>NC_134470.1:41441616-41901886 GCF_964194025.1 Convolutriloba macropyga | reverse complement strand
TTCTCTGATCATACTCCATCCCTGCGGGGTTTTCTGGTTCAGTTTAATAAGAGCGAAGCCTTCTCTTTTTTATAAGATTAAGTCTAGAAAGTGCTAATTGGAATAAGTTCGAGGAGCATTTTTCCTATCCGCTGATTGCAAATTCTAGTGTAAACGAAGTAACGGAAACTTTCTACAGCAGTATTGTGTCAGCAATTAAGGCTGCAATACCTTTGAAAACTCGTCGTAGAACGTTGGCACCTATTTCAGTCCTTCTCAGTCCATCCTTTAGAAAATAAACTTTTGTCCGCTAGGCGCCAAAGAAATGCATCTAAAGTTAGCAACTCAACTCAATGGTTCTCTTGATCTATGGTTGTCTCAAGAATATAGGATACTCTTAAGGCTTAACTGACTAACTAAAGTTCTAGATCTCTAGTCTGTTACTCTTCTATCTGAGCTTCAGTAGACAGTGCACGGGCCCCAATGCTAAAGTCTAACGTATATCTCAATACTAAACAAGAGCGGAGTAGAGAGAGAGAAATATACTTTATTATTATATCAGGTCTGTGACTAGTACCGACTAACGGGGTGAGTGAAGAGGGATAAAGGGAAAACATATAAACACTTAAGGAAATGTATTTTCCCTTTTTCAACCAATCAAGGTTGAGTATTTCAGTCTTTTATTTTAGTTAAATAAATAAAGTCTTCAAGTCTTTTGTTGGAAGTCAACATTGACTCCATCTTTCCGGGGTTTTGAGTTTTTTGAAAGTCTTCTGATTAATACAATAAGTCAATTTCTCATTATTCTCTCTGAATGATTTTCTTTTCTTTTTGAATGTGTTGCTTTGTAATTCGTTCGTCAGTAGGTCGGTTCCCAGACACAGGTTGCCCAAAGAGCAAGGAGAGAACATCAATAACCGCAAAAGTATCTATTCCAGTACCACATCCAGTGGATGAAGATCCTGCTGATCCTATCCGCTGATCGCAAATTCTAGTGTAAACGAAGTAACGAAAACTTTCTACAACAGTATTGTGTCAGCAATTAAGGCTGCAATACCTTTGAAAACTCGTCGTAGAACGTTGGCACCTATTTCAGTCATTCTCAGTCCATCCCTTTAGAAAATAAACTTTTGACCGCTAGGCGCCAAAGAAATGCATCTAAAGTGAGCAAATCAACTGAATGGTTCTCTTGAGATCTATTCAGGTGGGGCCGCCAGTGAGTAGTTCCCTCCATTTTAGTATCCTTTATCATTGAGCTCATACGTAATATAATTAGATCAATTGTCCGTAGTAGTGGACGAACTACATTCTTTTCAATAATCAGCGACAGTCAAGCGGTGGTCACACGGTTTTCAAAAAACAATGCTTTTAACCAACAACGAATGAAAAAATATCCCGTATGAGCCCAACGTTTCCAACGTTTTTAGAAATATTTTTCTGCAAAAGCCTTTTCTAACTGTCAATTGTTTAAATTGAGAATATTTTTTTTTTATCAAATGCTGTTTTTTGTATCTTAGAGCGGATTTGTTGCCAGGACAAGTCGCTCAAAATGAATCCTAACTGATTAGAGGCATTGGTTATCCCGTTCGCTCCTTTCCTACTTACAGTTGCTGACCGAAAATCTGTTGTCTGTAAGCAGTTCTACACTCAATAACCCCGCAAAGATAGAATAATGTCCCTAAAATCGATCCAGCTACTACAGAAAAGCACACTTTATTGTTAAGGTGACAGCCTGAATGCTTTCTTCAGTGATAAAATTCCAAGCTGACAGAAATGAAATAGACACATGACAAGGGAATCTTTTGACCAGTAACACTAAGAAAGGCCTTCAATCGCACTTTTGTTACTCAATGTGTCTGACGCATTCAATTGAAAAATCTAATGGCAGCAAAGTTCCCTTTAAGCTAATTAAAATCTGAAAATTTATCAGAATCTAACAAAAACATGACCTCAATTCCATGAGTCAATAATAAACTTCAGTTTCTTGAAGTCTTGTCGCCAAAAACGTATTTTATAACCTGGAAAATCATTAAATGGGCTAGAGACCAATCATGAGGCATTGATGCTCTAGATGAACCATTCAAAGAGTTGCATTTTTACTTTTAGTCTTGGAACACATCAAAATTTGGGTCAATTCTCTTCATGAGTTTCAAATTTGTGATTTGATTTTGTTTAATTTTGTAGTTTTCCCGATAGTTCAGGAAACTATATTTACAAGCATCGAACTAAGTAACATATTAACCCGTTGTACTATTGAAGTCCAGTTCCTGATAGAACAAAGAGCTGCGGCGAGTAAAAGTACAAGAAATTTGAAGTTTAGAGCATAGCATCATCCATCAGATTACGCTATATTACTTTCCCTGTTGACTTTAGAGGAAAGATGCACTTAATCAAATCATTCGGTATTTGAGGGCCCTACAGCTTCTGATTTTTTAAAGCTAAATAATTGAAGAGTATGGAAATCAGTAACAGAAAACGAAAAATTGTGATCGCAAAATTTTCAGAAATTTCAGGAATTAGAGGACTTTTTTTATAAAGAACAAAATATTCTCAAATGATCATCCAACCTCTGCTGAAGACAACTATCGACTTTGTACGGCACAAAACAGCTGTAAAATTACAAGAATTTCACGATTTTTCAAAGTTTCTGCCTCCGAACCTGACAGAAGTGAATCTCAGTGATTCCAGCTAAAACACTTTGCTGACGGCTTGAATCTGAGAACTTGCCAAAGTAAACCGTTCTTCCTTATAAACTGTATTTAGTTTTCTGAACACTGGGGCCCTATCCCGAGCGCCTGAATTTCATTGTGATGTGTTGCACGGACACAGATAGACAAAGTTTGTTGAAGGATCGAAAAGCTTGTATCCAAACGAAGCTTACAATGTACTTAGAAGTATCTCAAAGCAAAGCCCAATCGCGGAAAAGATTGTGTATAATGGAAAACGAGTCAATGGACATCAAAACGTGAAGCTTTCAACTATCGTTTCGCATCCGTTTTCAGTAGGGACGAATCGGAACTGAAAGTACCAAAAGCTTCGAATTTAATTTCCTTGGACGATAGCACTTTCTAAAACGGAATTCTTGGAAGAAATCTCTAAAATAAAATCGGGTTTAAATTCCATCGACGAGATGGCGCCTGGTTTCCTCAAAACAGCTGCACCTTTCCTGATAAACCATTTAATTTTAATTTTCAGTTGCTCGATTAACAAACGCAGTTCCCATGCATAGGGAAGAAAGTCCATTTAAGACCTCATTTTAAGAGTGGTAGCAAACTTGATATCAGCAACTACCGTCCTCTCGCGATGCTTACGTCCTTGTCAATAGTCTTTGAAAGATGGTGGATAAACATTTTGAACAATGGATTCAAAATCAACTCTTCAACGAACAGCACGGTTTTCGCATTGGTCGATCAACCATAACTCAACTTCTTGTTCATTGATACAAACTATTCTGAGCTAGAGGCCGAAATGAAACAAACATCTGTTTTCCTTGATATAGCAAAAGCGTCCGACACAATTAACTTCAGAATTATCATCCACAAACTATCTCAATTTGGTTATGATGAACGGTTTCTCTTGTTCTTCACACTGACTCTTTTAGTCAGGTAACAACGAGTAGTTATTTCAATCCTTACATCGAATTATGTGAACGTAACCAGTGGAGGTCAACAAGGGTCAATTTTTGCAGTCTTTCTAATCTCGACTTATAGAAATGATTTACCAGAAGTTTCCTTGAATGAAATTTTTTAATTTTAGGACGAAACAAAAATTGTTGGCTCAGAAAGCCATCAAACAATATTACAAACTGATATTGATAGTGCTACCACGTGAAGTGAAAAAATATGTAAATTTTAATTTCACGAAGTTCAAGTTTAAAATTTTCTCTACAAATTGGCGCTGACCAAGAATAGCCTTTTCAAGCAAGAGAACATCAGATTGAACGGGTCAAGTCGATAAGAGATCCTGGCATAAATTTCTCCCAATACTTTTCTTGGGACTTTCACAATGACATTATTTGTAAAGAAAGACCTCCAGATGCTAGCTCATATTCGACGATTTTTTCTTGGTGAAACCGAAGTGAATGCTAATTGTTTTGTTTAAAAGCTATGTACTTGCAGTTCTCTACTATGGATCGACTATTTGGTTCCACAGTAAAGTTATACTACAGCGTTTAGAGAAAGTTCCAAGAGGATGTGTTAAGTGGGTCTGTAGAAAATGGAATTTCTCCGATTCAGACTAAGTATTAAGTCTGATTAACCAAGTTCTTTTACGGATGGGGTACAAGCTGGTCCTTTCAGATCTCCTTCTGAACAAAATTTTGTTGGACAGACAATTCTGAATCCACTTGATTTCTGGGAGCTCAAATCACACGACTGCAATACAAGATCCATTGGCAAAGTCTTGATTCATGCTAGAGAGGAGACAGAAGCGACGCGAAGGAAATTTTTTTGTTCCTGTAGCTAAGTGTAACAATGCGCGTTCATCCTCCTACAATCTTTCCTGGTATGCTTCTTTTATTAATCCCAAAACATCGAAAGAGAAATGACAGAATTCTTTGAGGCAGAAGCAATGTCTAAATTCAGATACTACTGCTGTCCTTCCGGATGGGACCAATTAGAAAACCTTAATCAAAATTGAACATTCCCTAAGTGGTGCAAACCATGATGGTGGAAACAATGTTTGGTTTGAATTCAATAATATTAGGTTACATACATATATTATATAAATATTTTTATGAATTTTTTTGTATATTTATATATAATATATATATATATATATATATATAGATATATATATATATATATATATATATATATATATATATATATATGTGTGTGTATGTATGTATTATATATATATAAATATATATATATATATATATATATATATATATATATATATATATACTCAGGCAAATGTGCTTTTACCAACGAAATGGAAGATTAACCAATATTCAGAAGTTTATATTTTACTATTTTAAAACTTTAACCTGATGATGGATTCAGCAGAGTTGTTTAAGCGAGCTCTATTCGGTTAAAGCGAGCCTTGTTGTTCGAAAAGAACTCTATTCGGTTAAAGCGAGCCTTGTTAATATGTATTGGTATAAAGCGCTGTGCTCAATTTATGCCTGTTAGATACTTTCTCCGTTTAAGGAGTAAACCTACACTGAAACGGAAGCAGATAAAGGATTTGAATAACAAGCGGCAGTTCATTTTGGAAAACGTCAAGCCTAACAAGGTTAGAAGAGATGTGACTACTTTCGAATGTTTTATGATACATTGTGTCAATGTTGCTTGTAAATACAAACCCCGGTGTTGGGGTTTGTATTTAGGGAAAATTACATTAGGTGCTTTAGTAATATTGTAAGGCAGACCCTAGTTGGGCTCCTTTTACAGTTAAAGTATAAAGAGTTAAGGTTTTCTGCGCGTGAAGTAGACTTACATAATTCGCCAGATTAACCGAATCAGTAAAACAGTAAGGACCAGCTTTACTTATTACGGTGAATAAGGTACATAACACCGGGTTCAATAGAAGAGATACGTGCAAAGTGTACCTACAATCTAATAGACTGACTGAAGTAAGTCGTGCTATCGCTTTATATAAGAGAATCGAGTCTTCTCAGTCTCTGATTGGTTGTAATTGTACATTCAGTATTTTGTCTGCTACAATTGTGCAATGTGCAACGAAACTTCTTGAACTCGTATTACATCCTGACCTTGTAATAAGTTAGCTATGAGACATTGTATGAGTTAGAATCATGATCCAAGCGAAGTGAATTGCAGGATTTTTTGTTTTTGGCTTTGAGCTTTGTACGAGGTTCAAAGAGGCTTTGAATGAATTTTTGTCGGTATTGATTGAAGATATTAATGTAATATCGATGCAGGGAGTGTGTAGATTTCGAAGTAATTAGAGTGTAAATTTCATGTAATGGTTTAGTCAATTTAGTAATTTGAATGCAGTTGTATATTTCAGGACAAGTATTACCAGTTTTACCTCAAGCAGTGCGTATCCTATCAAGATATCTGAGAGAAAGAATGTCAAAGCAAGAAGTTGAGTTGGTTGGATTACTATGTTGCGTGACGTGTATGAGCGGCCTGGATCAAAGAACAAAGTCTTAGTTTTGAATTATCATGCTCAGAAGGCGCGTTATGTTTTGAGTTCATCATTGTGAAGTATTTAATGACTGTTTATTGGATCGGGATTATTGGAGGATATAAATTATGACTTATAAAAATGTATTTGTTTTGATGGATGTTCGATTCCTTGCCTGCTTGTGGCAGAAATCATTTTGCAATAACCCAATTGGTAAATGGGTTTCTTCATCACTTTTGAGTTGTTGATGCTCTTTTTTTAAATATCAAAACTCAAATTCAACTATCGAATTCTAAATGAACTTAGCACAACTTTGAGTGGCCATCAAAGTTTCTGACCTAGCTGTTGAATGGTGATTAAAATATCCAGGATAAAATATTTGGTGAGAGTATTTGGAGAATAGTAATTTAGGCAACGATTTTGTTTTTTTGGTTTGTAATTATCCACTAATGTAGGTAGGGATCGCTTATGAATACGTTAATGAATTGGTTTCGCTTTGAGGAAGTGAGTATTATACTGAATGTAATTGCAGTGTAGTCATGAGCAATACAGGAGCCTTATCTCATTCGAATTGCCAAATGGTATTCCGTGAATATAAGATGTGCATATTTTGATGAATATGAAAATGTTTATGTTGAATCATATATTTGTAATTCTTTTAATTTAACGGTTTATTCATGTTAATAGTTTGTTATCAGCAGGTATGTTGGCAGCAACAATGTTAATATTGCAGCTGGCTATTTTTGATCTAACCATGATGGTGGAAAACAATGTTTGGTTTGAATTCATTAATATTAGGTTACATACATATAAGTAGTAAATACTGTCTCAAGAGAGGGGGGGGGTTATCCTACGATACTTAAACATGGGATAATAGGGGGTTATCCTAGACGGAAAGGGATTAACTTTCATTCTTTACCAGATGTGACTATTTCCAAGGCGGCAAACTTGTTTTCGGTCAAACAGCCAACTTTGTTCTAAATTTCGTTCCGATAAGAGCTGCAAGTGAACAATTTATTGAAACGTATTTTAGCACTCATAAACACAAAATTTACACGGTTAGGAATTCAAAAGGCGAAATTTACGTAGTTAAGTACAATAAGTTTATTGTCTGCGTGCAACTTTAAATGCTGGTTCTTCGTCATAATCGCTACTACTACTACTTTCACTGCACTCATTAGCTTCATAATTAATGAATGGGTTAGGGGAGGAAGAGCTGGAGCTGGTGGTAGCATCGAAATCTACGATATCATCGCTATCAATATCGTCCTCGGTAATAATACTTGTCATTGCAAATCCCGCGTCAGGTGTTTCCCATTCTTCCGGGCTTTCACTTATTGTTGTATCCGGTACAACAAAACTATTATTATGGTCCCAGATTGGACTCGAATCTAGGCGAAGGTGAGCATAATTTTCTACATTTTCGTAGTCCCACTCTACTTCATCGCTATCCCAAGAAAAATATTCGACTCGGCAATGATCAATTTTATAGTGGCCGAATGGTAGTGTTTTAATTCCCTCGTTCAAAATGTGGCGTTTATTATCAAAAGCAGAGAGACATTTTATTTGTTGAAACCGTTTGTAGAACATGCTTTTCCGAAACAATCCTTGTGTTTTCAGCGCGCAGTGTACTACCAGTCACAAGTGTATTATTGTAGTCTGCATGTCGAAGCAAATTTTGGGCTGCTCTGGTTATTCCTTTGGCGGACATTTTTCGGTTACCTATGAAAAGAAAAAAGCAGTCAAATTATGACAATCATACAAGGTTAGTTGGTACTTTGTTAGTTTTTTCTTGAATCATTAAACGTAAAATACTCACTAGTGGAAGTAATGCTGTACAGCTTTGGCTTCAGGCATATAAACTCTTCTATATAATCCCCAGCAAATTCGTCTTTGAATTTTAAGACGACGCGTTTATTTTATTCGCTGTACAGTTTGTGATCTTCTGGGTAATTTGAGAAGTCAAACTGATCAAGAACATTGCTCTCCTCCAGTTCACGGTAGAGATCTTCACAATTGATCCGGTATAGCAAGCTATCAGTATCACTATAGAGTAATCGACAGTCAAATGAAGATCGCATTGTTCCATAGTGAAACTGATACATGTAGTATTTCGCTATATGAAGTATTGTGGCCCCTTCTATAGTTGGTGTATCCCAATAGATTTTTCTCGGGCGGGAGGAGAGAGCTGCCATGTTCTCGCCAAACACTTTGAATTTATCAAACTCAAACTTGCTTACTATGGTTAGGGTTCGTCTTGCGTCTCTCGTAAGCTCGATTTTCATCCGTCAACGTTTCGATTCGCAGTTTTTCCCCATAAACGGCGTTGTTCATTAGTTTATAGAATTTCTCAAATTTATTTGAAGCCGCTTGTCTCTTCTCACTGTTCAGGGTTATATAGGTTGTTAACCAATTGTTTTGAGTAAACTGTAGCACACGATGCATTTTCTTCACGACTAATCCCAAGTTAACATACAGTTTCAACAGCTTGTAATGCAGCACATGTTCTTTGTCGAAGAAAGTCTGCAACAGTTTTGGAACTTTTGAGGGGGCTAAGTTATGACTCTCTCGCAAATTCACTTGGTAGTCACTGAGCCAGTCATCCTCAACAATATTTTTCGATGGTGCGAGGGGGAAGTCCTGATGGTAATCGTGTAGACTTGCTGGATAATGCAAGTCGACTTCCACGAAGTAACCGACAGGGTTATCATCAGGACAGTTTAGTATGTCAGCCAGTGTAATATCAGAGTTCAGCGTAAAATCTGACTGAGGGAGTTTTTCATTTTGCATGACGCCACCGTATAGGTTATTGGCATCCACGCAGAAGCCAAATGTCGAGGGTTGTGAAGAGTCGTAATCTGGTAAATAATTATTATTTGCTTTAAACTTTCTCATCTCGTAGACTGAACATACTCCCCCACGTACTGCTCCTTCTATCATATCGAGGTGCTCGCGTTCTGTAAGCAATTCGACATCCGCCTTGCATATTCTCAAGGATGCTTCCTTAGCCATATTTGGCAGTGTGTAAAAGTGCATGCAATCGAGTTTGTAGGTGGAGAAACTGAGCTCTCTGTGGAATTCACAAACGCATGCGAGAAGAGCGCAATCGGTTTTCAGGTATGCATCGTGGTAGTCTTGTAGAGTTTGGCAATTCATAGTGTTCCACGTCGTCTTGGCATGGTTCAAGTTTTCTTGAGTTATTGTTTCTGCGTTTCCTTCTAAAGTGTTACGCCATTCATTAAGAGGCGGTAAGGATTTTTCGCTGAACTTTTCTCGACAGCTAACATATGAATAGGGTAATATCCTTTTTGCTGCAGGAGCTTCAATTCTGTTGAGGATAGGTTAGGAAAGACAGAAGCAAGTATTCCAAAACGATCTCTTGGTAAAATGTCAACCAACTTTTCGAGAGACGAATTCATCATTTTGAATGAATCAATGAACCTCAGATTTTCATACTTTTTGATCACTTTTCCATCATCTAGGGTTATGGTCTCCACGAGTACACCAAAATTCATGGAAATGTATTTTTCATCAGTAGATGGAATTACACTTACAGTGGTCGTTGACTCACAAGATTGGGGGGCTAAACAAATGTGATGAAGATCATAATTTTGTATACTATGACCCACCACAGGGGTAAAGTTGACGTTCCTTCGTGCTCGATTGCATTTTTCATGAGCCCAGCCAAGAAATTGTCCGCTGTAGTGGCAGTGATCCAGATCAATTGATGATTGTTCATCATTATCGTCAAAGGCTTCGTTACATATCCAACATTCGCTAGCTGCACTTTTCGGATACTGGCTACGGTCACCTCTGAAGAAAGGAAAAGCTCGTTTGCGACTGTATATATCCTTGGCTAGTGTGTGTAACATGTTTACAAATTTAGTAATGCAATCTTCAGAGCTGTCCACGTGGAAGAAGATGGGTTTTGTTGAGTAGTGATCAATTACCGCAAGTGAAAACCCACAAGGCTCGTGTTTTTCAATAACTCTGGTGTATGAGTTGTTCCCGTGGGGCGTGCATCCTGCTACTGGACACAAGAAGGATTCGAAGTCAAAGTAAATGACTAATGGAACAAACCAGGTAGCGGCCAAGTTTTTGAATTTATATAAATTTTTTCCCGGAGCTGGTAATCGAAGAACAGCCGGCGCATTTTCACAGCAGGGTTCCATATGTGCGGTAAGCTTTGCAAGGCCTTCTTCACACAACCAGAAACAATTGCGGCAAATATGAAACGCAAAGCGAAATTTGGTATTTCGGAGTTGACAGACTACCTTAACCAAGTTGCCATTTAATCAACACATAATGGTAACAGTCTGCTTCGTATAAAAGCAATAGATTCATTGTGAAGTTTGAGACACACTTTGACACTCTGAGTGGAAATAAGTCTCTACCATCATAACCAAAAACGTTGATTCGAACTTCATTTAGATTTTCGAACTGATTGATGTCTTTTAGCCCCATGGGCATATCGAAGTGTCCAGTTGGTTGATCAAGGTTGGCTTGCTTGTAAGTTTCGGGTGAAGTTTTGTCTGTGTTGTAGTTCCTTCCTGGTCGATCTAAGCTAATATTGTTGTGCATATAATATGCAGCAATATAGCAGTAAAGGAAGCAATTTGCGTCCTCGTGGTTACGAATATTAAGTAAACCGCGGCAATTTTGTAATTTTGATGGTAATGCAATGTAAGACGAGCCAGTTATAGGTCGGTAACGGGCAAAGTTCACAATTATTTTGATAACTTTCTCAAGCACCCAACCACTACCATTAGAGGCAAATGTCGTTAGCACTATCATCATCTTCTCGACCATAGTCCAGAAGGTCTCACTGCTAAGTCCCTGACTATACACCGGTGTCATGAGCGAATTTGCATAAATTTCAATAAGCTCATCTTCCTGATCTTCGTTTTGACTGGGCTTTCGGAGTTGAAGATGAGCACTAAATTGAACTTTTTGTGATCCTTGTGAGAGTTTTTGTTCTATAAGCGAATCGATTTGTGGTTTATGCTGGAGCATGAACTGAGCAAGGTCTGTGTTGGCTTGGGTTGGTGATGGCGGCAGATGGTAGCTCTGAAGGGTACCATTAAAGGCAGTTTCGGCCGGCGCTTGAGTTGGTTGGAATTGATCGCCAAAGACAGGTAAAGAATGCAAAGAACTCATATGCTGAGCAAATAATCTGGTGTCGTTAAAGCCCATATAGCAAGAACGACAACAATTTGTAAATTTTTGATGACAAGTCCTCATGTGTTGTTCCAGTTCAGAAAGTTTTCTACAAGTGAATGTGCAAATACAACAGGTAAAGACTGGTAAACCTACTTCGTCGGGATGGTAGCGATGCTCATGGCGAGATTGATTTCCTCTGTTTGCAAAAGTTGCCGAACAATATTTGCAATTGAAAACCATAGTTGAAAAATTCAAGATTCAAAAGTTAACAGAGATAATGACAACTTTCGTAAACATGTAACTCAACTTCAAATGGCGAATTTATTTCTATTCCACACGAGGTTCATATAAGACGCGCGCAATTCAAACTTTCAAAATTTTCGAATTTGATTGGATAATAAGAGCGCGTCCCCGCTTTAGTCAACTACTATGAACATATCAAGTTGCGTTGAACGTAAAGTAGCGCTTGACTTTACGTTTCTCACTGAACAACACTGACATGATAAAACTTGTTTGTTATTTTCGAATTATTAGTACAATATATAAAAAGTTTTTTTAAAACCAGGGTTAGTTCCTTTTAGTTATTAGTTATATGTGATGTAAGAAAGCATATCAATTGCAATTTTTTTGATTTGCTAACTTTAAGGTTTAGTCAAAGTAAACTTTTATGAATTTTTAATGATCTTTCAATCAAATATTTTAATCTTTTTTCTTCATTTTCATAAATAATATGCTCCAATGACATAAGGGTAGAGGAAACATTTGTGTTTGAACCCGTTAGATGTAATATTACACTCCAGTAGCCTACATAAAAAGAAAGTTTTGATTTGATTTCCATAGAATTTTTGAATAATATTGCAAAAACATCGCTTTTTTTTGTACACTTTGTTAAATTTTAAGTACAAGGGATGCTTTGGACGGTTATCATGCATAGTTTTATTACTGTCACGGTGTTTGAACAGCTAAAAAATCTACTAAAAGCAAATGAAATGTTCAATTTTTTTCGCTTAATGCTGCAAAAAAAGCGATTTTTGTAATTTTTTTTACTGTAGATGCCGATGGGTGTGTCTGACGATGTTGGTCATCATAACCAAAAATGCTCCCCGGGCACTAAAACGTAGGAACCGACAAGAAAAAATCCCTCATCTTTATCAGGAAAAAAGTTAGCTTTTCTGTCAATCATGATCAATCAATGTCATCACATGACAGCCAATGACAAGCCCCCTGTTGCAAGCATTTTTCGATGACAGCTGTTATGAGATGATTTTGTCTCCAGCCCCCAAAAAATCAGTTTTTTAGAAAAAACCTGGTGTATCATTATTTTTTCGGGTACTTCAATTGCTAATTAATGCCAGCTGTTAATGAGACGTTAATGTCCAGATGTTTTGAAAATCGGTGAAGGAGCCGTTTTTCGACCCTGACCCTTATGACCAAAAGTGACAAGCATGTACCACTGATTACAAATCCGTTTAAAAAAATGGGAATTTTTTTTTGTTAATTACTAATTAGACTAATTAGTTGCTAATTAGCTGTTAATTAACGGTTAATTATCTCATGAAGGATTGAGTTTATTTTGACGAGCGTTATGAGCTTTTTTGTAGTACAGTGTCTGATAGTGTCAACCCAATAGTCAGTTTCATCCCAACTATCTGTTGGAGCCGACTTTTTTGGGGTCAAAGGTCACCATGAAAAACAAAAAAATTTTTTTCGTTTTTTTTTCAACTTTTTTTTGAAAAATGTGGATATTTTTTATTCATATCGATAGCCCACAATAATCGCTTTGTAATGACGTTCAGGTTTTGAGTTTTCGTTCCGTCGAAAAAAAGTTTATTAAGCAAGAAAACCGAAAAAATCTCAGTTCAAAAAAAAATCCTTTTTTCCTCCTTTTCGCTGAAAAAATGTTTTGCTAGTTTAACTAACACCTGAATGTATACCCAACAGGAGCGCTGGTATTATACCAGCATACCAAGAACGATTTGCTAAATGAGGTTTTTGTTTGATAAGGATTTTATGCATTCATTTAGAAGCTTTTGTTCGAACCTAATTTTACATTTTAATAGCTTTCTCAACAAATTTTCTTCCTGTTATATATTATCTTCTGAACACGTTTGAACATGTCCATTTTGGAAATTTTATCACAACTTTGTCTCACTGAACAGTACTGTTTTTGTGAACATGTTTGAACATGTCCATTTTCGTAAAATTCTGATTCTGAAGTCTGCTGGCCATGTAAAAAGATTAAAACAAGAGTGTCAATTAGCGAGCTATTCACAAAAGCTAGTAACAACACACCATAGTGCAAAGCAAATATAATTCAATATTAAATAAGTTGTTAGAGGTCAAAAAAGTCCATTAGAGAGTCTTCTTGTCTTCGTTTTTTTGGTGCTGCGCATACTACTGGAGTTTCCGAGCAATTGGGTGTCTTGACATCGGCTGAATTTGTTTGGGGCTGTGGTGTCTGAAAGTTTGAACCAGATAAAATGTTGACATCAAACTGACTTGCAAAATTGTCAGAGATCTTGTTCTTCCTCTGGAAATCCTCAAAGAGTGACGGACTTGGGGTTGGAGTAAAAGTTGGGCTTGGATCCACAGCAGGAGTTGTTGGAACACTGACTGAAACACTCGGTGGCTGACTGTCCGGTGAGGATGGTGATGATTTGACACCCCACATATCACCCAAATTTTCGTAGGCTTGATATGTACCGAGTTTATTCTCGAATAAGGGCACACAATCGCAGTCGTATCTGTACAAGATACGTCTCACTTCCTCCGGCAAATTTTCTTCAGTCGAATGCATTTGTGGTATAGTTTTTGGTGGTAAGTGTCCTCCAGAAGTAATGATACTGGATTCAGCCGGCTCCGTTTTTTCCGGTAGGGCAGCAATAGCGTTAATAAAGAGCTTCCGTATCAAACAATGCTGGTAGGTGTACCACAAATCGTTTTCTGTTGTATCAGAACGACAAAATTTTCAAACACGGTTTTGTTAACAAGAGTTCTCTCAAAAGAGATAGCAGACTCCGAAAGAATTCTCACGGACATTGTTTTCGAGTTCAAGTTCGATTCAATAGTTAACTGTTAAGTAAGAGCAAAAGAAAGAAATGAACACAAGTACAAAATTCTTTCCCAACATGTGTTTCGCAAGGTTCGCCTTATCTAAGACCAAACAAATGATTGGAGCATAATCACACCTAGTTGCCTAATATATTGTATATAACATGTGGTTAGCCACACTGTTGTTCATTTACAGAGGAATTTGGGGTCACATCTGTTTTGTATTGGTTTTATGTAAATTGTGTGTGGTCTCTGCACTATACATACTATCTAGGGTCACATCTGTTCTAAATCAACTTGCATGTAAAATACATGGGTGCCTACACTATTAATGGTTAACTATCTCCCACACAGAAGTGTGGGTTGTGCTGATAAATTTATTGCTTTATATACAAAACACATGTACTTAATGTCTTTGTTCGCAAGTAGGTTCTGGTGGTTTATAGAGGTATGGTCTTAATTAACTATTATCTAAAAATGAACACAAGTACAAAATTCTTTCCCAACATGTGTTTCACAAGGTTCGCCTTATCTAAGACCAAACAAAAGATTGGAGCATGGACACGCCTACTTGCATAATACAGCTCTTTGTTTATAGCATGTGGTTAGCCGCACGGTGGTTCCTTTACAGAGGAATTTGGGGTCACATCTATTTTGTTTTGGTTTTATGTAAATTTTGTGTGGTCTCTATACTATTTTATCTAGGGTCATATCTGTTCTAAATCAACTTGTAAAATACATGGGTCCCTACACTATTAATGTTTAACTCTCTCCAACACAGAAGTGTGGGTTTGTGTTGATAAATTTATTGCTTTATATACAAAACACATGTACTTGTTATCTTTGTTCGCAAGTAGGTTCTGGTGGTTTATAAAGGTATGGTTTTAATTAACTATTATCTAAGGTCACATACGTATAAAAGTCTAAAATGAACAGTCTCAAGTACGCCGCGGGGCGTACTTGAGATTGTATTTACCAATCACTTGGATTTAATTAAAAATATGACGACACTGGTTTGATCCCAACTTGCCGCGCCTCCTAACTTCGTAGTTATTTACATTAAGAGCAAGTGAGTGATAAAACAAGTTGCCTACCATGCCTTTTACTTCCTCGAAAGACACACAGTTTGGAGATTGCTATTTCGACATTTCCCAAACTGAAAAGCGTTTGGTCAGGGCAACTTTAAAAACTTACGAAAGAACCGGAACATATGTGTTTCTGAAGTTGTTCAAGAAAGCGGCCGAGGATTACGAGTTTGAACAGAGAATTTCTCTAACTCTAGAAGAGTTTGAAATTTTAGTCAAAAAAGCAGAAAAAATACGTGAAGCTGCTGCAACGCAAGATTCAAAACCACCCCCAGCAAAGAAGCAGAAATTTGATCAGTGTATTAGAGATGGTGGAAGCAATGTTTGAGCGCTCTCCCAACTATTTCAAACAATTTCAAAAGCAGTTCAAGTTTTTAATTGCTGATGAAAAGCCAAACTTAACAGCTTCGAATAACTATGCTGTGTGTCCTCATTTTGAGTCTGAATTTTGTCAGTTACCAACTAACCATTTTCACGTTCTGATTGAGAGTGCAATCGATGTTGAGACCATGAAGCCAATCAAAATTTTTGCAGTTCCCTGTCTCTTCACTATCTTCAGACACATTTTCAACCTCAACGAGTCTGGAATTTAAAGGAGATACATTTTCAAAATTACAGCTTGCCCTTGACTTTAATAACAAATCTGGAGAGAAAATGGATACAGCAAATGTACGCAAGCGACTTCCACCCTTGGCAACAGCGGCAACCAAACTATCAAAATCTACAGCGGTCACTAGCGGAATCTCAAAAACATTGGCGAGATCTACATCAATTGTACCACAGAAAACAATTCACAATTTTGTATGTTCTACAATTTCTTCGAAAACTCAAACTGATCAATTTAGTAGTGAAACTTTAAAAAGAGTGGAATCAATTTTGAGTGGTCCTCATTCTGGTGCTTTTTGTCAGATTATGGATATATTTATGAGTGGTTTTGGAAAACTAAACATTGATTCTGATTTACTATTTGTTCGTCTTGTATATGAAGAAAAAATTCAGTTTTAAAAAAAATTTATTTCACAATATTAGTTTTGTTAGAGCATCATGTGAAGAGCAAAGCGAATCAATTGAAAATCACTACAATTTACAATTTGTCTATCATCAAATATTAAATGAGGAATAAAAATACAAAAGAGTCCACGCAATTCTGAGTTTTGACCTTGAATTGGTTGGTTTTCAAGTAATTGGTGAAACTGTACATTGTTTTTTGCAAGTCGTTGATAGATATTCTTGTAAGAAGACAAGGATCGTCCAAGGATATCAGCAAACAGAAGATGGTCGTTCTTTTTACAAATGAGGAGCCAGTGCGTGCCAGGACTTTGAGATTTTGACGCGTTTACTATTAAAAAAGTGTTTGATTTCAATTTTGAAGGAAAATTGTCTGCTGCAAATACACCTCGAAATTTGTGCTTTAGTTTTTGACATCTCTGAATTAAACCATTAATATCATCTTCGTCCATCATCAGTTTGTTAGAATATGATTTTTTGACACTCGTCGCGCAGTATCAACAAAAATTGTACTAGCTTTTTCTCCAATAATAAAAATTTCAATGTTGGTCGGTAACGCTGCTGAAAACTTCAATTCGATAGATATGGAACAGTTTGTTAGCTCCGGGTGTATAAAATCATGAGAAGCTTGTTGGGTGCTAGTCAGATCAAATACCATTATAAAATGGTTGGGATAGTCTGACAGACTTATTCCATGCCCATTAATACAATATCCGATTTAGCCTATATTGATAAAATAAAGGCGTTTGTTATCATTTGTAGATATTGGGCTATCAGCCACTGGTAACCTGTTGCGATAAATATATATCTGTTCCAAGTCAAATTTTTGAAAATAAAAAGGATTTTGCATATTGTTGCCCAAAAAAGTTTCGTTCGTATTGAGACAAATTGCTAGTCTTCGGATTGTCTCTCGTGCAAAAATGTCCTCTTGCTTCCAACTATGCAGACCAGTTGAAGCCAAAAACGTCTTTGTCAAAGTTTCAAAGTAGGGATAGGCAGCAGGGCTAGTAAGCAAGGTTTTTTCAATGGCAGACACGACCTCGTCATTCAATGTCATCTTGCGAACGTACAAATTAGCTTCAATAATTTTCACCTTGTAATGTTTTGCAGCATCATCCGAAATGATGACAAAATCATCAGGACTATAAACAAGTCCCAATTTTTGACAAAAACTTCCATCGAAAGTCACCAAGAGCGCCGGCTTCTCAAACAGATCCAAAGAGCTATGGGTTGCTTCGTTTGGTAACAGGTTAGCGATCATATTTAACTTTAGAAAAGAAATCAGACCGACTTCTTTTTGGAACTTTTTGTTTTGAAATGACCAACTTTTGTTTGGTTAATGTTTTTCTTGGTGATTTTTTTGAGCGACTCCTAATCGTTTTTCTTTGTTGCCGAAATCTTGCTCCCCCTGTTTGTTTTTTAATAGTGTTGCTTATTTTTTTTGAGTGCTTGTTTAGGTGATTTTTTACTGCTGACAACGTCTAGCAGCTCTGGAACACTTTGCTTTAAAAGTTCTTTTCCAATACGTTTTGCAGTAGGAAGAATGAAACGTCGAGCTAGGGGCAAAGCGACCCGCCCAATTCTCGCAGCTAATGCACCAAAACCACTGCCTCTTTGCCGGTAGTGGCCAGAGAAATGTGGTAAGGATGTTGCTTGGTTAGCGTAGTAAGAGTCCATGCTAATTGGAAAATTTTTTGAACTGAAGAGTTAAAATGACTTTACCGGTTCCCGAAAAGTGAACCAATTCTCCTGTTTCTGTGCGAAGCTCAATCAATATTGATTGTATGGTGTTTGATAAGAGTTTTTTGTAATCTAAATTGGAAAAAACAATTCGATGAGTTGGTTCAAGCTCGCAGACACTACCGTTTTTCAGACGTTGTTTTGAATCAATGACTCGAAGCAAGGCGGCTTTTGTATCACCGACGTACTGGTACTCAATAATATTCGTATATAAAAATTAAGTGCTTTCCCGAGCAAAGATCAACGGGAAATTCTCCATAGTATGCTGCCGTTTCATCACTTTTCATTAGTCTGTTTGATGTTGCGCTTTTCATTTTGTACCCGATGTGTACTCCGCTGCCATCTGGAATGCCCGAAAAACCAATAATGCTGGGAATTTCTTTACGGGGAAAAGTAATTCCTTCATTTTTACCCATCAAAATTTCAAACTTTCCGGTTTTCCTGATCTCTCTGAATGAAAAGTTTGGTAGTCCAACAGTTCGTTTGATAGTAGTTAGTATGTCAACAACTGAATTATAAGTTCCTGTCATGATAGGCAATTTTTCACCGTTATACGGACGAGAGATCACATTGGCTTCGGTAGCCCTTTTCTGGCTGTCTTCGTACCCTTTTAAGCTATATACTACCATGTCTCCATTTACAATATGCTCAATTTTTGTGGGGAAAATGATCTCGCTGAGAGCTACTCTCCAGTCACCAGCGAGTTGAATTTCATCATTGAAAAAGTTTCGAAATGAACTGAGGGTGTTAGAGTCAAAAATTTCCATTGAAGCAGATGAAGTAACATGCACAGTGAATTCATCGATGAAACGGTTTTCTTTCATTTTTCTCTATACGAACAAGCTGTAACTCTGGTTGATAAAATTTGCCTTCAATTTTGTCACCGTTTGCATCAATAAGTGAATACGTTTGTGGATTGAAGGTTGCTAAGCTTTCTACTTCAAAAACTTCGTCAGTGAAAGATTGTTTATACCCTTTCCTGAAGGCTTCGTCCTTTTTGACAATTCTAACAAAATCTCCGACGTAAAATTTGGGTCTCTGAAACGTGATTGTTTGAGCGCTCAAAGAGACAAGTCGTGGAACATCCTTTTTAGTGACTCTATTTGGAGAAAGTTTGGTTACGCGGTTGACTCGTGAGTTAATTGTTTTCACAAATTGATCCAGTTTAGGTATTCGACACCAAATGAGGTGAAAATTCGAGAGCTAATAACGCTCTAGAATATTTTTGAATATCAATTTTCTTTGTTGACTGCTGTGTGTTATACAAAGAAGTTGACGCTTTTAAGCCAAGTGGTTGGTTATCAATATGAATGATACCACCTGGATCTTCAATGGATATTGTCGGGGATTCTAATATCTTGTTGAGAATGATTTCTGCTCTTCCGATTTTATTTTTCTCCATCACTCCCAAATCTCTCATTATTGACTGAAACGTTGTAGTTGTACATTTTTTGACAATAGGTTCAATTTCACTGTCATCACTCATCGGGTCCTCTTTTTCCTCATGATCTGTTTCAACATTTATGCTGGGTTCTGTCTGGACTGCTCCATCCTCTTTTTCACTTTTTTCCGGATTTTGTAACATGTTTCTTTGAATGAGAGACAATTGCGTGGCTTTCTGTTTGTAGACAGGATTGTCAAAAATTTCACTTTTTGCCGGTTGTGTTGACATGAACATTCTTTTGGGAATTAAGATAAATTCTTCAGTATACATTATCACTTCCTCAGATGAAGGTAACACGAGAGAGCAATACCTTTCAAAAGAACCGTGTTTTTAGCAAAAATCTGCCTTTTATTTTTTAAACTTGTTTGTTTAGATAAAAGTTTTTTAAATGAATTTTCATGACCTTGTATTAATGTTTTCTTGACGGGAACGTTACCGTTGACAACATTAAGCAAACACTCGCAAAGAAAGTTAATAAAACTATTTGGTGCCGACTTGATTAGTTCTTTTGACTTTATGTCCGATGTCTCTAACATTCGCCGCAGCATACAAAGCTCTTTCTCTCTCATTACTCAAATTGGTTATAACAGCTTTAGCTGGGGGAAGGTAAAAAACGGATGGTCCTGGTGGAACAATATTGGAGCAGTAACGTAAAACGTCCGATGTTTTTGGATTCAGATCGATCAGTAAATGACCAAAGGGTTGTTTGGTTGCTATCTCGTAGCTATCTTTCAAAAATTGCGTGTTATTAAGCTGTCGACCAAATAAACCAATCTGTTGAATGTCACGGGGTGATTTAAATAAAATGATGTGTGTTGTATTAAGATCAATAGTTCGTGACCATTTACTTTGTTGGAATAAATTGTGTTTTACGTAAATTACACTAATGTTTTTGTGACGTCCTGCTGTAGCCAATTTCGAAAACTCTTTGTCATTAAAAATCTCTTCACATGAATAGTCAAACACCAACAGACAATTTTCGAGCTCCGATATCAAATCGAAGCTTGAAAATTTGGTGAACTGTATGTTTAGTTTTGCCTCTAGTGACTTAAATTTGGGTTGTTCATGTTGGTAGAAATAAAAAATCGAGAGGAACTTTGGAGAAAAAGTGTTTTCGAGTAACATTCTGAAAATAAGCTCTGTTTTTCCACAACATGACGGACCGCAAACGGCCATAAACAGCCGGTCAGTTGTTGAAATGATTTTATTCATAATCTTGGGTTGGGAAGAGCGTATCCAACTGTACAAGAAAGAAGAGAAAACCAAAATGTAGACTCTTCACATTCAAGCTGGAAAACCACAAGTTTTACCAGAGAAACTATTATGAGAAAAATTATAATAAAAACTTGTGTAAAATAAACAACTTCTGATCGTGGTATCCTTGAATTACAAAACCTCCATGATCGTCTTTCATGGTGATTATCATCAAACACTAAGTCAGTTATTGCCCCGCCTGTATCTAACTGATCCTCTGCTTTACTCATTTCAAAATAAATTTTTTTTTAAAAAAAAAGAGGTAAATTTGGTTATTTCATTATATAAATTTCATAAGATACAAATTGTGAGTTTTGATTATCATTGATAAAAGTAATGGTGTAGTTCGCATTTACTCTGTCAGTTTTTTCTCTGAAAACAATTGACTGTACGTTGTTCTTTTCAATTCTTCGTCTTATTTCAGCTGGAAGGCTCTTATTGTTCAGTGACATCAGAACTGGTTCTGCACGCTTGGGCATAGGTAAAGGGGTTAGTTTCAGCTTTCGCATTTTCTCTTCCAAAGACATGGTACAATTGAAAGTACTCCAAAAGTGAAAGGTATTTCTTGAAGGCTTCTATTTCAGCTCCAGTACAGACAATTTGCTGTTTCCTCAGGACAGTTTGACCACGACTGTCAACTTTTTCCTCTTTGACAAATGTAGCTGTTATTTGATTTTCATCCGCTATACAACTGTAAACCACTAAATTTGGGGACAAGTTCACTTGAAGTAGAGACGGTGCTGCTTTTTCGGACCGTCGATTCATTCGTTAGCCACAGGTTAAAAAAGTGCAGCTTTTTTTCTTGCACAGGGTTTATTTCTTTGTCGCTTAGGACAACTTAAAACATATAAAATACAAATTGGTGTCTCGTGAAAAAAATTCAAATTTTCAATTTTTGGACATAATAAAATCTCTAAATTGATAACGTCTTTTTTGAGAAGTTTCTGAATAGTTTCTGTTTTTTCTGTTCCCTTCGCATAAAAAGTTGCCAAGGGAAATCGAAGTGCTATGCTATCAAAAATTTGTTGCAAATAACAATATGGATAATCTCCACTCTCCCAATTCAAACCATGGAGATATTTTGACACCCAACTGTATGATCGTCTCTCACTCGAAGACAGTATGTTGAATGAAGTTGGGGGTAAAAATGACACAGTATCACAATAATTTTCTGTCGAAACAGCTAGTTCTTTGATAATTAAACCAGACTTTTTATGTCGAAAGCCTTCAAAATCAAGAACAACGTCTTGATTTCAACATTCCAGCAAACTGAATAAATTGCTTTCAAAAGTCTTTACATATAGACAGAAGGCAAGTCCTGTCACGTGACCAAGATACTCGTTTGTCACTGGACACGGTAGGACATACGAATAGCCCGGCCCTTTTTCACTATATTCAAAGACAAAACCTGAAGCGTCGTGAAGTATAGCATGCAACCTCAAAATTTTGTAAGAGTTGAAATACTTGTCCAGAGACGAATTATCAATACCAATCAGTCCACCATAGGGTCTCATTTTCAACGCAATATCCAAATCAAGATCAGGATCCAAGTACTGACATGTTGCCAAGAAATAAAGAAACCCTTCACCGTATTGAAAATAATCCTTTTTCAATTCCTTGTAAATTTCGTGAATAGCTTTCAAATCAACCGTCGCTAGGGTTGTCATGGCTGAAAAATGAGTTTCAAGGCCGCCTAATCCCCTTAATCTCTTTCCGTCTAGGATAACCCCCTATTATCCCATGTTTAAGTATCGTAGGATAACCCCCCCCCCCCTCTCTTGAGAATTTACTTACTACTCATATATTATATACATATTTTTATGAATTTTTTTATTTGTATATTTATATATATTTATATATGTATATATGTATGTATGTATTATATATATATATATATAAATATATATATATATATATATAAATACTCAGGCAAATGTGCTTTTACCAACGAAATGGAAGATTAACCAATATTCAGAAGGTTATATTTTACTATTTTAAAACTTTAACCTGATGATGGATTCAGCAGAGTTGTTTAAATTCGAAAAGAACTCTATTCGGTTAAAGCGAGCCTTGTTTTGATCTCATTACATGCTGCCTATCTTGTCCTTCAGTTCTTTTTACCAATCTAATGGAATACCGAACGGGCGTAGATTCCATTTCGAGTGTCTTTACCGAAATATTAGAAAATCAACTGCATAAAAGAGCTGTTTGATGTATTGGTATAAAGCGCTGTGCTCAATTGATGCCTGTTAGATACTTTCTCTGTTTAAGCAGTAAACCTACACTGAAACGGAAGCAGATAAAGGATTTGAATAACAAGCGGCAGTTCATTTTGGAAAACGTCAAGCCTAACAAGGTTAGAAGAGATGTGACTACTTTCGAATGTTTTATGATACATTGTGTCAATGTTGCTTGTAAATACAAACCCCGGTGTTGGGGTTTGTATTTAGGGAAAATTACATTAGGTGCTTTAGTAATATTGTAAGGCAGACCCTAGTTGGGCTCCTTTTACAGTTAAAGTATAAAGAGTTAAGGTTTTCTGCGCGTGAAGTAGACTTACATAATTCGCCAGATTAACCGAATCAGTAAAACAGTAAGGACCAGCTTTACTTATTACGGTGAATAAGGTACATAACACCGGGGTCAATAGAAGAGATACGTGCACAGTGTACCTACAATCTAATAGACTGACTGAAGTCAGTCGTGCTATCGCTTTATATAAGAGAATCGAGTCTTCTCAGTCTCTGATTGGTTGTAATTGTACATTCAGTATTTTGTCTGCTACAATTGTGCAATGTGCAAAGAAACTTCTTGAACTCGTATTACATCCTGACCTTGTAATAAGTTAGTTATGAGACATTGTATGAGTTAGAATCATGATCCAAGCGAAGTGAATTGCAGGATTTTTTGTCTTTGGCTTTGAGCTTTGTACGAGGTTCAAAGAGGCTTTGAATGAATTTTTGTCGGTATTGATTGAAGATATTAATGTAATATCGAAGCAGGGAGTGTGTAGATTTCGAAGTAATTAGAGTGTAAATTTCATGTAATGGTTTAGTCAATTTAGTAATTTGAATGCAGTTGTATATTTCAGGACAAGTATTACCAGTTTTACCTCAAGCAGTGCGTATCCTATCAAGATATCTGAGAGAAAGAATGTCAAAGCAAGAAGTTGAGTTGGTTGGATTACTATGTTGCGTGACGTGTATGAGCGGCCTGGATCAAAGAACAAAGTCTTAGTTTTGAATTATCATGCTCAGAAGGCGCGTTATGTTTTGAGTTCATCATTGTGAAGTATTTAATGACTGTTTATTGGATCGGGATTATTGGAGGATATAAATTATGACTTATAAAAATGTATTTGTTTTGATGGATGTTCGATTCCTTGCCTGCTTGTGGAAGAAATCATTTTGCAATAACCCAATTGGTAAATGGGTTTCTTCATCACTTTTGAGTTGTTCATGCTCTTTTTTTAAATATCAAAACTCAAATTCAACTATCGAATTCTAAATGAACATAGCACAACTATGAGTGGCCATCAAAGTTTCTGATCTAACTGTTGAATGGTGATGAAAATATCCAGGATAAAATATTTGGTGAGAGTATTTGAGAATAGTAATTTAGACAACGATTTTGTTAATAGCCGCCCTCATCTTCTCATCCGGCTATTATTGCGCTCGTATTTTTTACAATTCAAAGAATTTGAATTGTATTGGGGCGTTATATTTTTTAAAGATCTGTTCACACATTTTCATGATTTTTGAAGTCAAATTGGAGTAGTGATTTCTGTCACGCCGAAACAGGAAATGGAGCGAAAAAGCGAGTGGTTTTGCGGCGTGAAATTTTTTCGCTCTAATTTTAAAGTAGAGTGAGAAAATGGTGTGTGAACAAAAATTCGCTTTCTCGCTAGTGGTTTTTTGTTCACATGCGGCAATTTCACTTTGATTTTTACTGTTTTTTCAATTTTTTTAGATCGGGTTTTTTCTAAATGGTTTTCCCAATCCATTAATAGCTCATTCTAGGCCTAGTTTTTTGTGTGAACCAAATTTTCATTTCTCGCTAGTGGTGTTTTGTTCACATGCGGCATTTTGACACCGATTTTTTGTGGTTTTTTTTTAAATTTTTTTATCTGATTTTTTTAGAAATGATTTTCCCAATTCACTCATAGTCCGTTATAAGTCGCTAATTGTTTAGTCAATGAAAATTCTTTGAATTGTACGTCAGGACTTGTCCTGCTATGTTTTTTTTCTACTTCGTCAAACTTTTTTTCGCTTTACCATTTTGCCGCTTTTTCGACATTTTGCGTGAAATCTTTTTGACTTCTCTAGGCTAGTTTCTCTCTTCTCTCATTCTGCTAAAAGTGAATTTGAACATCAGTTGCTAAGCAAAGCAATTCAAAATGAACAGAGTCGGTATAAAAAATTGAAGTCAGAAATAGAAACGGGATAAACCCATAAAGCCCAATTTTAGATGCCCGCTATTTGAACGTCGTTCCTATAAGTCTTAGTTACCACCTCTAATGCTTATTGGTGTTGTTAGTAGCCCCTGTAGCCTCTCTCTAAGAAACAGAAGTATGTTCAACTACGAAATGCCATCAAAATAAATCGGACTTAAAAAATATTTTTGTACAAAAATCTTTTTTTTTCAATATATTCTATTCGTTCAATCCCAATCATGCTTATTGGAATCAACGGCGGCTATTTTCCGGCAATCTGCCGGGTATGTTTTTTTGGTTTGTAATTATCCACTAATGTAGGTAGGGATCGCTTATGAATACGTTAATGAATTGGTTTCGCTTTGAGGAAGTGAGTATTATACTGAATGTAATTGCAGTGTAGTCATGAGCAATACAGGAGCCTTATCTCATTCGAATTGCTAAATGGTATTCCGTGAATATAAGATGTGCATATTTTGATGAATATGAAAATGTTTATGTTGAATCATGTATTTGTAATTCTTTTAATTTAACGGTTTATTCATGTTAATAGTTTGTTATCAGCAGGTATGTTGGCAGCAACAATGTTAATATTGCAGCTGGCTATTTTTGATCTAACCGTTGCGCTTTGACTATAACTCAAGGTCAGTAAATAACAAACATAGCTGGCGGATCGCCAGATAATAGCCGCAATAGCATCGTAGATCTGCAGTCTCAAAAAGATGAAAAACACCAAAAAAGAAAATGCTCAGCTGTTTTGTTTTAAGGATATGGTATGCTTATTGCTGATTCTATTAGCTGCCCTACAGAGTGATAAAAACTCATTTGACCTTATCTCTTTGAATTCAAAGAAAAGTCAATTTCAGAATGAGGAAGTCATTCTTGAGAGTGAGGTAAGTCACGTGTGACCAACCACGCGAGTTCAATCACGCGAATAGACAAAAAACACTCTCCGCTAAGAGTGAAAGATGGCGTCACGCACACAATTCAGTTGAAGTTGCATGAACGAACGAAAAGCAGATTGGAAGTGGTAATTGTGACGCCATATGGTCTTAACATAAATCCCGTTGACGAAATTATAAAATAACCGGAAGAATTCCGGAAGCAACTTGAAGTATCAGGGGTTCACAAGGAAAGCCGTAATTACAGCGGGAACTACTACCTTTTATCTTTAAACATTAAGTGCTCATCATCCCATCGGATATGATTTTTTTAAAAAAATTGTAAAATTTTCAGCTGTCACCAAAAAATGAGCATTGACATAATGGGAGAAAGTTAAAGTAAAAACAATTATGATATAGTCCACTGATAATAAATAAATTATTCATACAATACAAAAAACGAACATAATTTAAACATAAAAATGTTGATAGAAAAACAACTGAAATCTTGATCCCGTGAACTTAATTATTTAAAACACTCAGTAACGTTGAAAAAGGGCCAAATAAATAGGTCATTGAAATACCGATAGGCCCAAGTAACTGGGAGGGCTACAAATTATCATGAACACATTTTTGATATTAACCCGTAAAATATAAAACTCCACATTCAACTGTTCTATCCAAAAGACACATTGTGAAAGCTCTCAATGCTGCACTATGTAATTGAAATCAACTGCAAACAAATTAAAAATCTAAGAAAAAGGCTAAAATCACGTTTAATAACTGAAAAAATGCAGTGCTGATAACTATAGGTCTCAGGATAGAGTGATACATGCTAGAATGTGGAGAATCAGGACAAACAACACACAGATTATACAGATTTTGAAAGGTTAAAAATCACTTCATATATACTTCATATGTATGAAGTAGAAAAGCAATTACATTACCCTAATTAGCTTTCGAGGCTAAGAAAAATCATAGCTGTCATCCCGTAGCGATTACAAAATAAGAAACATAGTTCAGAGGTTGGAAACAATAAAATATTTTGCAATAAAATTGTCAAAAAAATTCAAAACTGTGCACTTGTGAAATTTTTTTTGCATAATTCCAAACACAGCGCCACAAATTAATTCAGTTAGTAAATGAAAATGAGGATCCCTGACTGTGCACAATAGACTTTTTCTAATAATTTAAACCAAAAAACAAACAAAAAACTGAAAAACTGCTTCTCAGTGTACTGTAGTTTAGCTGCTGTTCTTCAAATGAGTGCTGCTAATCAGTAAAAATTTCAGATTCTAAATAAAGCAGTTGAAAATTACCTCACCACTAGATAGAAATAGATATAAAATAACCTCCATAATATCCTACCATATAATAAGAATTGTAATAGCTAGTTGAACTTCTATGCTTCTTATTAGGCCACGCAAGCAATTATTTTCAAAAATTTTCTTTCGTTAATATAATCTTAAATGCTTATGAAAGAATTTTTTAGACCTAATAAAGGAAACCTATGGTTGAAGTGTTGACTTTTAGATTTTTGTATGATATAAAGTGGGTGCTAATAGCCTACGTACTGAGTAGTACAAGAGAGAGATGTGCAGCGAAGAGAGAGTTAATGGACTGAAGAAGGACTTGGAGAGGGCGATGCGGAATGAGGACGACATGAACAGTGGGAAGACGAGAGAGTTGCTCCTTCAACTTAAGTGCCTCAACATGCAGTTAGCAGTGTTAGAGAAGACACGGGTCGGAATGACTATTAATAATTTGAGAAAGTCAACCTCTGATAAACAAATCAGCCAACTTTGTAAAGTAAGTTTTTAATGGTTCACTTTTGAATAAAAATTTCTTCGCCATATTGGTAATTCTACCTGTGACTTATTTTTTGCCTGCTGTGATTGTGTTCACAATAGTTTTTCACATGCAAAAAATAATCATTTGCTTTTAAAATTTGTCTAGTGTTGGAATTTTTTCATAGGTGCCATTATGAGGAAAAATGCTTCTTGGAACTTTACGCACTTGTGATCATATCAATTGCAATAAGTGTTCATTAGCCACGTCATATTCTCAGTCGGCTACTATTGCGCTCCTAATTTTAACGACTCCAGGAGGAGCTTAGGTGATATTTTTTAAATTAGTTGAGTTGTGAAACATGAAAGTTTGCTAACCGAGATAAGTTGTTTTTATTTCTTGACATGATGGTGCTGTCCCCAAAGTTTTTTCAAACTTATCAGCCAGTAATGCGCTTGGGATAATTTTCGACTTAAAGATGCAATTGGAGTTTTTTTTTTATTTTTGCCTTTAGGCGTTTTTTTTAAGTTGGCACATTTTGGGGTGTCATTTTTTGCTGTTTTCCTTTGTTTGAGAGCAGTTTATTTTTTTTTCTGAAGAAAATTCATTAAGGAATTTGGTTAAGAAATTGATTAAGGAATAATAGCCTCTCAACGGCTATTATCGATTTAGGCGCTCTACTTTTTAGATACAATTCAAATAATTTGAATTTATTGGGGCGCTGTCTTTTTTTAAAATCTCTGCACTCGTTTTCATGATTTTTGAAGTCAAATTGGAGTTGTGATTTTGGTCACGGCGAAACAGGAAATGGAGCAAATAATCGAGTGGTTTTGCGGCGTGAAAACCACTCGATTATTTCTTTCACTCGATTTTTAGAGTAGAGTGAGAAAATGGTGTTTGAACAAAAATTTGCTTTCTCGCTGGTTGTTTTTTTTGTTCACATGCGGCATTTTGACATTGATTTTTATTGTTTTTTTTGTTTGTTATCTGATTCTTTTCTAAATGGTTTTCCCAATGCATTCCTAGTCCGTTCTAGGTCTAGTTTGTTGTTAAGTCAGTGAAAATTTTTAAATTGTACGTCAATACTTGTCCTGCTATGTTTGTTTTTAATTCGCTTTACCTTTTGATCACGTTTTTCGTTTTACATAAGTCACGATTTTCGCGCTTTACTTCTGACTTCCTCACTCACTGTTTCAACTGAATGGCTTTTAACTTCTTTCACCCCTTGAATTACGCAATGTAGTGGCTACGTTCAAAGTCAAAAGAGCACAATCAAAAGAAACGAGATAAACCGGTAAAGCCCGTTCATTAAGTCAATGCATCAAGCTATCAAAGTTCATTAAAGCGATTGCTAGCGGACATTAGTATTAAGCTGAAGAGCTTTCTATTTAGAAGCTGATTTAAGTATAGCTTAAGAATCTAACTGAAACTGCATGCCAATTTAGAACACTTTTTGACACTAAAAAATACAGCAAAAAATTTGGTCAATTTCTATCTGTTGTTTTTTTTTCAATCCTAATGTGCACCAAGCGCGTCAACGGCGACAATTTGCCGGCTGTGTTTGTTTTTTTTTGCTGATTGATTTTCTTGGCAACATGATTCATTTAGATATATTTCGAGTTATTGTTACTAAGGTGAGATGGTCAAAGATTCAGTGGATCAGTTATTACTTAAATAAAATAGAAAATATTAATTGCTCTCAAACCAAGGTTGTGGCAATTATATTAGTCCTGGCGGTCGTTTTTAATGCGATTTTTCGCTTGACGGATTTTCCGTCTGACCCATTTGACTTTTCGTGCTCAACAACGGGATATAGAGGTAGCGGGCATTAAGTGCTCTTAGAGCCTTTCAGCTCACTAGTCTCCAAGTATGCGATCCACAGAAACTGTGTTGGAGACTTGTACTTATGGTGCACCCACAACTCTGTTGCGCCCCACCCCGGTGTACCCCCCCCCCCCCCCCCCCCGGCCACTCGGTGGCTAGCTACTTACTGACGAAGCCAACCGGTCGTTTGAGAGCAATTCGCGCGACGTTAGTCGGTTATGTTTACTTCACTTTTAGGACCTCATTAAATCTTGGAAAAAACTTCTGAGTGAAGAAGCGACTGCTGCTAGTAGTAACTCTAGTGCAGGTGCTGCCTCAACAGATAGCACAGATGGGCCTCCTCCGGCTAAGAAGGAAAAGAGCTCTGCTGCCTCCAGTTCCAAAGAATCATCCAGGGAGTCAACTCCCTCCAGAGACCCTAATTCATTATCGCAAGTGAGAACACGCCAATTGGTGATATCATTTTTGATCGAGTTATAGTTTACAATAGTACATCAAAAGCTAATGGAGAAATAAAGTTCTGTAATTGTTATTATTTTAAAAACATTATGGTTAAACATTGAGATTAGATTCGCGGTAAGTAATCGGAAAAATATTACGCTTCTTTCAAGCTTGAAAAAAGCTCGAACTATCGGTTTCGGCGTCCCGCTTTTTCACCCCGATTTATTCAACCCTCTATTAATAGTAATTATATTAGTCCTGTTGGTCTTTTTTTTAATGCAATTTTTCGCTTGACCGATTTTTCGTCTGACACTTTTCGTCCCTAAAAACGGGATAAACAGGCGGCGTTTAGTAGTCCTCCAAGTGCTTAATGTGGTGAAGCCATTGGGAAGGCCGTAGTTTAAGATTAAAAGATCATTTTTAGGAGTTTTTGAGCCCAAAATTTTGCATTTTTTGTTTTTTGGTCATTTTTCGAATTTTGTGTCGGACCAGTCTAAAATTGAGGCTCGTTAAAGTTGATAAAGGTTTTTTTGCAAGACATAAGTACTTTTAATGACCATTTTAAGAGCTATGTTTTGGTTCTCCAAACAAAAACATGCAAATTTATACTAATTTTCACAATTTTTTTTCAAGTTTGCATTTTTGTCATTTATTAAATTGCTCTAGCCTCAAAATCCAAGAAACCTCCTCAAGAGTTTGATAATAGTTTACTGCATAGTTTCTAGATGTAATGGAATGTTTTTCAATATCACGAATTTTAGCTATTTTCAAAAAGTTGCATTTTTTTCCGGCACCAGGTGCCCAGGGACCTCCTGCATATTTGATAATGAGCTGCTGCATAGTTTCTAGAGTTAATGGAATGGTTATCAATATTTTATTGACTCGATTTTCTGCAATTTTTTGATTAAATTTTAAAAAATTCAAATTTTGAAGTATTATCATGTTCCAAGTTATGGATCTTTATGAGCCAATGTAACAATTTAAGGCTTAAAATAGGGATACTGGATAGTCTCTTGAGACAATGAAATGGTTCTGAAGATATTAATATCACGAATTTTAGCAAGACTTTGTTAAAATTTGCAATCGTTTTAAAATTTTTTGAATATTGTTGTCCTTTTCTGAATTAACGGTCATTACTGGCCACCGAATTTTTTTAGGTCTTGGAGATGGGTTACATGACAAACATCCAAAGAGAAAAATGGTTCTGAACATCTTTTTACTCCGAAATCTTGAAACTTGTTTAAATTTACTAACAAGGCTTATCTTGTTAACATTTACTTGCTACTAACAATGCTAGAAAACTAGAAGTTGCAGAGTCTCATCATGGAAAATTTTCCTAGCTCTCTCTCTCTATCTATCTCTCTCCCTCTGTCGGCTGGGGGTTCTTTCCTTCTTTTTCTCGTCCAGGTTTTATCTCTCTCTCTCTCTCTCTCTCTCTCTTTCCTTAACTCTTTGTTGATGCCGCACTTCAGCTGCTATTATTTGGCGTGATATCATCTATTACCCTCATTAACGCTGAATAATATTCGAAATGTTTTTATCATAATTGACTTAACTAACACTTTTTAATGGCTCTTTTTTAATGGAAATCATTGTTAATGGCTCCAACGAAGTTTGTAGCAATTTTATTAATCCTGTTGGTCTTTTTTATGCGATTTTTCGCTTGACCGATTTTTCGTCTGACCCATTTCACGTTTCGTCCTCGAAAACGGGATAAAGAGTTAAATACCGAAGGACATTAAAGTCTCTAAGTATGCTATTCACCAAAACAGTCAAATAGACATAAACTCATGGTGTGAATGGTGGTTCTTAGAGTTTGAGCCCTCTGCGCTTTTAACCCTACCCCCACTTAACCCCTCACCCTTTCCGCCCCTCAATCCACCTGATTCCATCTCTAAACCCACATAATTTGGCCCCCACCCGCGTTGAAGCCGCAACCCCATCATGCTTAACCTACCACCTCGATTAAGCTAAGACTAGTCTCCCTAAGTGGCAGCTAGCTACTGAGGAAGTCAACCGCTCGTCAGACGTTACTTCCTTGAGGGGGTAAGGAAAGGGGGAGGGGTTGAGCAATTCACCCGACGTTAGTCAGTTATGTTCATTATTTCGAAATCAAATTGGCATAGTGATTTTGGTCACGCTGAAAAAGGGAGTGGAGCGAAAAAGACTTAATTAGCGGCGCGAAATTTTTAACTAATGAGAAAGCGGTGTTTGAACAAATTTTGCTTGCTCAATGGTGGTTTCCTGTTCACCAAGAGATATTTGTCGTTTGTTTTCATTGTTCGTTAGGTTTTTTCATCAATCTTTTTCTAACTGGTTCAATTTGATTGCTGATCATACCTCGGTCAAGTCTTTTTTGGTCAATGAAAGTTGGTTTAATTGTAGATCTTAGAAGCAACTAAAATTGTACCACTCGTCCTAAGAAACGGTATAAAGAGGTAGCGCACGGTGGGAATTAAGTTCTCTTAGAGCATTTCAACTCACTAGTCTCCAAGTAAGCGATTCACAGAAACTGTCTTTGAGACTTATGGTGTTTAGGGCGGTTCTTAGAAATTGATCCCCCACCCACCCCATCCCCACCCATGCACATATTTCATTCCGCAGGGGCCCAGTGCAGCCAATGATCCTCACACCGTTGCGCTCATAACGCCCCTTCAATTAAGCTAAAGCTAGCCTCACAACCGTGGCTAGCTACTGCCGGTGCCAAACGGTCGTTTGATAGCAATTCGCCTGATGTTAGTCTGTCGTGTTTTAAATAAGTAATATAATCACTTGGCCATGCCTCAGCGCCCGTGGGACTTGATATGAAAGCAACACAACCGAACGTGGGATTAAGTTATCCCCTTAACTGTGGCAAAACATGCCTGCAATTTTAATTGATTTTCATTGCATTGGGGTGATGTCTTTTTTATAGCTGCGAAGCTGATAAGTTGAGCGTAGATATATTGCGGTGTTCGTGGTTATATGACTCGAAAAGAATTGTTGTTCTACAGATTTTTACGACTCGAGGAGGACTATTGGTTTTCTACAGGTTTTTGCAATTTGAAAAATGTGAATTGTACTGGTGTGCTGTCTTCTTTTTAAGATCTGCTCACATTTTTCCACCTTTTTTGTCATGAGAATTCGAATTGGAGTAGTGACTTTAATCACACTGGATTGGATAGGATTGAAAAGCGAATAATTTAAGGCGACTATCAGTTATTGTTTGGATTTCGCCTGTCTTTTTTGTGGTTCTTTTTGTAGTTTTGTTGTTTAGTCTCATTAACGATAGGTCTCAATGGCTCACTATTTAGCATCTCAGTGGTGAAAGAGGGGTCTGTCGCACACTTTTAGCCACATTCGACCATATCCAACTATTTAGCCGAAAATCCCGCCCCCATCGGGATTTGAACCCACGCCTTCGAAATTTTTTTCTAGTGATCCAAAGGTCGTAATCACTGCACCATCTGAGCTTTCGAAAACTGTTTTTGATTCAATTTAAACCTCTTGCTTGTTTTGGACTGCGCTTAAGCTGAGCAGTCCAAAACGATAGAACGAAATTTAAATAGTGGATTGTCACAGTGGCTACGTCACACCAACTTAGTGGGTCCATTTTATACTAACCTCTAGAGCGCACGTGCTGTATTATTTTATAGTAGTTTACTATATACTGTAACGTCGTAACCACTGCACCAGCTGAGCTTTGGAAAACTGTTTTTCAATACCGTTAATTTAAATATGTATCCACTCCCTTCAGTTACTATATACTGGATCAAAATATTCGCGTTTACACTGAAACAAATAAATGTTCACTACAATTGAGTAAAATATTCAAATACTCTGCTGAAAGCGAATACGTTGCTATAATAAGAATACGAATGCAGTGCTGGTTATATGCACGAAGAAGTGATATAGCTGAATAATAAAGCTGAATTATGTTATCAAGTATATCATTAGTTAATTTAGTTGTCCCTTCTTGCCTCTTTTTTGAGTGGTTCATCGATTTCCTCTTCTTCAGCGCTCTCCTGCGTTCTTTGCAGATCAAGATGAGCATCTCGAGCCTCACGTCTAAATTTTTGGTACGCAGTCAAAAGACAGCAGAGCTCGTCGAGAGTTAGGGAAACCATCGCCTTACTCCAACTCAAATCTGACCGCTCCTCGAACACCTTGAAGTGAAAGTATACAGACTTTCGGCCGTTGTTGCCCAGATATTGTTTGAAACTCATTCTCACGAACTTCTTTGGGCCATCTAAACATGTTTAACTATTAAGTTTGATGAAGGATTATACATGTTTGCCCATCACCCGACCTCAAACCTATCTCTATGTAACAAAAATTAACATGAAAATAAGTTGATTGAAAGTCACTCACCCATATAATCATTGACAATGACGCACTCTTCACCGTTTGCCTCCATTTCGGGGGAATTGCTGTAAATGGTTTTATGATGAGTTGTTAGGTCTAATTTTTCGACCGCTATTATGTTGATGAGTTGAAGGTTGTTAATCAACTGCATACTCTCCATATAAATTTCGAATAGGTTCTTCTTCAATACTACCACCTGTTTATCGCCTTTCTGAGTGACCACCTCTATACTTATACTTTCGCCCGCGGCCAATGCAATTACGCGTCTATTGAACACGGCCGAATCGTAGTTGAATTCCATACGGCTGAACAAAAATTCTTTGACTTAACAACAAAGGTGATTCAATTTAAGTGATTATTGCTCTTGGTTTGCGTTGGGTTTGTGGATTGCGATAACGAGACGTTTAATCTCGCCTAATTTATAGTTTGTTGACTTAGCAGGGAAATAATCTGAACTTATGAAGGGAGGAAAACCTGAATTTATGGTCGATTTTCTTGGACTAAGGCTGCATTGAAAATTAATAGTTCGACTAAAATCTGAAGGTGATCTACGATAAGCAAGCAATGAATGCGTTTTTGTGAGAAGGACAAAGCCATGATAAAAATTGTATAAGTATCTCAGTAAAAAGTTATGCGTTCTATGATTTTGAATGAAAGATAGGTGAGTGCTTCTTTTGATAGCCAAGTCATCTTCGAAAAAAATTTCTATAAAAAAGGGCCGCTTTTGCAGATATACCAGTAAAATAGTTTCAGTTAGAGGTTCCTTCTCTGTGCCAAGCAGTCTACGTTATTGGGGTAAAGTAAAAGCAGGGAAAACTCAATTTCAGAGATCAGTCAAAAAGATGGCGGAAAATGATTGCAGCTGGACATTTTCCTAACTCGGCTTGACAAATAAACACTGAGATGTAGTTTTCTTAATGCCTCGGACCGAGACCCTCAAACAAACTTAGAGGTTCTCCAGCTGTAGACCTTGACAAATTCCCTCTTGGATCTAGAATCGCTCCTAGCTCTATGCAATATGCAAGGTCCACCCAGGACGAAGAGCAATAACGGACTAAGTTTGTAGAGGGTTAATATTTTTGAAAATTCTGACCGCTCCTCGAAAGCCTTGAAGTGAAAGTATACAGACTTTCGGCCGTTGTTGCCCAGATATTGTTTGAAACTCATTCTCACGAACTTCTTTGGGCCATCTAAACATGTTTAACTATTAAGTTTGATGAAGGATTATAAATGTTCGCCCATCACCCGACCTCAAACCTATCTCTATGTAACAAAAATGAATGTTGAATTAACATGAAAATAATTTGATTGAAAGTCACTCACCCATATAATCATTGACAATGACGCACTCTTTACCGTCTGCCTCCATTTCGGGGGAATTAATGTAAATGGTTCTATGATGAGCTGTTAGGTCCAATTTTCCGACCGCTATTATGTTGATGAGTTGACGGTTGTTAATCAACTGCATACTCTCCATATAAATTTCGAATAGGTTCTTCTTCAATACTACCACCTGTTTATCGCCTTTCTGAGTGACCACCTCTATCCTTATACTTTCGCCCGCGCCCAATGCATTTACGCGTCTATTGAACACGGCCGAATCGTAGTTGAATTCCATACGGCTGAACAAAAATTCTTTGACTTAACAACAAAGGTGATTCAATTTAAGTGATTATTGCTCTTGGTTTGCGTTGGGTTTGTGGATTGCGATAACGAGACGTTTAATCTCGCCTAATTTATAGTTTGTTGACTTAGCAGGGAAATAATCTGAACTTATGAAGGGAGGAAAACCTGAATTTTTGGTCGATTTTCTTGGACTAAGGCTGCATTGAAAATTAATAGTTCGACTAAAATCTGAAGGTGATCTACGGTAAGCAAGCAATGAATGCGTTTTTGTGAGAAGGACAAAGCCATGATAAAAATTGTATAAGTAGCTCAGTAAAAAGTTATGCGTTCTATGATTTTGAATGAAAGATAGGTGAGTGCTTCTTTTGATAGCCAAGTCATCTTCGAAAAAAATTTCTATAAAAAAGGGCCGCTTTTGCAGATATACCAGTAAAATAGTTTCAGTTAGAGGTTCCTTCTCTGTGCCAAGCGTTCTACGTTATTGGGGTAAAGTAAAAGCAGGAAAAACTCAATTTCAGAGATCAGTCAAAAAGATGGCGGAAAATGATTGCAGCTGGACATTTTCCTAACTCGGCTTGACAAATAAACACTGAGATGTAGTTTTCTTAATGCCTCGGACCGAGACCCTCAAACAAACTTAGAGGTTCTCCAGCTGTAGACCTTGACAAATTCCCTCTTGGATCTAGAATCGCTCCTAGCTCTATGCAATATGCAAGGTCCACCCAGGACGAAGAGCAATAACGGACTAAGTTTGTAGAGGGTTAATATTTTTGAAAAATCTGACCGCTCCTCGAAAGCCTTGAAGTGAAAGTATACAGACTTTCGGCCGTTGTTGCCCAGATATTGTTTGAAACTCATTCTCACGAACTTCTTTGGGCCATCTAAACATGTTTAACTAGTAAGTTTGATGAAGGATTATAAATGTTCGCCCATCACCCGAGCTCAAACCTATCTCTATGTAACAAAAACGAATGTTGAATTAACATGAAAATAAGTTGATTGAAAGTCACTCACCCATATAATCTTTGACAATGACGCATTCTTCACCGTCTGCCTCCATTTCGGGGGAATTAATGTAAATGGTTCTATGATGAGTTGTTAGGTCCAATTTTCCGACCGCTATTATGTTGATGAGTTGACGGTTGTTAATCAACTGCATACTCTCCATATAAATTTCGAATAGGTTCTTCTTCAATACTACCACCTGTTTATCGCTTTTCTGAGTGACCACCTCTATCCTTATACTTTCGCCCGCGGCCAATGCAATTACGCGTCTATTGAACACGGCCGAATCGTAGTTGAATTCCATACGGCTGAACAAAAATTCTTTGACTTAACAAAGGTGATTCAATTTAAGTGATTATTGCTCTTGGTTTGCGTTGGGTTAGTGGATTGCGATAACGAGACGTTTAATCTCGCCTAATTTATAGTTTGTTGACTTAGCAGGGAAATAATCTGAACTTATGAAGGGAGGAAAACCTGAATTTATGGTCGATTTTCTTGGACTAAGGCTGCATTGAAAATTAATAGTTCGAATAAAATCTGGAGGTGGTCTACGATAAGCAAGCAATTAATCCGTTTTTGTGAGAAGGACAAAGCCATGATAATAATTGTATAAGTATCTCAGTGAAAAGTTTTGCGTTCTATGATTTTGAATGAAAGATAGGTGAGTGCTTCTTTTGATAGCCAAGTCATCTTCGAAAAAAATTTCTATAAAAAAGGGCCGCTTTTGCAGATATACCAGTAAAATAGTTTCAGTTAGAGGTTCCTTCTCTGTGCCAAGCATTCTACGTTATTGGGGTAAAGCAGAAGCAGGGAAAACTCAATTTCAGAGATCAGTCAAAAAGATGGCGGAAAAATGATTGCAGCTGGACATTTTCCTAACTCGGCTCGACATAAACACTGAGATGTAGTTTTCTTAATGCCTCGGACCGAGACCCTCTAATAAACTTAGAGGTTCTCCAGCTGTAGACCTTGACAAATTCCCTCTTGGATCTAGAATCGCTCCTAGCTCTGTGCAATATGCAAGGTCCACCCAGGAAGAAGAGCAATGACGGTCTAAGTTTGTAGAGGGTTAATATTTTTTGAAAAATCTGAGCGCTCCTCAAACACCTTGAAGTGAAAGTATACAGACTTTCAGCCGTTGTTTCCCATATATTGTTTGATACTCATTCTCACGAACTTCTTTGGGCCATCTAAACATGTTTAACTATTAAGTTTGATGAAGGATTATTAATGTTTGCCCATCACCCGACCTCAAACCTATCTCTATGTAACAAAAATGAATGTTCAATTAACATGAAAATTGAAAAAAGAAAATTGAAACATGAAAAAGTTGATTGAAAGTCACTCACCCATATAATCATTGACAATGACGCACTCTTCACCATCTGCCTCCATTTCGGGGGAATTGCTGTAATTAGTTCTATGATGAGTTGTTAGGTTCAATTTTCCGAACGCTATTATGTTGATGAGTTGACGGTTTGTAATCAACTGCATACTCTCCATATAAATTTTGAATGGGTTCTTCAATACTACCACCTGTTTATCGCCTTTCTGAGTGACCACCTCTATCGTTATACTTTCGCCCGCGGCAAATGCAATAACGCGTCTATTGAGCACGGCCGAATCGTAGTTGAATTCCATATGGCTGAACAAAAATTCTTTGACTTAACAACAAAGGTGATTCAATTTAAGTGATTATTGCTCTTGGTTTGCGTTGGGTTTGTGGATTGCGATAACGAGACGTTTAATCTCGCCTAATTTATGGTTTGTTGACTTAGCAGGGAAATAATCTGAACTTATGAACGGAGGAAAATCTGAATTTTTTGGTCGATTTTCTTGGACTAAGGCTGCATTGAAAATTAATAGTTCGAATAGAATCTGAAGGTGATCTACGATAAGCAAGCAATGGATGCGTTTTTGTGAGAAGGACAAAGCCATGATAATAATTGTATAAGAATCTCAGTAAAAAGTTATGCGTTCTATGATTTTGAATGGAAGATGAAAGGTGAGTGCTTCTTTTGATAGCCAAGTCATCTTCGAAAAAAATTCTATAGAAAAGGGCCGGTTTTGCAGATAATCAGTAAAATAGTTTCAGTTAGAGGTTCCTTCTCTGTGTCAAGCATTCTACGTTTTTGGGGTAAAGCAAAAGCAGGGAAAACTCAATTTCAGAGATCAGTCAAAAAGATGGCGGAAAGTGATTGCAGCCGGATATTTTCCTAACTCGGCTTGACAACTGAACACTGAGACGTAGTTTTCTTAATGCCTCGGACCGAGACCCTCAAACAAACTTAGAGGTTCTCCAGCTGTAGACCTTGACAAATTCCGTCTTGGATCTAGAATCGCTCCTAGAATGCAAGGTCCACCCAGGACGAAGAGCAATAACGGACTGTTTGTAGAGGGCTAATATTTTTGAAAAATTTCCAAAATTTTCAAAAATTACCCAACGGGTCCCCCCTTTGAAAATTTTATAAAATTATTGAAAAATTTCAAAATTTTCAAAATTCACCCAAAGGGTCCCCACTTTGAAAGTTTTAAAAAGGAAAGAAGAAGATTAAAAGCGCCCTCAAAACTTCAGTAAAAAAGTCGATTGCTCAAACTCTTCAACAACGTGCGATGGGCGCTCGCACGTTGTTGAAGAGTTTGAGCAATCGACTTTTTTACTGAAGTTTTGAGGGCGCTTTTAATCTTCTTCTTTCCTCTCAAAGCCTGACCCAACTTTGGAATAGCTGCTTCAAGTTGCGTCCAACTTTTTTGACGAGAGGCAAGGCATATTTTCTCAAAAGTGGAAGTACTGATTGTCCCACGCGCACAGCCGGGGCCCCCAAACCAGCTGCACCAGAACCAAATTGCCTTGCTTGTCCACCACCGTATGTTGAGCTCGCTCGAATTTGTGCCTCGTAGTGTGAGTCCATCGTGCGTCTAGCTAATTGGTTGATGAGTGAGTGAGTGAGGGCGACTGTTTTTTGGTTTTGATGTTGTCAAAATGATGCTGCAGAATTCCTCTGCAGACGAAACTTTAAAGTTAGGCTTGTTCGACCGCGTGACAAAAAAGGAGCAAGACTACCCATTTCGTTCCGTAGACTGACAGTTTTTGACCGAAAGGCTGATTTTACAACATCTTTCCACTGCAACTTTGCAAATGACCGATAGGAAACGGCGGACACTCCTCTGTGATTGTCGTTGTCATGGGTCAACGTAATGCTAGGAAGAAGAGATGTACCCTTGTCACCCAAAACCTGATTTTGAACCAAGTCACAGTAAACTAGGATATTGTGCAGACCAGCGTCAATGTCCACCGGGAAATGGCTACCTGGCTCGTAATTTTGCACACTCAATGTAGTTACATGCAAGATATTTTGCAAATCGGCAGATACCTATCGAATAAAGGGCAGCAGCAGCGATGGGTTTTGTGCTGATGGTTCTTTATTTTCCGCTGCATGTATCTCTAGGCGTTGATTCTCCCTCCTGACTGTCTAGGAAATGGGCCAGCGACGAGTTGTGTTGAACGCCTTCTGACATAGCTCCATCATCAGGTCATCAACAGAATTATATCGGCCAGCGCTTATTTGATCTCGACGAATGCTGCCTTCTCCGCTCTCAGAGTCGTCATCGCTCTCTTCGTCGCTAGACCAGTTGAGAAGGGACGAGTGATTGTTGCGAGAAACTGTTGTCCCAGCACCCAGAAGCAATTGTTGTTTCTGTTGTATGACTGCATTTGATGCTTGTTGCAACGACAAGTTCTCTTGCTCGATTTCCTCCTCTTCGTCCGTACTTTCAAAATCATCATTGGATAAATCATCACTAGAGTCGTCGTCATCGTTGAACGCAGCAGCATTGGTTTCAAAAGTTCCGTCAGTAACGTTTTTGATGGTAGAGGGCCAAGAATTTTCCAAAAGAGCCACTTGCCATGTACCCAAAGACTTGTTCAGCTCGATGACATTTGGTAAAAGATTTGTAAAGCGTGCTAAAGTGTTTTGCTCATAGGTTTCCATCGATGCATTGGAAATCAGATTCAACGTGAACCTCCCGCTGCATTTCGGTGACTGAAATATCCGAGAGAGCAGTCATATTTCTTAATACTTGACAAGTTCAGATTCGTAAAAACGCCCAAAGATTAATTCGTTAGTTTCGTTAGAGACCACCCGATACGTAGGATTTTTTGTCAAAATGGCTGAAACGCGAAATATCTCGTGGCTGAATTGCACTTTGTAATCTTTGTGAAATGTCTCCAACTTTCTTCGAATCCTCACCGTGTCTCCAATTTTAAATTTGGGCTTATGCAGGTCTTTATTCAAAGTCAAAGACACCAAGTAACCCACGTGATCCTGGGTTACGTCTTTTGGAGCCATTCCTATTACGAGATTGGTTCGAGAATTTATAGCTTGAACAAAATTTTGCAACTGGTCAATGTACCTTTCTGTGTGATGCTCATTCATGTAACGATAAGTTAATGCCTTTAGTGACCTTACGTTCCGTTCTGCGAAAGCACTCTTCTTTTCATTGTAAGTTTGATAAATCTTAATTTTTTCGATTGGCAGTATTTGGCGAATGCACCCAAAAACTCTTTACCGTCATCAGCCCACAAGCGCTCGGGAACAATACCACTGTTTTTAAAACCTTTTCTTTTTGTAATTATTCGACAAAATGCTTGTTTTGTTGTTGTTGCGTATTTGTCCTTCATTGCTTCGACTCTCAAATAGCGACTCAGAGTTTCAACAGCCACCAAAAGGTACCTAAGGCCGTTGTTGAATGACTGGACAGATTGCATATCTGCCAAATCGATTGACCAGATTTCGTTCAAGCGATATGATAGAACCTTTAGGCGTGGGAAATTACGCCTGATTTGCTTATACTTTGTGTAAGTGGAACTCGTAGATAAATATTTTCAACAGTTGACACAGGCAACCCGGTTGTTTTTGCGAGTGATTTCGAGTTCCCAAAAGCACTGCTAGAATGCGATACGTTAGAGTAATGCCTGTGTGCTTTCTGAAAACTTGGGTTCACTGTCAGCGCTTGAGAAACAACTCGCTCCCGAGAACATTTTGTGCAAGTAAAATCTTTGTCAACGTAGTCCCTGACGCTAGCCAAACCACTCCAGTCAAAATGGACCCAGCCACAAATGGTACACCAGAGCAATGGCTTTTTTTTGGTGCTCTTTCCCAAAGTCTTGCTACATGAACCACAAATTGTTTTGGAGGGTCCTGGATTGGGCTCCACGCCGCCAATTTTTAACAAGGCAGAGAAAAGTAAGCTGCAGAAAGTCAGCCAGTGCATCAAATAAACATTGAGGAGAGAAGAATTTGCCCCAAATTATAGAGAGCCAGGTAGGCGTCGAAGTTGTATTGGGTTGATCCTGCTGCTGCTGTCCTTGACCATGTGGCGTGTTTGATGCAACTCTCTTGGCAAAAGTATTGGCGACAAGATGAGGTAAAAACTGCAGTCGCGAAATAAGCTCAAGGTCATCTTTTGTCAATTTTTGTTGGGACTCTGTATATCAATAAGGAAGTCAAGTAGATTACTAGATTTTTTGTTGTCTTTTCCTTGTATTATACCTGATTCCCGGTCTAAGGTAAAATCTTTTTGGCTGAGAATGTTTAGAATACGCTTGGTTCGCTCAATCTTTCCACTGCTCATTCCACTTGCCAGCAGAGTATCAAGTACCTTGTCGACCACTTTATCTGGAAGAAATTTATTTTCAGGCAAGCTAGTTTGATCTGTTGTGGCGTTGCAGGACGGGACGAAAAATCTTTATTGTTGTTGTTGTTGTTGACGAGTTGAGACGAAACACTCAACTTTGCTATTGCCTCTGAGTTGGAGTGACAGCTGGGGCTTGGACCCAAAAATTCAATTTTTGCTTGTTCTGATTGGGAGGGAAGCTGCTGCTGCTCTAAGTTGACTGCTGAGGATCGTTTCAGCGGCAATAGGTCGTTATAATAATTCAAGGATAACAGAACATACTTTTTAGTGCCGACTTGTTTCTTCATTTCATTTTTGACAAATGAAGCAGGACGTCTGGGTCGATTATTTTTACGAGTGCTATTCCCTGATTGGTCGCCAAAAGTCTACGCTTTTTAGAAACCTTTACTTTTTTCTGACATATGGTCTCAATAATTTGACGAAAGTGTTTGGATGTAACATTTTTGTTTTATACGCACACGTTCCCCTTAACCACATTAAAAACGTAATCTATTAGAAATTTCATAAATGATAAATCCGCATGAATCAAAATCAATCTCTGTAAAACTGGTTTAACAGTTGTAAGAATCTGTAAAATACTTTGATTTTGTGAACGACTCATTAAGTTCAATATGATCGGAATTTTTAGCGTTTATATGAAATAATGATGGCAAGTTGCCCGTAGCGCAAATATTTGAAACTAGGCGTAAATTTTCGTTACAGCGGTGATCCAAGTCAATCAGAAGATGACCATAGGGCTCCTCTGTAGCTGATCGGTAAGCAGACAACGAAAGATCTCGATCTCCCAGCTGTCGTCCCAAACAGTCAATTTGGTTTATGTCGCGTGGGCTTTTTAGCAGCAGCAAGTGGGTTAGATTCAAGTCAATTGTCTTTGAGTTTGTACTTTTTTTGATGGAGATTATGTTTTAGGAAAATAACGTGTTGATTTTTGTGGCGACCGGACACAACAAGGTTAAAAAACTCTACTGAATTGGCGAGTTCGTCGAATACGTCATCAAACACCAAAAGGTGGCGCTTGAGATTCGACATTAGCGCTAGCTTCTTCCAATCCACGCCATTGAGAAAGTTGATCTCATTGTGATTTAATTTTGAGGCAATATCATCGTAAACCGGCTGCCAATGCTGAAAGATGTAGGTTATGCAATCAAAATTGGGTCGAAACAGTCGACGATGATACACCAGTAAGTCTGCAACAAGTAGTGTTTTCCCGCAACCACTGGGACCAACCACGGGCATCAGGAAGTGTGGTTCGGTGCTGATGATTTTGTTCATCTTTACCAAATTTGAAAGGCGGCGCTGTGGGGTTACTTTGCTGTAGGAACAAGGCAACCAAGAAAAAACCAAGTATTGACCAGATTTGGGGTTATTGTACTGATAATACGTTATTGATATAAAACAATAAATGATAGCAATGAGTAAGAGGAAAGAGTGTACAACACATATAATTAGAGAACGCTCTATGTGAGCGCAACAAATCTTCAAGGTGGGCGCTCTTGATTCGGGTTATCAAAAACCATCTGATTGCTGAGATCAATTGCGCAGTCTTGATAGTCTGTCATTATCAGCCAAATGTTACACGCTGAGGTAATTTTGGTGGACCAAATTTAGTACTAGATTTTGATATAGAAAGAAAATATTCCAAAAGCTTTATGGCCTCGCACAGCAACTCGAGCTCTGAGAGTGTTAAATCAATTTCTGTTTTCATAATAACAGTCTTCCCACCAACTTTTTTGTAACACTGCTTATGGAGAATGACTTCAGTTTAATCTCCGTTATTTTTAACATAAAGAGAAGCAATCTTTGATACGTGCAGGGTTAGTAAATTGGGGTCAAGGCAACTCATGCTGAGATGCTGAGAATGGTAAAGCGTCAAATACTTGGCACCTTTGACACTTAAAGTTTAGCCAGTATAGGAGACCGCTAATGTGACCAAGAAGAAATTGATTATGTACGTTAGGTATAACATACACATAGCCAGGCCCGATGTCATAGGTTGACTTCATAAATCCGTAGGCATGAAATATTGCGTGACACCGAAGAATTTTTGAGTTTTTAAAATAATTGTGCAAAAGACTCACCTGGACCAATCAGTCCACCAAAAGGAGCTTTTTTATTCACTTCGCTTAGGATGCACTGTGGATCAATTGTTAAACACACTGCGAGAAAGGCATTCTTAGTGTCTGAGTTGTTTTTGAACAGAGAACGGCAAAGGGAAAAATTCTCTAAAGCTTTATTTAGATTTTGATCTGGAAACCTTTAACGAAAAACCAACTGTTTTACCCGACGAGTTTACAAATTATTAATAGGCTTTGAAGTCTTATCAGTAGGCTGTTTGCTGTGACAGATACATGTCCGAGTTTTCATTTTTCTCAGCTGATCCTTCGTTGTCGATCAAGTCTTCCCAACATTCCCAGCAACTACATTGCGCTTCTGGGAGTCCACATTCGACTTTTAAAAAGGCTGAATGTTCTGACATGCTCACACTCCCATAACCAGCTGCCAAAGTATCAATAAACGATTCAAGCGACGATTTAAACGGCGAGTCGCTGCTCTGAAGACTCTCAATTTTCGCAAGAAGGCGGCGCTGATCCTCGTTAAGCGTAGTAAGCTGCAAGTGTCGTACGGGACATGTTTTTTGAATTTCCCAGACTATGTCCATCTTTTCGTTCGTTCTCTTGTTCAGTCCCAGCTCATCTGCTCTTAGAAAATGTTCAAATTGTTCTCCGCGACGAACAACGTAGACGGTACCAATCCCAAGAAACTGATTTATAAAAGTTTGAAGGGGCGACTGGGGAATAAACATGCGTGTCCGTATTTCATACAAGACCTTTCCTTCGTGCCGAACGAATGCCTTGATTGTTTTCTCCATCTGCTTTGGATTGCATACCATAATGTGTTGATGATCTGAAGTTAAATCTTCACACCAGCGGAAGCAGCTACCAGAGTTCTCTGAGCCAGCCTCATGAGAAACAACTGCAAAGTCGAAATCGTTGTGAGAATCAATCCACTGAGTGAGGCCACGAGTTTGATTCTGAATGGAGAGTGAAACTTCACTTGATTCATGTTTTCTCTTCTTTTGAGAGACGGGAGTTGTTTCCAACGAGAGCTTTGTAGGAACAAGTAATTTTGCTGAATTTATAATGAAGCGGTAATTTTTTGAAGAATAATTTGAAACACTCATCTGTACAACTGATTTAGAAGGCAACCTTGATGCAAATGAAACGGAGAAAGAAAGACAAAAATTGAAAGATTTCCAGATAAGATATACCAACTTTTGTTTACGAATGGAATTTTCTTTTAAAGAAAAGAAGACATCTCGTTCTTTCAGGATTCGAACCACATTGAGGAGTAGGATACATTTGCAGCAACTCTGTGTTTAGCAATACCTGAAAGACCAAGGTGCCTTGGTTTTAACAATATTCAAAAAATTTTATTCAAAAAATTCAAATTGATCTTGATAGAAACTGTAAATTTTGACTCCAATTGCTTAGTTTGAGAACTAATATGGACTCGAGGAGTACTGCTGATGGGAAATGGGTTTAAAAAGGCTTGGAACAAATTTGAGAAAATGGGTTTTGGCGCAGTGGTTAAGCCCAATTTCGAAAAGTTTCGAGATTGTGCGGGCGCGGGTTCGACCTACGGAGCTGGGTTTTGGTGGAAATGCGTCTAAAAGTGTGCGACAAACCCCCCACCCCAATTGCTCTCTACTGATCTCATTTAAGTATAGATTTGAAGTGAAATCTGACAGTTTTAATGAATTTGACAATACTTGTTTTTGAAACATTTACCGATTTTTCGGGTGTTTGTATTTTATCGTTAATATAGTCCAATCACGTACTCTCATTATGAGCAGCATTAATTGATTTTGATCAATTTAAAGTTTTCATAACTAAAGTTTAATAGTTTTTTAACCTTCGGTGCTTTTTTCTCGTTATAGTTAATCGATCGCACGCTCCCTTGTATTAAGTTTTTTTGAGCTAATATAATCTGTTCAATTCAAACCTGAAGGTGGTATTGACTTTGACACGCCTTGTTTTAGAAGTTACTAGTTTTTTTTTAATAGCCGCGTCAGCAATTCCAGGCGGCTATTACGCTCCTAATTTTTTTTCGTCTAACAGATTTTTGTTTCGTCTTACCCTAACTTCTTGGAATTGACTTCTTCAATGACTTCAGTGACTTCTACTGCTTTGCAGTTAAAATTTGTCTTCGTGACGTCATTTCTGCTTTCATGTCAATTGCGTGACTTACCTCACTCAAAAAAATGACTTCTGAACTTACTTATGCAACTTTAAAATTTATGGACATTTACTATTTAAAGGTCAAAAGTGTGCATCTAATTAGTGCCAAATTTTATGCCCTAATTCCTGAGTAATAGAGTCTTGAGTTTTATTATCAAATATTATTTTTGAAAAAACTGCGCTAGGGCTTTTTCCTTGTAGAGCACATGTGACGCATAAAAATGACAGTCCGAATCTACCCCAAAAAGTTAAGTGGTCTATTAAAAAGCTGGTGGTCGATCTGTCAATCTTATTTCTTTAGTTGTTTCAATTCATGGTAGTCCACAAGCGTCTATCGCGGCTATTTTCCGGCAATCTGTCGGCTATATGACAATTTTTTAATTTTTGTTGTATTTGTTGAGTTGTTGTATTTGTTTTTGTTCTCCGGTCAATTAATATCACTAACGAGAGCTTTCTTGGCTCGAACAATTTGACACTACTTGTTTTCAAAAAAATTAGCAATTTTTTGTGTTTTTCCTCATTATCGTTCTTTTTTTCTATAATTCAGTCTCTTTCTCTACAAAGTCTCTTTTTCTACATAAGTTTAATATGTCTAAAGAGGTCCTTCATGTGTCACAAGTTGTACAATTGAAAGGTTAATTCAGTCTCATTTTGTACATAAGTCTATTATGTCTAAGGAGGGCTTTATTTGTCAAACATTCTACAATCTCTATTATGTCTAAGGAGCTCCTTCATGAGTCAAGTTGTACAATTGAATGGTTTTGATTCATATCCAACGGTTTTCACAACTAGTTTTCACTTTTAATGGATTTAGTGGCTTTACTCTTAGCTAACAGTTTTCACGACTTAGACAGAACTTGATGCGAAGAATATGCTTTTTGGGATTTTTCCCGGTTTTAGTAAGTGCTTTTCTTGTTCTGTCGCATAGTCATTAAAATTAGGTCTCATTTTCTCTTCAATTACGCATAACTGATTGCTTTTAAAGGTTTCACGCTACTGCTATAAAGTTTATTGACTTAGACATACAAAGTCTCTTTCTCTACAAAGTCTCTTTTTCTACATAAGTTTAATATGTCTAAAGACGTCCTTCATGTGTCACAAGTTGTACAATTGAAAGGTTAATTCAGTCTCATTTTGTACATAAGTCTATTATGTCTAAGGAGCGCTTTATTTGTCAAAAGTTCTACTATCTCTATTATGTCTAAGGAGCTCCTTCATGAGTCAAGTTGTACAATTGAATGGTTTTGATTCATATCCAACGGTTTTCACAACTAGTTTTCACTTTTAATGAATTTAGTGGCTTTACTCTTAGCTAACAGTTTTCACGACTTAGACAGAACTTAATGCGAAGAATATGCTTTTTGGGGATTTTTCCCAGTTTTAGTAAGTGCTTTTCTTGTTCTGTCGCATAGTCATTAAAATTAGGTCTCATTTTCTCTTCAATTACGCATAACTGATTGCTTTTAAAGGTTTCACGCTACTGCTATAAAGTTTATTGACTTAGACATACAAAGTCTCTTTCTCTACAAAGTCTCTTTTTCTACATAAGTTTAATATGTCTAAAGACGTCCTTCATGTGTCACAAGTTGTACAATTGAAAGGTTAATTCAGTCTCATTTTGTACATAAGTCTATTATGTCTAAGGAGCGCTTTATTTGTCAAAAGTTCTACAATCTCTATTATGTCTAAGGAGCTCCTTCATGAGTCAAGTTGTACAATTGAATGGTTTTGATTCATATCCAACGGTTTTCACAACTAGTTTTCACTTTTAATGAATTTAGTGGCTTTACTCTTAGCTAACAGTTTTCACGACTTAGACAGAACTTAATGCGAAGAATATGCTTTTTGGGGATTTTTCCCAGTTTTAGTAAGTGCTTTTCTTGTTCTGTCGCATAGTCATTAAAATTAGGTCTCATTTTCTCTTTAATTACGCATAACTGATTGCTTTTAAAGGTTTCACGCTACTGCTATAAAGTTTATTGACTTAGACATATGTTTTCAAACGTTTTTGAACTTTTGATTGTCTGCATTTGTTACGTTGTCCTCAATTTTTTTGTTTTAATTGAAGTTGATATATGCTTCCTATCTATAGATAGTGGGAAAGAAGTTGAAGAGTTACTTTGATGCCATTTGTTTTCAATGAAATTGGAAAAAGTTTTCGGCAAATGTTTGTTTACCTTTTACTTAGTTTAGTGGTTTCTCAGTAGTTTCTCAGAGTTGGCGGTTCTGTCTAAACTTAATTGTGCGAGGTTGTTTCGAAGTTGACGTTGTTGGACATAATCACTTTGATAACCCCAGTTTTCTAAAAGTGAATAATCCCTTATCATCTGAGAAAAGCCATCTGAGAAATCAGACCAGATAGAAAACATGTTAGTCGCGATGTTCATGGCTGGCCCATTTATCTGCAGGTGAGGGATTGTTATCAAATTAATCGTTGATTGGATTAAAATTTAAGTTTAATGAATTGCTTTTAAGGGTTTCACGCTACTGCTTTAAAGTTTATTGACTTAGACATGTTTTCAAACGTTTTTGAACTTTTGATTTCTGCATTTGTTACGTTGTCCTCAATTTTTTTGTTTTAATTGAAGTTGATATATGCTTCCTATCTATAGATAGTGGGAAAGAAGTTGAAGAGTTACTTTGATGCCATTTGTTTTCAATGAAATTGGAAAAAGTTCTCGGCAAATGTTTGTTTACCTTTTACTTAGTTTCTTAGTGGTTTCTCAGTAGGTTCTCAGAGTTGGCGGTTCTGTCTGAGCTTCCATTGTGCAAAGTGTTTTTTGAAGTTGACGTTGTTGGACATAATCACTTTGAAAACCACAGTTTTCTTAAAGTGAAATGAAAATGTGTTTTGGATTTTTGTGTTTTTGTTTAGGTCTCCTTACTTTCGTATACGTCTTGTTTTCTGACTTATCGGAAGGTATTCTTATAAGGAGGCTTTTAGTGTAGTCTCCTATTTGATCAGTTCCTTGGATTGTAATTCAGTACTGTTCCTGCTGTTCTTTAGCTGAAAATTTCTTGGATTTTGACTTCTTTCTATTCGAACATTTAACTCGTTTTTGAACGTTGACTTCTGTTTTTGAACTCCCATCGCATCCTCACCCCCAGCACTTACTTCTACCTGCCTACCACCTGGGAGCCTATCAACCCCCTGCCTACACCTGCACCCACACCCAAAATACCTACCCGAACCAACATACCCCTAAACCCCCCCCCCCCCCCCGCAAACACCCACCTCCCTACACCTCCAACCGACCCCATTACGTCGCCAACCGTACATATTGAGCAAGCAACTTGCTAAAGTCAGCATTGGCAGCTCTCCCGTGCTTTAAGTTAGAGCTTTATAGGCTTTCGCGGGCAATAGTCACAGTAAGGGAAACTGGTTCAATTTTGCTCAAAATTGACGGAATTCGTCACAGATGTCCGCAACTGCGGAATTTAATGACGCGCGAGAAAGGCGGTCTACTGTAAGCAAAATTACGTCTCTATTGTCCGTTCTAAGGTGACTACTTTCCGCTGTTTCAACGTCACTAATTTCCGCAGTTTTTTGTCGGGGTCGCTGATGTCCACAACTTTAATGTCACTATTATCCGCAATTCATGTCAGTTTTCCCGGTGTCTTTATTATCCGCAACGCTAATTTCACTAATTTGGGAGTCTATTATCCTCCATTAATGTCACTATTATCCGCGGGTGATAGTTAGAAATTAGCTTAATTGTTTTAATTGCTTCAAATTTTGTTTCAGAAAGAAGGGAAACTATCGTCCCTAAAGATTTGGGATAGATTTTAAATGCAAAAGCTGGTAGACGGAAGAACACTAACAGAGAAATAACAACTACAAATGACTGATGAACAAGGAGTGAAAACAATGACTGATGAATTATATGACGAATTATTTTTCGTATAATAATCCCTTATGCATCTGAGAAAAGCCATCTGAGAAATCAGACCAGATAAAAAACATGTTAGTCGCGATGCTCATGGCTGGCCGATTTATCTGCAGGTGAGGGATTTTTATCAAGTTAATCGTTGATTGGATTAAAATTGAAGTTTAATGAATGAGAGATTAGTGAAAGAAAACAAGTAAAACGAGGAAACAATCAATAACAGAACAGAATCACTAACATATGAACAGAAAAATAAATAAAGAAATAAATGCTTTCAGTTAAGTTTTAATTTTCATCGGGTTTTCTTAACTTCTTTGATCGACCCTTCTTTTGAACTTTCTTCGGACTACTGATTGGGGTAGTTTTCTCACATTACACATTGCCTTGGCTAATAGGATCTCATTCCTTGCCTCAGCTCGGACTCTGTCGAATCGATTAGTTGCAGCATCAGATGTCTCCGAGATGTCACTAACAATTGACTGCTCCGTGGAAACAGGCAAATAGTCAAGAACATCAGTTTCAGGGGCTGTTGAAGTCTCGTCCCATGTCATCATTTCATCTCCATTTCTTTCAGCTTTCTAAAAATTTGTCTTTAAATTTGCCATTATCAAGTTTACGGTATAAATTCCCACCACTGCGAAAAGAGCACCTATTCGCCGAAGAGCAGAAATTATTTATTTTGCTTTGCTTACAAAAAGTATCTTTGCATAACAAATCTTTTATTGCTAAAGACATCCCTAAAATACTGTTTTGACGCAAACATTGTGTAATGTGTTCTAGTAACTCTGTGCCATTAAGTGAAAGAAAACCAATAGCAACACAAAATCAATAATTACGCATGTCAGAAGTTGATGCAAACTGATTCGAAAGTATGACAAGACTTTGGTTCGCAGCTTGTCACCAGGTCAACACCATTCAGGTTAATCCACAATTGCCAAAGATAAGAATTCTGTCGAATATTCGGAGGTCCAAATGATGACATTCTCCCACAAAAAGAGAATGGCAAAATGAGGAAAAAATTCCATGGTGGGTCTATGAGCCTGCTGCTCATAGATAAATTCTTGATGCATCAACTGGAAAGACAAAGAAATGATCGGACTTCAATCAATTGGATCCTGAATTTTCATGATTAATTTGAATAAAATCTCAGTTGATAAAAATGTCTCTTACCAACATTGTCCTTGTGAAGGAAGCGCACCCCCAAGGCAACAGTATTGCAGGTTTTATCAGCGGCTATGAACAATCTTTTTCAGGAGTTGCAACTACCTTCCGGCAGTCATTTTTCCCCAGGAGAGCATGTGCACCGAAGAGCAGACTATTAAAAATTAATCGCACTAAATGACACAGCTCTAAGGTGGTTGATGTTTTGAAAAATTCATTGTTGTAACTAAGGTATTCCGTCATATTCGTATTTTTTGAAGTACTGCATTTCGGGATGTGCCAGAAACCAAACCAACTTCAATTGCACTCTAGGGGCACAGGTGGATGAAATCTGTCATCAACTGACGCGAGCTTCGGGAAATGCGGTGGTGACAATCCTTGCGAGATAGTTGTGAGGCGCAAACTTGCTCCTAAACTCTTTCAATGTTAAGCTCTCAACAACGTCCGTCATCTAAAGGAAAATGTATTCAATTAATGTGGAAAATTTTTCCAGATTTCAAACTAGATTAAATTACTAAACATCCCTCTCTATTCGGTTGTAATGCGATTAGAATGCCACTGTTATAATTTGAAATATAGGCATACTTTTTAATTATTAGAATATTGTTTTCTTTCTAACGTCTTCTCTTTTCCCGTGAAAAACTGTTCTTGGCTTGCCGGTAGTGTGTCGCTCCGTTTACATCAACTAATTAACCAGCTCACTGTCACGTTGTCCAAAAGTAATTGAAACCACGGTCTCAATCAAGTTGGGCGCCAAGATGTCGAAAATGATGTCCTCGATTAGCTCTCTGACTCTTCGTTTAGGGTAAGCAGGTCTCTGCTCCACATTCAACATCGGTATAACTTCCAAATAATTAACTTAGCCGTTTCTTGTTTTGTTCTAGCGTAAGCGAAACCTTTTTTACAGAGTGAGCTCTATCGGTAGCAGTGACAAGTCTGGTAATATTGAAGGATGAGAGTCCGGAAACTTTAGAGGCTATGGGTCCGTGAACACTAGAGTTTGAGGGTCCCGGAACAATGGATGATGAGGGTTCGGGAACATGAGCACTGAGGGTTCCGCTGGAGCACCGATTGAGCGTTCCACTGGAGCACTGATTGTGGGTACCTCAGGAGCACCGATTGAGGGTTCCACTTGAGCACCAATTAAGGGTTCCACTGGAGCACTGATTAAGGGGTCCACTTGAGCACAGATTGAGGGTTTCACTGCAGTGGTTTCAACTGTGGTGGGTGGCAAAGGTACCGGAATAATTGAATCCTCAGATGACTTTTTCATTCCTTTACTCCTTGTTCGATGTTCAGATCGCTGTCCAGAGATATTGTTAGGGAATTCGGGAAAACTGTGACACCCGTGGATAAATTTCTTCACCTCGTTAAACTTGGTCCTCGTTAAACTTGGTCATTATGTGCCAAAGTGTACTCCCGCGTCCCCCGATAAACTTTTTTGTCCTTATGTACCAGCATCTGATGTGCATCCCTCGTCCAGTGTAAGCATTGCTTGCAAAAGTGGTCTAGCTTCTGTTCCTTTGACCCACACTTGTGAATTTTCAAATTGTGCTGGGCTGTATATACTCTTCCACCATCTGGAAAGTGAATGACAGATTTTTGAGTTAAGCTTTTCAATTGATGTGAACCGAACATCAAGAGCAATTCACGTTGAGGTACTAAAATTAGAAAGTTCTGATTTTAGTTAAATTTACGAAAAATTTGTTACCTTTGAACTTGAATGGATCTGTATATTTCTTTGAAGCTCCGCGTTACTTTTGCTTAGAGGTTTGTCTGTTAGGCATTTTGGTTCTAAAAAGCAAGAATCGGAATGAAATTAGGTCTTACTAAAACCACACAGAGCCCATTGGGCTGATAAGTTTGAAGAATTAAATGGGCCGCGAAAGTTTGGCCTAGCTAGGTTTTCAATATTTAAAAGAGTGCCCATTTTCTCAGATTGTGTTTAATTTAATCACTGCTTGAACAGCAGCGAAAAAAAATATTCTATCTAAATTGACTCAGTTTTATATTCTCAAAAAAATCTAACGGAATTTGACGATCGTTCCAAAAGTTGTGACCGTTTTGGGAATCTTGGAATGTGACAAAAATTTGTACAAAAATTCCAATTAAACATCTCTGGCTTGGTAAATAAACTCTAAATTTTAAGCTCAAGTGGTTATAAGAATTTCAGTTATTTGGCATTTAAGTATAATCAAATCACCCAAGTGAGGGAAATTTGTAAATAAAATGCACAGCAGCGACAAACTTCCAGACAGCTGGCGCCATCATTTACTACTTTCTAGCTACTAAGAAATTCAAGTTATGCAAATGGGAAATGATGTGCTAAAATTGTCGCTTTCAATCTACATTTCTTACCTCTATAAAGGATGCATGTTGATTACCTGGCTTAAAATAAAAGGTGTTACTTGACATCAAAGTTTACTTCTAGAATGAAAACCAACTAACAAGAGTTCATATGCGTATACCAAACGCAGTAAATACCTGACCAGGAAATGATGCACGCTCTTTCATAAACATTGACAAGCACTTCTGAAAGTAAAAATGATAAATCAGAAAATCTGAATACTTTAATCAGAACTCCATCGATTAGAAACACTGCTAAAAAAGACGCCAAAAAACACTTGAAACGCAGAAAAATAACTTTTTCATAAGAGTTGTTGCTTCTCCCTTAAGCAAAATCCCGATTGTTAAATTACTCTTCCTCAAGTTAGACAACTAAGATTGGAGTTTTTGATAATGAATTGCTTGATGATTATAATAATTATCAAAAGACCTTAGACAGAAAATGTATTGTTAACCTGAAATTCATTGAGACTCTAGCTGAAACCACGGTGGCCGATAAAAAAGTAACAAATTTTTCCGTAGCTCACTGGCAACTACGCAATTACCCGAAGCTGAAGTGTTCAAAAGTTGTGGCAAAGAATCTTTTGTAGCCTTTGGAGTCATGAATATTGAGATAGTCGCTGGTATATAAGGCTTGGAATTGGACACAAGTCGAGATTTCATCTCGCAGCTATCAGGATATCAAATGATACCCGAGTATCACGTCACAGATTTTAATGAAGGAAATTGCTATGAAAAGGTCGATGATCGCAAATCAAAATTAATTGAAATCAGTGGTTGGGCAATGGGATCCCAGATATTCTCGAATACGCCTCGAAAAAAAACATTAAGCTGAAAATTTCGGGTGAGTTGTTGAAGGAACGAGTTTCACAAATAAACCAAAACATAAACAAAATAAACTTTCACAAAATAAACCAAAAGATACTGAGGCCCAGAAAAAAATCACCTACAACAGTTGACTAATTCTTTGTTCGGAGACAGGGACGATGCTAAAGTTCTAACCGAAAGAATAGCCGTGGAAATAAAGTGCTCCAGTTGAATGATCATTTTTGCTTTAATCAGAAAGAGTACTTTTCTGACAGGAACGTTTCCCCAAATACTTCCCGCACTTAGGGAAATTGATCGAGCGAGACATAAAGTTTTCAAAACCTTTATGGTCATATTTGCTCCCGAGCCCACGTATTCTGGGTTTCGAGTTAGCTTTTTCAGCGCTATAAAAAATGTTTTGTCAGAAAATAAGCTTAGCTAAACAACAGCTACGCATAGGTATTTGGGGAGACGAATTGTTGGTCGGAAATTCGAATTCAACGAGGATGGCTTTCAGAATATTGGGAGAGTTGGGGACCAGTGCGCACTTGTTCACGCAGTTTTTACATTTGCGCATTTCCAAGGTTAGGTTTCAAAAGTTTACCGTTCCAGAAAACTTGAAAAAGACTGATTTGTGTGCGTGACGTCATATGTTCTGCTTTTACGTCAATTGTGTGACTTACCTCACTCACAAAATTGACTTCTGAACCCGCTTAGTGAACTTTAAATTTTTTGAACATTTATTAAAAGGTCAATAGTGTGCATCTAAGTAGTGCCAAACATTTTAATTCTTGAGTATTAGAGTTTTGATTTCGAATATTATTTTTGAGAAAGCTCCATTAGGGCTTTTCCTTATAGAGCGTATGTGACTCATATAAATGAGAGTCCGAATTTAACCAAAAGTTCTAGTGGTCTGTTAAAGGACTGTTGGTCAATCTGTCTATCTGATTTCTTTAGTTGTTTCAATTCATGGCTATCTTCCGGCAATCTGCCGACTGTTTATAATTGCAAGGCTATGTTACTGAAAGACATTAGTGCTTCGAATTTTGATGAAAATTAAAGATAATACGTCCGATATTATACTGCTCTCAATCAGATAATTAGTTTTCAATTTGTAAGGATCTGACACACGCTGGTATTCTAACAGAATTGAAAACTGATGTTTTCCCCTCTTCAAATTTTTTCTTTTTGTTCTTTTCCTGGTGTTTTTGGTTATTAGCTTTGTTAACTTTTGAGATCTCTTCTTCTAATGTGGTTGGTAGTCAAGACCTTTTCGATTCTTCCGGACTTATCCTGCTAGTTTCTCTTTATTTGTCATTGTTTTTGTTGCGAACGTTTGATCACGCACCAGGACGTCGAAGAATGATTTTCTTAGAGACCTCTACCTCTCTGCTGTTTGCTGGGCATTTTTGTTTTTTTTGACATGAGTTTTTAGGTCAATCGTGTGATAATCACGCATTACTTACTCAACTCAATAAAATGACTTCTTTCGCTTTTTAAATTAAAAATGAGCTCGTAAACTCTAAATGAAATCGAATAGAGGTCAAGCGTTATATTCTGAACGGTAAAAGTAAGTTAGCACCCCCTATTTTCACAAAATAAAAATTCAAATTTTGCGGCAATTTTACTCCAACTCAATAAATCAAGTATCAAAAACAATTATTACGCTATTGATCCCCTACACTAGTCCTCTCGCATACCTATGAAATTCAAATAAAACAGCGTTCAATTACCAGAAACCACAATGTAAATTTGATGAGCTCCATCCAACTCTCACAAGGAAAAGAAAGATGTCACAAGATGTTATATATTTCATATTTTGTTCAACTATGGCTAAGTTTGCACTTGTGTTAAACATTAGAGAGAAAAAATGCGATTAAATTGTATTCTTATGACAACATTCTTATTACTGTGAAACTTGGATGGAGCTTATCAACTTCTCATTGTGGTTTCTGGTAAGTGAACGTTGTCTTTTATGTGAATTTCATAGGTGTGCGAGAGTAGTGTAGGGAGTTAATAGCGTAAATGTTTTTGAAACTTGATTTAAGTTGGAGTAATATTGCCTCAAAAATTGAATTTTTACTTCGTTAAAATAAGGGGTGGTAACATACTTTTGACGTTCACTATAACTATAAGGCTATGTTACCCGAAAGGCATTAGTGTTTGAAATTTGATTTCAATCTAAGCTTTTTGAATTTTTTGAATCGCAGTTGTTTTTCTGATTTTGTTGATTTTTTAACTAGGGAGTCCCTCAAAAGTCTCACAATCTGCCGGCCATGCAATTAAATTGTTGCAATCTGCTTATATGATAACCCAGAAGTAAGGGCCAGTTAAAATTAAAAGTATTTAGTTAGTATTGTTGCAGTATCGTTTTTCTAAAAGATCTGTTTAATTCGTCGAAAGTGAAAAAATCAACAGAGACGAGATAAAGACCAGAGTGTTAAGTTGATGAGCAGTTTCTTAGTTTATAATTTATGAAGTGCATGGTGCAGAAAATTGCTGAGCAGACTATTTGCTGAGCTTTAAGTTAAGTTTAAAAAAGTTCCCTGTGAATATGCTTAGTTATATGGCGTAGGGCACAAAGAACGGCGGAGATGAAGTGCAGAGCGAGGATTCCTTACTGGGAGGGGATGGAGGTATGAGAGTGGCAAGTTCACAGCCAACAAAGAACGCAGTTAGAGAGAAGTGCAGAGAGCTCATCTGTAAGGCATTGCGGGAGAACACTGCGGATGAGTTGGTCATTTTCACTGATTTGGAGGAGTTGTCAGCCCTCATTGAAGATAACATATTTCTCATATTTGGTAAGAGCAACCTTATGTTAGCTTCAACGTCAATTGACTCGACCTGTGCTTTCATTATTAATAGCCGCACAGCGATAGCTGGGGCTATTATTGGCCTTCTCTTGGTTTTTTACAAGAATTTGAATTGTATTGGGGCGCTGTCTTTTTAATAGCCGCCCTCATCTTCTCAGCCGGCTATTATAGCGCTCCTAATTTTTTTTACTTCGTGGAACTTTTTTCGCTTTACCATTTTGCCGCTTTTTCAGCATTTTGCGTGAAATCTTTTTGACATCTCTAGGCTAGTTTCTCTGAAAATGAACAGAGTCAGAATAAAAAATTGAAGTCAGAAATAGAAACGGGATAAACCCATAAAGCCCAATTTTAGATGCCCGCTATTTGAACGTCGTTCCTATAAGTCTTAGTTACCACCTCTAATGCTTATTGGTGTTGATAGTAGCCCCTGTAGCCTCTCTATAAGAAACAGAAGTATGTTCAAGTACGAAATGCCATCAAAATAAATCGGACTTAAAAAATATTTTTGTACAATATTTTTTTTTCAATATATTCTATTCGTTCAATCCCAATCATGCTTATTGGAAACAACGGCGGCTATTTTCCGGCAATCTACCGGGTATGTTTTTTAAGATCTGATCACACATTTTCATGATTTTTGAAGTCAAATTGGAGTAGCGATTTTGGTCACGCCGAAACAGGAAGTGGAGCGAAAAAGCGAGTGGTTTTGCGGCGTGAAATTTTTTCGTTCTAATTTTATTTTAAAGTAGTGAAAAAACGCTGTTTGAACGAAAATTCGCTTTCTCGCTAGTGATTTTTTGTTCACATGCGGCATTTTCACTTTGATTTTCACTGTTTTTTCAACTTTGGATCGGATTTTTTTCTAAATGGTTTTTCCGATCCATTCATAGTTCATTCTAGGCCTAGTTTTTTGTTAGAATCAGATTGACATTTCTCGCTAGTGGTTTTTTGTTCTCGCTATCGACATTTCGACATTGATTTTGTTTTTTGATCAGATTTTTTTAGAAATAGTTTTCCCAATTCAATCATAGTCTGTTCTAGGTCTAGATTTTTTTTTGTTTAGTCATTGAAAATTCTTTGAATTGTACATCAGGACTTGTCCTGCTATGTTTTTGTCGTCGCGATTTTTGTTACGACCACATGACGTCACAACCACTTCAAATCTGCTTTTTGTTCATTCGTTCATTCAATTTTAACTGAAGTGCGTGCGTGACGTCATATTTCGCTCTTAGTGGAGCGAGTTTTTTGTTCATTCAAGTGATTAAAGGTTCGGTCACAAGTGACTTACCTCACTCTCAAAAATGACTTCCTCACTTTGAAGTTGACTTTTATTTACTTTAATTCAAAGAGATGAGGTGAAATGGGTGTGTGTCACTCTAAATGAAGGTTATTTGAGAGCAACTAATAGAGGCAGCAAAAACTTATACAGATTTTTAATCAAAATATAACATATCAGCCTTCAATGAAAAGACGATTTTTTTGGTTTGTCTTATTTACTGTTTTCTTGAGACTGCAGATTTACAAAGCTATTGCGGCTTTTTTCTGGCAATCTGCCAGCTATGTTAGCAATCGTTAATCTTTCACATATTTGCCATATTAATAAGTTTGTTTGAGAGATTATTGCTGCACTTAATATGGAGTGCAAAACTTTTCGAGCGAAAGTTTTGAACTTTATTGTCAATGTGCTTGGACATAAGGGCGGTGTGTTAACATGTAAATTAGTTGCCTCCTGTTAGGTTAGTGTTTTTATATCTGGAAGAACAGGGATGGAGCTCAAGCAGAACTGAGAGCACTTACATTAACGATTGAGTTTTTGGATCTTTTCCGTTTGTGCCCCCCAGTACGTTTTGCGCCCCCCCAGTTGCAGAGCACGTGTCATTACATAGTAAATCATTATTTAAAAATATGGCACGTGCGTCTGGGGGTTGCAAATAATATGTGCCTACTAAGGTGGGGGGGCACAAACGGAAAAGATCCGAGTTTTTAATAGCAGCGTCAGCAATTTCAGGCGGCTATTATTCTCTTATTGCGCTCCTAATTTTTTACCATTCAAAGAAATTGAATTGTATTGGGGCGCTGTCTATTTTCACGACTCGAAGAGGAGTATTGGAGAAGTCCTTTTTAACTCAATTTTTTGGAGTGAATTTTGAAGCGGGAAATTAAACACGTGAGAGTGGAGCAAAAAGAGTGGTTTTTTGTTCCTATCGCTGTTTTCTAGAGAGCGAGAAGTTGAGGTGTGAAAAAAATTCTGTAAGCGAGCGAAATTTTTGTTGACGTGCGGCATTTTAAAGCAGTTTTTTTAATAGCCGCGTCCTCAATTCTAGGCGGCTATTATAGCGCTCCTAATTTTTTTTTACAATTCAAAGAATTTGAATTGTATTGGGGTGCTATATTTTTTAAAGATCTGTTGACACATTTTCATGATTTTTGAAGTCAAATTGGAGTTGTGATTTTGGTCACGCCGAAACAGGAAATGAAGCAAAAAAGCGAGTGGTTTTGCGGCGTGAATTTTTTTGCTCTAATTTTAAAGTAGTGAGAAAACGCTATTTGAACAAAAATTCGTTTTCTCGCTAGTGGTTTTTTGTTCACATGCGGCATTTTCACTTTGATTTTCACTGTTTTTTCAACTTTGGATCGGATTTTTTTCTAAATGGTTTTTCCGATCCATTCATAGTTCATTCTAGGCTTAGTTTTTTGTTAGAATCAGATGGACATTTCTCGCTAGTGGTTTTTTGTTCTCGCTATCGACATTTCGACATTGATTTTGTTTTTTGATCAGATTTTTTAGAAATAGTTTTCTCAATTCACTCATAGTCCATTCTAGGTCTAGTTTTTCTGTTTAGTTAATGAAAATTCTTTTGGAGTCAAATTGTGATTTTGGTCACGCCGAAACAGGAAATGGAGCGAAAAAGCGAGTGGTTTTGCGGCGTGAAATTTTTCGCTCTAATTTTAAAGAATCAGAAAGTGGTCTCTGCACAAAAACTCGCTTTCTCGCTAGTGATTTTTTGTTCACACGCGGCAATTTCACTTTAATTTTTACTGTTTCTTTAATTTTTGGGATCGGATTTTTTTCTAAGTGGTTTTCCCAATCCATTCAAAGTTCATTCCAGGCCCTTTTTTTGTTTGAACCAAATTTCCATTTCTCGCTGGTGGTTTTTTTGTTCAAAGTACATATAAAACGAATTAATTATAAAGAATTAGTTTGGATTTATTTTTTGAGACACTCTGTGAGTACTGCTTTGTTTTTAGGTGATACTGGGATCAAGTACAAAGATAGGGTCAGATCCAAGGTGTTCAACCTCAAAGACAAAAAAAACCCTGAGCTGAAGACGCGTGTCATTAAAGGTCAGTCCTTTGTTCTTACATAACACATTCTAATTTGTTCTTATGAGGCGGCGTCTTTCTGTTTCGATTGTAGTATAACGCGCTCCATGATCGTGTTCAATACAGTCGTTGGAAACTATACTGGATACTTGAGATGAAAACTTTGACAGAATTGGTCATTTCCTTATGAAATCAAACTTTTAATTTGTAAAAGAGCAACCTAGCTAAATGAAAACCAACATTTATGGAATTCAATATTGTTATAAATAATTAAATAGTTGAGTAATTGCTCTTAAACGAAGTTTGTAGCTATTATATTAGTCTTGTCGGTCTTTTTTATGCGATTTTTCGCCTGACCCATTTGACTTTTCGTCCTCAAAAACGGGATACACAGGAGGCGCCCAGTGGGCATTAAGTGCTCTTAGAGCCTTTCAGCTCACTAGTTTCCAAATATGCGATTCACAGAAACTGTTTTGGAGACTTATACTTGCGGTGTGAAGAGCGGTTCTCAACGGGGTCATCAGCCCAACCCCCCCCCCGCTGCGCTCACCTCACGACTCTTCAATTAAGCTAAAGCTAGCCTCACTAAACCGTGGCTAGCTACTGAAGAAGCCAACCGCTGACTGGTCGTTTGAGAGTAATTCGCCTGACGTTAGTCGGTTATGTTTTAAAATTGTCTTCAGCGTCGTTTATTTCATCATTGAATGAAGGCTCTAGAAATACGTCTTTGCACAAGAATACACGCGAGTGTGTTCTAAGTTAGAAAGGAGAAGCGCTTAATAAAAAAGAGAGATTGTTTTTTGAAGGTGAGATTAGCCCAGAGCAGCTGGCCACAATGACTCCAGAGCAGATGGCTTCAAGTGAGATGAAAGAACTGCGACAGAAACTCACGAAAGAAGCCATAAATGACCACCAAATGGCAGTTGTCGAGGGCACAAAGACGGCTCTTATTCAATGCGGAAAGTGTAAAAAGAGCAACTGCACCTATTCCCAAATGCAAACGAGGAGTGCTGATGAACCGATGACCACTTTTGTGTTTTGTAACGAGTGTGGAAATCGGTGGAAATTTTGCTGAATTACCTTGTCTTTTGTTTGTCCAACTTTCTAATACTCTACTCCAGGTCAACGGTCATTGGATACGAAGTGAAAACTGTGAATGATGTGTTTGTACTAAAAACTTGGTTCTCAGCAGTCAATTTCAACAGTCTCTGTCGCGAATATCTGAAAACAATGAAATTGTCCTCCTCTGTTTTTCTACTTCGTTTGTCGATATCGTTTCTTTCCTTTGTGTTGTTCAACGTTATATCATAGAGGTGCAAATGCGTGATTATACAGTGGACGATTGGGCTGCTATTCAAACATTTTCCGGTTCTTCAAGTTATCTCGTATTCTATTATGATAGCTTACACTTGTTTTTTGGGCGTCTTGTGAATTATCACAGGGCGTACATGTTATTCTGTTCATTGTAAGCTGCATATTGACAATTTTGCGTAAATTAATTTTTACTTTTAATACAATTATCGGCAATGTAAGAGGCAGTTAAATGGAGCTCAGGAATATTTGAAGTTTTTTTTTGAAAGTTGCTCTTAAACGAAGTTTGTAGCAATTATATTAGTTCAGCTGGTCTTTTTCACGCGATCGTTTTTACAAACGATATAAAGAATTTGGGTTGCATTGGTGTGCTGTCTTTTTATACGAGTATTGGAAAGTCCTTTGTACAATTCAAAGAAATAGAATTGCATTGGGGCGCTGTCTTTTTTACAATCCAAAGAATTTTGTCACGACTCGAAGAGTGGAGAAGTCAAATTTATGGCCTCGCTTTACGGCAAACTTTAGTCAATAGCTTCTTGCCTTGTTTTTGATTTAAACTTCCATCAAAAATATCATTAGTTTAATCATTTCAAAAATTTTACACGAATTAATTTACAAATTACTAACTCGTACAATTGTTCGGGTTGAAGCAGTACATACACTTTAACTGGCAACAGCTCCTGCAAAAATGAAATCAGCTTCTTTACAAACTTTTCCTTGCAAACCAAGCTTTTGGCGCTCCCTTTATTGAGCCTTAAAAAATGGACCAGGTAAGGATATATTAAAAAAATTCACAACAGTCAAGGCCAGCCTTTCACCCTCATTTCATTATGCTATACTCATGACCTCAAAACGTGGCTTGGCTGAAAGGCATTTTCGGAATACAATTCTCGATGATTCCTCACAAAACACAGGTTTTCGACCCGTCAAAAAGCTGCTTTCTTGCCGATTCTTCTTCCCAAGGTAGTCCGCGGTATGGCGAACATACGGGCGGTTTCTCTTATGGATGAGTTTGTCTTCCTGAGATAAGAAGCAGCAACCTCTAATTTAGATCATGTATGATTGCTTTTGTTTTCGAGAATAGTGTCACGTCATATCGACGAGACACAACAACATAGATTTTGAACCCAATTTTTGAAGACGAAATTTATAGTGGAAAGCGTTAAAACCTCATAGTGGAAACCTCTTCTATAGTGGAAACCGTCAAATTTTGCTCTGGGTAGCCAAACCTATTTGGGAATTTTTTTCCCCTGGAAAAACAAAAAGCAATTGGATACGTCTGCTATTGATAACCAACGACATCTAACTATAAAATGTCCAAATTTTTTAAAAGCAATTTAAACATCAAATGATACATTTTGAGTTCAACTTTGTTCTCTAAAAACGCGCCATTATTTTGACGTTTAGTAGACGGTTTGTATAGTTTTCATACAGGTTTCACACGACGTCTGCGTCAATTCATTCAAAATTTCATACTTTTTTTCCCAAAAAACTCTGTTTTCGTAATCGTTGCTTCAAAATCGCCCATAAATTTTCGGTAGGATTGAGATCTGGACTGCATGCTGGCCATTCCAGTACATTCCACTCCTTTACTTGACAAAAAGTTGCCGATAATCTTTGATTTATACACAGGAGCATTATCTTGTTGGAAAATGGTATGCCCGAACTCAAAATTTTTTGTGCTTTTTAAGAAATCTGGTCCCACTTCTAGAAAAACTCTAGCAATTCCGTCGCTGGAGATGCGCATCCTTGTTGTTTCATCAGTAAAAACAACATTCTGCCAGAAAGAGAAAGGCTTCTTGACCATTTCGAACGAAAATACTTGCCTTTCTTCTTCAAACTGACTATTTTTGCAGCATTTCTAGATTTTTGAGATTTCGTCTAGAAATTTTATCTTAGCAAGAGAAAGCGTTATGAGCTGATGCGCTGCAGTGAGGTTGTGGGATCTTTTAAAACATCGGTAACTGACTTTCTGATTATTTGCCAATTTTGGAGGTCTTCCGTTCAGTTTTTGGGCCTCGAAACTGTCATTTTTCTAGTAACGTTTATATGCATACTGTGCACTAGATCTTGATTTCAAGTTGAGTTGCTTTTGTATTTTAGACATCACGTAGTGTAACAACTTGGCAAACGTAGTGAAATAATAAAGCGGTTTAACCGTCTTTACTGTTTAAGCGGACAGTGAGAATGAAATTTCTCTTAAAACTTCTAAATTTCACACCTGAGCGCAAATCATGCTTTAAAAGCAGAAATCATGCTGTACGTAGCTTTTTGGTGCCATAGTATATTAAAAAATATATCCAAAGATGGTCTTCTATCATGGCAATATGAAAAAAAACGCAATCCGACTTTTGTACAAAAATTGGTCGTCACAATAGATCTACAAAGCCACTAGTGCAACAGAAAACCGCTAAAACCTATATTATTGTTAGGTTTTAGCGGTTTTCTGTTGCACTAGTCGCTTTGTAAAAGACGAAAAAACATTTCTTCATAGTCATCTATTTTTTAAATCAATCTACCTGCAGTATTCCAAGAGCTATTGTTAGCAATGTCAAGACTTTGCAATTGCCCCCCGCTAAAATTACAAATTTTTCGTCACCGCGACAATTAAGTCTTGCAAAATGGAAAAAAGTTTCTCCCGACTCCAAAAAATGTACCTCACGGATTGTCACGGGGGGGGGGGGTCCACCAGTTACAAAGCATGTACACGGATCTTCGTGGTGAGACGCCCCCCATCCGTTTCGAAGGGTGAAATTTGCCTTGAGACTAACGGAGTATGTATAAAAGCGTATCTTTAATGCTTAATTATCAGTTTAACCTTCAACAATAGACCATAAGCAATTGCATTTCAGATTACAAATAAAACATAGCCGGCAGCTTGGTGCACATCGGGATTGAAACAGAAGAACATAGCCAGCAGAATATGGCACACAAGTCAATAGACTTGCATAAGATATTGAACCTTCCGAACAAATAAGTGTACCTCAAGTTGAAATGTCCTTGTTTCATTATAAAGCCTCGAACATTGAAATTTCAAAAATTATAGATCAACTTGACAATAAGTCATCCTCTGGTGATGATAATATTAGCAACCTAGTTGTTAAGCAATCAAAAATAGAAATAGTTCCTATTCTAACTTTCCTGATTAATAAATCCTTTCGAGATGGAGTATTCCCTGAGGCCCTTAAAAAAGCAGAAGTCTTGCCTCTATTCAAAGAAGGTTCTAAAATTAAGGAAAGCAATTATCGGCCCATTTCGCTCCTGAATGTGTGGAGCAAAATCTTTGAACGTGCAATGTTCAACCGAATGAGTCTTTATCTAGAGCGTTTCTGCTTAATATATAAAAAACAATTTGGATTCAGAAAAAAGCACTGCATTGATGCATTGGTTGAAATGACTGAGAAAATAAGGTTCTCAAATTTTGAAAAAAGATTGAGCTTCTTTCTTGATCTGAAGAAAGCGTTTGATACATTAGATCATGAAATACTATTACAAAAACTTGAAAAATATGGGTTTAGAGGAACTTGTCAAAATTGGCTGCACTCCTACCTAGAAAATAGATCAGAAAGGGTGGTTGCAAATGGTGTTGTATCTCATTGGCAAATCATAAGACACGGAGTCCCACAAGGCTCAATATTAGGCCCACTTTTATTTCTCATTTATATTTTCAGCCAATTCAGTCGAAATAATGCTGTTCGCCGAGGACACAAACATAACAGCTGTTAATTGTAGTAACGAAGATTCTAGAAGGGATCTTAAAATGAGTAACAACTGGCTAAATGCAAACAAATTGGTTTTAAATATGGAGAAAACAATACAAATGAATATAGGAAATAGTGCTTCCAACTCTCAGTTTAAGCTGAATGATTCGAATATTACTATTAAACCTGTATGCAAGTATCTAGGGGTTTTTATTGACAATAAGTTAAGTTTTCTTTCTCATATTAACTATGTTAAAACTAGACTCAGTAAACAATGCGGAGCTATATCAAAACTGAGACATTATGTTCCAAAACATCAACTCATAGCATACTATCGAAGTAATATCAATCCCATAATACAACATGGCATTCTTGTTTACGGGTGTTGCAGCTACACCTCTCTGGAGCCAATATACGTTTTGCAGAAAAAAATTCTGAAATTTATGTATTTCAGAAAATCCCGCGATTCATGTAATATATTTTTTGAAAACAACATTTTAACAGTATATGAGTTACACATATATGAGTTGTTGAAGTTTGTTTTAAAATCCATAATAGGTGCTCATGTACAAGATTATCTGAACAATATGTTTACCTTTAAACTTTCAAGACAAACAAGGCTCTCAAAATTTGAGTGCCTGGATGAACCTTTACTAAAAAGAAAAATTGAACGTTACTCCATCCAATATCGGGCTACCAAACTGTACAACACACTGAAAACCAATTCAATACTACCAGATGATGTACAAAACCTAAAGTTATCACAAATCTCAAAAATTTTCCATGATGTAAAATTTCTCTATATTTTGCAAAATTATACCCTTGTTAAACATATTTTCGAATTTTGAAGTACCCAAAAAGATGCACCCGTGGCTACATGCTAAGAGATATCTATTCATAGGTCCTGATTCTGGACAAAAAGTTTGACCCATCTAGCTCTTTTAGTTTTCGAGATATCGCGATTTTTAGATTTTTCAAATTTTTTCCGAGAAAAAAATTTAAAAATCTGCGATCTAAATTAAAGCGCAGCGCAAATTATGGGAATGGAATAGATATAGGATAGAAACAGTGGTAAGTCAAAAATTTTCTACATTGATTTAGCTATAAAATAAAAACAACCAAAAAAAAATTTTTTTTTAATCAAATTTTATTTATAGCAAGGCTCAATATTAGGCCCACTTTTATCTCTCATTTATATTAATGACCTTCCATTTTCAGCCAATTCAGTCGAAATAATGCTGTTCGCCGAGGACACAAACATAACAGCTGTTAATTGTAGTAACGAAGATATTAGAAGGGATCTTAAAATGAGTAACAACTGGCTAAATGCAAACAAATTGGTTTTAAATATGGAGAAAACAATACAAATGAATATAGGAAATAGTGCTTCCAACTCTCAGTTTAAGCTGAATGATTCGAATATTACTATTAAACCTGTATGCAAGTATCTAGAGGTTATTATTGACAATAAGTTAAGTTTTCTTTCTCATATTAACTATGTTAAAACTAGACTCAGTAAACAATGCGGAGCTATATCAAAACTGAGACATTATGTTCCAAAACATCAACTCATAGCATACTATCGAAGTAATATCTATCCCATAACACAATATGGCATTCTTGTTTACGGGTGTTGCAGCTACACCTCTCTGGAGCCAATATACGTTTTGCAGAAAAAAATTCTGAAATTTATGTATTTCAGAAAATCCCGCGATTCATGTAATATATTTTTTGAAAACAACATTTTAACAGTATATGAGTTACACATATATGAGTTGTTGAAGTTTGTTTTAAAATCCATAATAGGTGCTCATGTACAAGATTATCTGAACAATATGTTTACCTTTAAACTTTCAAGACAAACAAGGCTCTCAAAATTTGCGTGCCTGGATGAACCTTTACTAAAAAGAAAAATTGAACGTTACTCCATCCAATATCGGGCTACCAAACTGTACAACACACTGAAAACCAATTCAATACTACCAGATGATGTACAAAACCTAAAGTTATCACAAATCTCAAAAGTTTTCCATGATGTAAAATTTCTCTATATTTTGCAAAATTATACCCTTGTTAAACATATTTTTGAATTTTGAAGTACCCAAAAAGATGCACCCGTGGCTACATGCTAAGAGATATCTATTCATAGGTCCTGATTCTGGACAAAAAGTTTGACCCATCTAGCTCTTTTAGTTTTCGAGATATCGCGATTTTTAGATTTTTCAAATTTTTTCCGAGAAAAACTTCAAAAAAAAAATTAAAAAAAAATCTGCGATCTAAATTAAAGCGCAGCGCAAATTATGGGAATGGAATAGATATAGGATAGAAACAGTGGTAAGTCAAAAATTTTCTACATTGATTTAGCTATAAAATAAAACAACCAAAAAAAAACAATTTTTTTTTAATCAAATTTTATTTATAGCAAGGCTCAATATTAGGCCCACTTTTATTTCTCATTTATATTAATGACTTTTATTTCTCATTTATATTAACCCCTCATTTAAAAAAGGAGAGCGCTTAAATAATAGCCGTTTGAGAGGCTGAGGGCTGCTATCAAGAAAGACAAACATAGCCGGCAGATTGCCAGAAAATAGCCGTGACAGACGCCTGTGGCCTTCCATGAATTGAAACAACTAAAGAAATAAGATAGACAGATCGAACACCAGTCCTTTAATAGACCACTAGACTTTTTGGTTAGATTCGGGACTCATTTTTATGAGACTCTATAAGGAAAGAGCCCTAAGCACACAAATTTTAACTGCAACGCATTAAAATTGTTACTAAGGGCAGTTGAATTGACTACAAATAGGTTCTTCATCGACTTTCGCATTTTGCTAGATCTTAAAATAGGCAAAATAAGTTTGCTCCAGCTTTCTCAGACAAGAAGTTAGCAACAAAATTATCATTGACTGGAGACTTACAAACTTCAGCAGTAGAGTGGATATCTTAAAACTATCACTGGGGATATTCCTAACTTCAGTCGGTAAAAGTTACAGTAGTTTTACAGACCGAGCGAACAAATTTCGATGACATTATTAGCCAATTGGATCAAAGTAAATAAAAAATTACTAGCGAGAAAAAGAAACTTGGTTCAAACAAAAAAACTAGGCCCAGAACAAACTATGAATGCTTGGGAAAACCATTTACAAAAAAATCCGATCGAAAAAAACTAAAAAACAATAAAAATCAAAGTGAAATTGCCGCGTTTGAACAAAAAACTACTTGAGACATAGCAAGAGCGAAAAAATTTCACGCCGCAAAACCACTCGCTTTTTTGCTCCACTTCCTGTTTCGGCGTGACCGAAATCCAAAATTTAAGGTACATTGAGTTCAGAAGTCATTTTTAGTGAGATAGGTCACGCAATTGACCTAAAAGCAGAAATGATGTCAAGCACATTTTAACTGCCAAGAAGTAGAAATCAAGAAATCACTGATATAGAAAGTTCAATTTCAGGTCGTAACAATCACCGATGTTGACGAAGAATTAAAAAAACACGATGTCCCCAATAATAGCCGCTATTGCTTCGAGGCTATTAAAAAGCAATAGCGTCCAAAGAATTTCAAATCGACAATAGCATCCAAAGAATCGAATTTTTGTCCGAACACTCATTTCACACTGTACTTCAAAAAAAATTCACACCGCAATACCACTCAACTTTTTGCTCCAATTTTTGTTCCGGCGTAACCAAAACCATTTGACTTCGGAAATCATTCAACTCTTTAAAGGCCGCGCCCAAATACAATTCAAATTTAGTTGAAAAAGTGAGTGAAGTAAGTCACGGTCGAAGGTGAAAATCGCGACTTATGTAAAACGTGATCAAAAGGTAAAGCGAATTAAAAAAGAGCTCCTATATAATAGCCGTTGAGAGGCTGAGGGCAGCTGCAAACAGTTAAAATTGTTACTAAGGGCAGTTGAATTGACTACAAATAGGTTCTTCATCGACTTTCGCTAGATCTTAAAATAGGCAAAATAAGTTTGCTCCAACTTTCTCAGACAAGAAGTTAGCAACAAAATTATCATTGACTGGAGACTTACAAACTTCAGCAGTAGAGTGGATATCTCAAAACTATCACTGGGGATATTCCTAACTTCAATCGGCAAAAGTTACAGTCGTTTTACAGACCGAGCGAATAAGTTTCGATGACCTTATCAGCCAATTGGAGCAAAGTAAATAAAAAATTAATAGCGAGAAAAAGAAACTTGGTTCAAACAAAAAAACTAGGCCTAGAACGAACTATGAATGCTTGGGAAAACTATTTACAAAAAAAATCCGATCGAAAAAAACTAAAAAACAATAAAAATCAAAGTGAAATTGCCGCGTTTGAACAAAAAACCACTTGAGACATAGCGAGAGCGAAAAAATTTCACGCCGCAAAACCACTCGCTTTTTTGCTCCACTTCCTGTTTCGGCGTGACCGAAATCCAAAATTTAAGGTACATTGAGTTCAGAAGTCATTTTTAGTGAGATAGGTCACGCAATTGACCTAAAAGCAGAAATGATGTCAAGCACATTTTAACTGCCAAGAAGTAGAAATCAAGAAATCACTGATATAGAAAGTTCAATTTCAGGTCGTAACAATCACCGATGTTGACGAAGAATTAAAAAAACACGATGTCCCCAATAATAGCCGCTATTGCTTCGAGGCTATTAAAAAGCAATAGCGTCCAAAGAATTTCAAATCGACAATAGCATCCAAAGAATCGAATTTTTGTCCGAACACTCATTTCACACTGTACTTCAAAACTAAATAAAAAAAATTCACACCGCAATACCACTCAACTTTTTGCTCCAATTTTTGTTCCGGCGTAACCAAAACCATTTGACTTCGGAAATCATTCAACTCTTTAAAGGCCGCGCCCAAATACAATTCAAATTCTTTGAATTGTAAAAAAAATGAAAGCGCCAAAACAATAGCTGTTGAGAGGCTGGCGGCGGCTTTCAATAATTTTTTCTTATGTGTCTTCTGACATTGACCATAATTGCTATATTGCGTAATTCAATGGGTGAAAGAATTTAAAATCCATTTAGTTGAAAAAGTGAGTGAAGTAAGTCACGGTCGAAGGTGAAAATCGCGACTTATGTAAAACGTGATCAAAAGGTAAAGCGAATAAAAAAAGAGCTCCTATATAATAGCCGTTGAGAGGCTGAGGGCAGCTGCAAACAGTTAAAATTGTTACTAAGGGCAGTTGAATTGACTACAAATAGGTTCTTCATCGACTTTCGCTAGATCTTAAAATAGGCAAAATAAGTTTGCTCCAGCTTTCTCAGACAAGAAGTTAGCAACAAAATTATCATTGACTGGAGACTTACAAACTTCAGCAGTAGAGTGGATATCTCAAAACTATCACTGGGGATATTCCTAACTTCAATCGGCAAAAGTTACAGTCGTTTTACAGACCGAGCGAATAAGTTTCGATGACCTTATCAGCCAATTGGAGCAAAGTAAATAAAAAATTAATAGCGAGAAAAAGAAACTTGGTTCAAACAAAAAAACTAGGCCTAGAACGAACTATGAATGCTTGGGAAAACTATTTACAAAAAAATCCGATCGAAAAAAACTAAAAAAACAATAAAAATCAAAGTGCAATTGCCGCGTTTGAACAAAAAACCACTTGAGACATAGCGAGAGCGAAAAAATTTCACGCCGCAAAACCACTCGCTTTTTTGCTCCACTTCCTGTTTCGGCGTGACCGAAATCCAAAATTTAAGGTACATTGAGTTCAGAAGTCATTTTTAGTGAGATAGGTCACGCAATTGACCTAAAAGCAGAAATGATGTCAAGCACATTTTAACTACAAAGAAGTAGAAATCACTGATATAGAAAATTCAATTTGTCGTAAGAATCACCGATGGAGACGAAGAATTAAAAAAAACACGATGTCCCCAATAATAGCCGCTATTGCTTCGAGGCTATTAAAAAGCAATAGCGTCCAAAGAATTTCAACCGAAGAATTTCAAATCGACAATAGCATCCAAAGAATCGAATTTTTGTCCGAACACTCATTTCACACTGTACTTCAAAACTAGATCAAAAAAAAATTCACACCGCAATACCACTCAACTTTTTGCTCCAATTTTTGTTTCGGCGTAACCAAAACCATTTGACTTCGAAAATCATTCAAATCTTTAAAGGCCGCGCCCAAATACAATTCAAATTCTTTGAATTGTAAAAACATACCCGGCAGATTGCCGGAAAATAGCCGCCGTTGATTCCAATAAGCATGATTGGGATTGAACGAATAGAATATATTGAAAAAAAAATATTGTACAAAAATATTTTTTAAGTCCGATTTATTTTGATGGCATTTCGTACTTGAACATACTTCTGTTTCTTATAGAGAGGCTACAGGGGCTACTATCAACACCAATAAGCATTAGAGGTGGTAACTAAGACTTATAGGAACGACGTTCAAATAGCGGGCATCTAAAATTGGGCTTTATGGGTTTATCCCGTTTCTATTTCTGACTTCAATTTTTTATACCGACTCTGTTCATTTTGAATTGCTTTGCTTAGCAACTGATGTTCAAATTCACTTTTAGCAGAATGAGAGAAGAGAGAAACTTTCTAGAGAAGTCAAAAAGATTTCACGCAAAATGTCGAAAAAGCGGCAAAATGGTAAAGCGAAAAAAAGTTTGACGTAAAAAAAAAATACGAGCGCAATAATAGCCGGCTGAGAAGATGAGGGCGGCTATTAAAAATGAAAGCGCCAAAACAATAGCTGTTGAGAGGCTGGCGGCGGCTATCAATAATTTTTTCTATGTGTCTTCTGACATTGACCATATTTGCTATATTGCGTAATTCAATGGGTGAAAGAATTTAAAATCCATTTAGTTGAAAAAGTGAGTGAAGTAAGTCACGGTCGAAGGTGAAAATCGCGACTTATGTAAAACGTGATCAAAATGTAAAGCGAAATTAAAAAGAGCTCCTAAATAATAGCCGTTGAGAGGCTGAGGGCTGCTATCAAAAAATAGACAAACATAGCCGGCAGATTGCCAGAAAATAGCCGCGACAGACGCCTGTGGCCTTCCATGAATTGAAACAACTAAAGAAATAAGATAGACAGATCGGAAATCAGTCCTTTAATAGACCACTAGATTTTTTGGGTAGATTCGGGACTCATTTTTATGATACTCTATAAGGAAAGAGCCCTACGCACACAAATTTTAACTGCAACGCAGTAAAAATCACTGAAATTAAACAGTCAATTCCAAGAAGTCAGGTAGCAAGAATCATCGACGAAGACTAATTAAAAAAAACATTATTGTGTTTGCGGCTATTAAACAAACCGTTCTCATACAAAAACGATGTTTGCGGCTATTAAACAAACCGTTTCATACAAAAACAGTTCTCACAAAAGATCTCTTAGGAGAGTTAATTTGTGTAAGTTTGTTCAAAACAGTTTGTGCCTCGTGTTGCCTGAGAGGTTCCATTAGCCAAGAACCAGAAGTGCCTTCAGATAAACACAACCCATTTGCACTCGATGACCCAGATGAACCCAATGTTGATGAAGTAAGTTTTGAGCTGTTCCGTCTTTCGCGTGAGAGAAACATTTCATCCACCACTTGAGCTACTAGGTCTGTGCTGAGGAAGAGAATGGACTCCATGGCGTGTGGGTGGATTTTGGAAGCGAATGAAGGGGTGGCTGTCGCATTTGGCAGAGACAATTGGCCATCCAAATCACGCACTTTCAGTCTGAACAAAAATATCTATTGGTCACAAGTTTTGAAAACAGGAAGCCAATTAATGTACTCTAATTCCGTGTCAAGACAACGTACCCAAGATGCCGAAATACTCAAAATATAACCCATATTCTTCCCTCTTATTTTTTTAATAGCCGCACAGCGATACCTGGGGCTATTATTGGTCTTCTCTTGGTTTTTTACAATTCAAAGAATTGTATTGGAGCGCTGTCTTTTTATTACGACTCGAAGAGGAGTATTGGAGAAGTCCTTTTTTAAACAATTTTATTGGAGTAAATTTTGAAGCAGGAAATGAAACACGTGAAAAAATTTGGAGTGATTTTGGTGCTGAAGAAAAGGAAGAGTGGAGCGAAAAGAGTGGTTTTTGGTCATATCGCTGTTTTCTAGAGAGCGAGAAATTGAGGTGTGAAAAAAATTCTGTTAGCGAGCAAAATTTTTTGTTCACGTGCGGCATTTTTTCTTGGTTGAGAGGTTTGCTTATCATTTCGTTTTGATTTTAAGCTGGTTTTGGTAGTGGTTTGAAGTTTTCTGAAAATTCATATGAATTGTATGCTAATTCGGAGGTTTTTCTTGTATTCTGCTGATTTTTGGGCTGCTTTTGCGATTTCTGACGAGTGCTTTGGTTTACTGCCTCAAATGGGTTTTGAAAAGACCCCTATTACTTCAGCAATTTTTAGATAACAAGTTTTATGGATATGAAGCAGTTTATTGTTGAGAAATATGACAAAAATAGCGAAAATTGAAACTATTTTTCTTAATTTCTTGCAGTTTTTTCTGTTCTTAGACAAGTTTGTTAGCCTCTCATGACTTGCCGATTGTTTTGCGAGCATCTGGATACCCTAATGTCTAAAAAGAATTTTTCTTCGGATTTATTTGCTTTTGTAATGATAAAATTTATTAACTTTTTCCAGTTTTTTTTAGTCGTTTGTAAGAGTTTTTTTTTCATGATTTGGCTTCAAGTATTTTTTAAACAATTCTCATAACTGGTTTTAGTAGGTACTAGGTTTTGAGGAAGTAATTTTATAGAGATAATTATTTCTGGATAATTTTCTTGCAGAGATAATTATATATATTTATGACAAAATTTGATTAGATTTTTTATCATATTTTAACAGGTTTGATTTTCTTGTTTTTACTTTTGTTTTAATGGTTTTGTTTCAAGATAATAATAATTTAGAGAAGGTACGTTTTGTCTGATGAGTAGTTGGATGGCGTTTAAGTGGATTTTGCACTTCGAGTCGTTTCCGGAATTCCTCCGGCTATGAATTTAAAGATCTGTTCACACATTTTCATGATATTTAAAGTCAAATTGGAGTACTGTTTTGGTCACGCCGAAACAGGAAGTGGAGTGAAAAAACGAGTAGTTTTGCGACGTGAAATTTTTTTGCTCTAAATTTAAAGCAGACTTAGAAAACGGTGTTTGAACAAAAATTCGCTTTCTCGCTAGTGGTTTTTGTTCACATGCGACAACTTCATTTTGATTTTTACTGTTTTTTCGATTTTTGGATCGGAATTTATTTTTTTCTAAATGATTTCCCCAATCTATTTGTAGTTCATTCTAGGCCTGGTTTTTTGTTTGAACCAAATTTTCATTTCTTGCTAGTGGTGTTTTGTTCACATGCGGCAATTTCGCTTTGATTTTTACTGTTTTTCCGATTTTTTTTGGATCGGATTTTTTTCTTTATGGTTTTCTCAATCCATTCATAGTTCGTTCTAGGACCAGTCTTTTTGGCTAAACCAATTTTGCGTTCTCTGTCTGATTTTTTAAAGATGGCTTTCCCAATTCACTCATACTCCGTTCTAGGTCTAGTTTTTTGTTTAGTCAATGAAAATCCTTTAAATTGTACGTCAAGACTTGTCCTGCTATGTTTTTTTAATTCGTGGCCAAGCTTTTTGTTACGACCATATGACGTCACAACCACTTCATATCTGAATCTGTTCCTAATACATCAAAAAAACAAAACTCCTGATGTGAAGATTTTGGCCAACGTGATAGTGGGTCCCCTAAAAGGATTTCAGCGTTAAAAGCGCTACAAATAAGCTAAAGAGACATTGTAAAAAGATAAACACTGTCCATGGGATGGCTATTTCTTTTAATACGTACCAATGGCATCCAGATATTTCAGCGAGGGAGTGTTTTAAATTGTTTCTCAGTTAAATCACGCTAGTCAAGGAGGTGGAGAGTGAATTCTATACCGTTTATAAATAGAAATAGAACAAAACTGTGTATTGTCTTTTTAATTTTGAGTTTTGGGCTTGTAATTGTGCTTGTTTGGCAAGGTGTGCAAAATTTTCAGCTGGCTCTAATACTAATGTCTCTGCTGCATCACTGATCAATTGGCGAAGTTTCATTTTATCTAGTTCCATTGAATTGCTTCGGCTAAAAAAGCTGAGCAGAAAGTTATTTTGTGTAAATCGGCGTTGGCTTTGATAAGTTGTGAAGCCTTTAACATTGTTTCTCGCCTTAATGGCGTATGCCGTTAGACGAAATGATTCATCGTCGTCTAACTCGAGCGTGACTTGCTGATGGAAATTATTAGTTTTAAATGGCTTTTATTCACCAAGGAAATGTTTTACTAGTAATTTGGTCAACAAATTGTTCCTTGTTATGGTATAAAATAGGTTTTCGTTCGAAACACTCATTTCCCAGTACGTAGAGGAGGTAAAAGATTGTTTTGCATTGAAAGATTGATGCATAAGCTTTTAATCATAGCCAATGTGCTTATTTTGCCTGTGATATATCCCACTGAAGGGAATTTCCAAGTCAGTAAAATAAAATTGTTTTATTTCAGATTCCTGACAAGATCACAGAATTTCCTATTAACTGCTAGACTGTGATCCATTAGGAGTACTCGAATAATAGCAGAGTCCATTTGTACGTTAGGGTGTTCTGCGCCGAACCAAATTTTTCTGAAAAAATCGTACTTTTCAGACTTACGGTAAACTTCCTCCTGGTATAAGGATTCTTCTGGTATAACGTAACCATTTCGAAAATTCTATTTGCACAGGGGAACTGGAGGTGGAATATTAGGTATAGTTACGTGTACATCTTTAAAGTATGATGATTGTTCGCCTATAGCAAAATTAAAAGCTTCATGACTTTGAATAAAAACGTCTTGGTATTGTGTCGCATAATAGGGGCGATCTTCGTTACATTTGTGTAGTGGCTTATTTATTACCACGAATCGGGACAAATTCGATTCGTTGTACAAACAGTCTTGAAAAGGGCCTTGTGTTAGTTTCATTGTTTGTTTCAATAAAATACCCGTTTTGAAATTTGATCATTCGGGTCTATGATCAACCGAAGTAAAAAAATCGACAGTGATCATTAGGTTCCCTTTGATAGTGTGATTTGTTAACAGTACCCTGTTCTAAGTTCATATTTACTTTTGGTGCCTTTACGAAGATAACTTTCAATGTAAGTCAGGGGTAACTAAGACGCCAGTTGAAGTGACCATCCTAGTGAGTGAATTACATGATATTCATATGTGGGATCGTTCCCGGGGCAGTTTGCCATATATTATCCTTTGCGTTCGGAATGCAATTGTGGTCGCATAGGTCAAAAACTGAAATTACGTGTTGGAAATCAAAGGGTTAAACCGATCAAATCGGAATCTGACCTGCTTTGCTTCATAATTTGACTGCCAGAGTGGGCAGTTTAAGAGATCAAATTGCATTAATTCAATAAAGATAATTGTTAACAATTACAACCCTCGCAAGTTCATTAGGTTAAAAAAGCGCGTTTTAATTGTTCTTATTTGAGTAAAGATGGCGACATGTGCTGGTAAAATCTGGACGTCTGCGGGCTTGATTTTATACTCCCCAATCTTATTGAGTTTATAGTATATTATATTTGTGATATGCTGTGGAGAGCAGTAAACGTGTGTGAGACTGAGATCTTCTAACCCGGAATTGAAAGTTCATATGTTTCTTCGACCAATAGGGCTTGCTTGTTTTAGAGGTAAAAGTGAATAGAATAAATTAATGAGAAATAAGATTAAATTTGAAGGGAACATGTGTAAGGTGACGAAAACTGTGCTGTAAAAATATCGGAATCAAGAGTTCGTCCAACGTGTAGCCCTCTCTTTCACAAGAGAAAATAGTGTGTGGATAGGAAACTTCACTTTTATTGGAGTTTGAATTGGTCATTCAATTTTAAGTCTTAAAAAAACTTTATATTATTAGATGCTGGGATGAGATTAAACTTCTGAATTCAATACGTGATCTACCATGAAAAAACCCATGAAATCTGATTTGTTTAGCATTAAAATTCGTAACATACCAAAAGGTTTCTGCTGTGAGAGTGCATACCTGTAGCACTTGTCCAAGGTTGCAGCTGTTTTTCAGTATTGTGGATTGAAAAACGTTATTGGAGAGAGCTGCTCTGGGCAGTGTTCTAGTTGTTTGCTGAGACTGTTTTCGGTCACTGTTGTAGCTGTATTACACTTTCTTCTGTGAGCAAGTGGAGGAAAAGAAGTTGAGGTGTTGACTGTACAGTGACCGAATTCTTCAAGACAGTTGAATTTCGGTTGCGCTGAGACAAAGAAGATTGTAAGAACTGTATTGTCACAGTCCTTTACATTTCAAAAAGAGGGTTAGAGAGGTTTTAGAGAAAGAGAGATATGATTTAACGTTTCAAACAGAAGAGGAAGTCAGAGTTAGTGTTTGACCTGAAGGAGAAAAGTTTAGAAGTTGAGAAGAAACTAGAGTTTAGGAGAGAGAGAGAGAGAGAGAGAGAGAGAGAGAGTTTATTCGAATCAAAGAAAAGAGAGGAGAGACAACAGTAGTGCGCAAGACAGACGGAAGTAAATTCTACTGACTGAAGAGAGAGTTTATTCGAATCAAAGGAAAGAGAGATAACTGAGTGCCGCGCAAGAAAGACTGAAGTAATTTGAGGCGATGTGTTTCGGGCTTACTACAACTTTCTCGTAGATTGAAAAAAATACCGAGTAATATCTTATTAAATTGGGGGGTTGGGTTTTCCATGCCGATTCTTGGGCCAGTTGTCAAAACCTAATTTTTGATTATTTTGTCCTTTTTACACTGCAAATGCACGGCAGTTTGATTATTTTATCCTTTTTCCCTCTTTCCATTTCCTAATGCAGTTGATTTTGTGGTTCTCAAGTTTTGCAATTTTTGTTGAGTTGATTTTGTGATTTAGAATTATTCCCCAAATGGGGTAATGTGGGGTTTTTTATTTGTGTGTTAAGCCTCTAAAGTTAAATGTATTAGGGTGGAGAGGGGCGAAAGAACTATCCAAATTCATTCCCCGTTGTTGAATAAACTTTTGTATTTTCCCACTGTTTCTATTGCAGGATTTTCTATAGCATGCTGATTTGTGTTCAGCTAAATATTGCGAGTGTGGATTTTATATAGTTGTAGTTTGTATATGTTTATATTAGTGAGTTGTTGTCCGTGATGCAGTAATTTTTGATTGGTAAAATGTTTTTCGGTGGTTGCTTTTGTACTATCTTGGCTACTGTATTTCTCCCAGTTAAAAATTGATGGTCTAGACGGGTTTTCTGTGATGGTCGGCTTTTGCGGTTGTAGTCGTGAAAGAGAATTTTCGGAGAAAAATTTCTCCATCAATTGTTCTTGAATAAAAAGCTCTTTCTGGTAATAGAGGACGATATTACTTCTATGGCGAACTATTAATTTACCTGAAAAGTCTTCTAGTTTGTAAGTTACTAATGCGGGGGTTTCAAATCATGATATATTCTCCTACTTATTGTGGTTATAATTTCTTGGAAATGGCAATCATCGGAGTTTTATTTAGAATGAGAAGTTATGAATTTATTTTGAGTAGTTGCGCAGTGCCAAAGCGATGATCGAAAATGTTGATGTTGGTTTAATTAGTTATTGATTTCATTATAGACATCTGAGTGTCGTTTCTCTGTTAAGGAACCAAGAAGCAAAAGAACCTTTTTGCAACTTCGTGATTTGAGGGTGATGACAGAGATGGTCCGTATGTGTTTTTGAGGAGCGAATTCTATGGTGAGTTTTCTGTTAGTTTACAATTTCCCATATCTGTAGTGGAAGAGCTGAAACAATGATCTTTCGTAGTAGTAGTAGTAGTAGTAGTAGTAGTAGTAGTAGTAGTAGTAGTAGTAGTAGTAGTAGTAGTAGTAGTAAAAGACTTCAATTTACCAAACTGATGGAATTTTAACATTAACAAATTAAGATATGTACATAAAGCTGAGTAGAAAAAAGCTGTACAAAAAAAGGGGATACTAAGATACACATATAGGACATCGACACTTTATTGACCACGTACAGGTTCGATTGAATTCAAATTTGCAGTCTCGCATATCACTAAAGAATTTTCGCAAGCGATTTTTGTAGTCCAATGGGGGGTAGAGTAAATCGAAATCACCCACATCATTAAAATCATTTACAACAGTTTGAATGCGGTTAAAGTACGACTTAGCGGTCAGCTTCTTGGCGCATGCATTGACAACGAGATGAACTGTTTGGCCGCTGCGGAGACATTTGTTAGATCGTGCACGACTGAAATACTGACTGAAGGGAATACAACTTTTGCCTTGAACAATGCTGATGAAGAACTTCAAATCACGATCAATAAGTTGATAGGCAATAGGGAGGCTCTCTGAGAGAGACAAAATAGATTTATATTCACTATAACCAAAACACCAGCAAAGCTTCTTCCAATAGAACTTCTCCAAGAGTCGCAAATGGGTAGCGTCAACATGCCAGGCTGGAGAAGCGTAGAGAAGCGACGACATCACGCATGCGGAGAACAGGTTGAATTTTACTTTAGAAGGAATGCAATAGGGCACAGAGTGTCGCAGATAATTAAAATTCTGTCGCGCCTACAGGAGTTTACCACGTATGTGAGCGTCCCGTTTGAGTGTTTTTGATACTTGTAATCCAAGATCGCATATTGAATCAACTTTCTGGAGCTGGTAATCGTCAATAAAAAGACTGCCAGTTGTCTTCTCTGAGAGATGTAAAAAGACGCATTTGTCTAAATTGAACATCATGCTATTGTCTCTGCACCACTGTGAGAGACGCTTAAGATACTGTTGCAAATTTAAAAAGATATTTTCAGAGGAGCATACCAACTTCGTATCGTCGGCGTAACAAAAACACGTTGAAAAAGAAGGCAAAGCCAGCATGTCATCTATATAGATTAAAAAGAGGAGAGGGCCAAGAACACTCCCTTGGGGAACACCACTTGAGATAGGCTCGCAGTCAGACAGACATCCATCGATCTGAACTCTTTGAGTTCTGTTAGTGAGATAAGTTTTCATCAACTTTAAAAAATTTTCATCTAGTCCAAAGTATGCTAATTTGCAAAGTAATATGTTATGATTAACAGTATCGAAAGCCTTTGAGAAGTCAAGGTAAACTATTATTGGCTCGGAATTACTATCAAAATTCTCATAGATATCGTGGAGGCATACTAAAAGTTGTGTGATAGTTGAATGCCCACTACGAAACCCGTGCTGCCGAGCGCTCAGCTTTGAGCGAAGAACGCAATATAGGTAATCAAAAATGATTTTTTCCAATACAAGAGAAAGTCGTGGCAGGATAGAGATCGGTCTATAGTTTTCTACATCGCTTTTGGAGCCTTTTTTAAAAGTCGGAGTAACGTATGCACACTTCCAGAAGTTCGGCCACTCATTGGTATTAATAATATTTGAGAAGAGAGAGCATACATATCCGGCCAGAGTACTGGGACAGCTGCTTCAAACAAACGATGGTATACCATCGCCAGCCACATTTGAGCTAGCAGGTACAATCTCGAGGAGTTTATTTATTTGGTTCACTGAAAATGTAACTTCTGAGAGAACTGCCACAGGATTTGCCATTTGCGGTAACGCGCCAGCTGAACAAGATGACTCGATGAAAACTGATTGAAAATATTTGTTCAACAGATTCGCTTTCTCTGTATTAGTAGATGCATGGGAATCTCGCCAAAACATTTCCTTGGGTAAGGTGCTCCGTCCACTCAATCTTCTGAGAATCTTGAAGGCCTCATTTGTAGTAAAATGTTAGCAAGAGTCAAGGAAGCAGGCTTTATCCAGCTCAATGAAGTCAGCCACCTCCTTTTCAAGCTTCAATAGAGCTGAAATCGATGCTCTACGACGCCTGGCCGACTCTAGCTTGTTCAGGCAGTGCACTATTATAGAACTGTAGAAAAAAGGCAGCGTTTTTTTTCGTTTACGTTTTTTCTGACAACTTGCAGAGAGGGCAATTGTTATACTACTTAGCCAAAAAGCCGGATAATCGATTGAAGGCACACAGTCAGCAAAACTAGAGCAAACGAGGAGTTCAAAAGCTTTACAATCAAAACCGCTTAGAGCAAAGTCCGATTGGGACTCAAAACGGTAGAAGTTATCTATTTCGTAATTTAGAATAAGAGGAAAGTGATCCGACAATTTGGCTTCTAATACTTCACATTCCCAAGCTTCTGGCTGTGACACAAAAGCCAGGTCGAGAATATTACCACGTTTGTGTGTAGGAATGCGAACGATTTGATTAAGTAGGTAATCTAGTGTAAGGCAGTCGATTAATTGTTGATCAAGAGAGTTTGAAGCGATGGGCGAGTCCCAGCTGATATTGGGAAAATTGAAGTCACCTAGAATTAAAATCTCCAACTATCCGTAGAGCAGTGTTCCAAGTACTTGGGAATAATGCGCGTAACTAATGATTGAAATAATGAAGGACAAACAAAGAATTTAGAGCTTTTTGGAGGTAGGTACGTAAGTAATACCGCGAGGTAGGTTGATGGCAATCTAATCAGACAGCTCAAGTAGAAGTCTCCCACCTCAGTGTCCAGAATATCAGCGTTGTTTCGGAAATTGTTGTGCAAAGCTATCAGCAGACCACCGTGTTGTTTTACGCCTCTATCAGCTCTTGCAATAACAGAGTACGGCAAGCCGCAAAAGATACTGGAGTCAGTGACAGAAAAATCAAGCCACGTTTCAACAAGTGCTATAATGCTTGGCATTTTCTGACCGAAGAGTGTTGATAAAGATAAACGCTTCTCAATTGAGAGCATGCTCTGCACGTTAAAAAGTAATACACTAATAATTGTTCTTTCGATGGTCTTAGGAAGATTTATTCATTTCTTTTCCTGCACTCGTCCACTCCTGATCACAAAGGTTTTCCCAGGGTATTTGTTCTGAAGTGTTCTTCCCTCTTGACGTACTTGAAATTGTGCTTCTGTTTCTGACTTTGTTAAATCAGGATCAACATAAATCTGAGTAAAATCGTTGGAGGATCTCAGGTTCTTAGACTTCCTCAAAAACTCTTTTCTTTTTATGTCCGACTGAAACTTAACAAGTAGGAGCTGTCGACCGGTGGATTCGTCAATACTACCTATACGCTTCGGCTCGAAATCAGTTTTGTTCAGGGTGACGTCGATTTCTTCGGCAATTTGTTTGACAAGATCAAGATCGTTGCTGTCGTTCGATGGTACGGAGCCTTTGATAATAACATTCATTCTCTTGCTGTCTTGTTGAAGCTGTTCATGTCGAATTTCTCGAGCTATGCAGGACCTGGCTTTATTCTCCTTTGTAAGGTTATCGACGAGAATGTTGGAATAACTTTTGGGCTCGGTTATTTTTACGGCACTGCAAAATCCGCAACAGAAGGATTGACTTACGTCAAAATTCTTGGGTAACAGCACTTTTGTAACAACAGGGCAATCTTTACTGGAGCAAGGTATTTCTCTTTCCATTACTTCCTTTGATAACTGAGATCGAGTAGGCATTGTTTTTAATAAGTGATATTGAATCCAAGATTGCCCTGTTGTTACAAAAGTGAAACCGCGTAGGGGGATAGTCCAATATTTGTACAAATTTGTGAGTTGAAAACATACTCGAAGGTTTTTAACTTTGTGGTATCGTGTCTCATATTGTGTATACAGGACGACAATTTATAGAAAAAAGTGCAATTTCACCGTTAATGTATTGATTTCCATTATGTGTGACTAGGATGCGTGGAATTCTCAATTTTGAGATCCAGTGATCGAACAATACATTTATTGCGTTTATTCCATCAACCCGAGCGTTTATTGCATCAACCCGAGGTGATGGTTTTAAGACAACGTAACGTGAAACCGCGTCTACAATTACTATCAGAGATACCCTCTGAGGCGGGTACAATTGGACTTGTGTCCATTGACATGCGGTGATTGAAGTATCGTGAAACTTCTAAAAATGGCTGCCTCGGGCCTATTAAAAAATATGGCAATGTCTTGTCAGTTTGGCGTCCTAGGCAATCTTGTGTGGCTATACAAGTTTTAAGGCTGGGGAAGTAGTATTCTTCTGATATGCTTGCATATGTCTTCTCGCGAACTGGGTGGACTGAGAAATCGTGGGTGTGATCTTTATGAAAAGCAGCTAATAGTAAAGAGAGGGGAGGTAAATTTTGGGTGATTTTGTTTCTTGTAAAAAATAAAGTAGTTGGTTGAATCATTGATACTCAGATCGTAAAAACGACTAGCAGTGTGAGAGTCCTTTGCTTGCTTTTATTGTAAGAGTTGATGTGATTGGTCGAGTTGTATACGTTTTCCAAAGTATAGTTTAAGGGTTTGCTGGATCTTGTTGTTTTTCCAGTAATATTAGTTGTGTAATCTGTTTGTTCTGAAAATTAACTATATATTTATAAGTTATCTACTTGTAGGACATAATCTGCGTCTGAGACATCCAGTGAGAGAGGTACTTTCTTATTCTGTATATTATAAAAAAATTTATTGTTTCTTTTATTTCCACTGTTTTCAGTCGATGCTCATCAGGTGTAGTAGAATTTGAAGAACGACTGAGTAGGTCGGGGAGTGAGGGGCTCTTTCCTTCTCTTCAAACAATGTGTAAGTTTGGGAATTTCATAAGAATTAGTTGAAATTTTTACACTTAGTTTTGTTTATTTTTCTGTGTGCAAAACAGAAGATCGGTATATGCTCTGTATAGATGATAATAGGGTATCGTAACCCTTGTATTAGTAAATCGTATATTTCGCAGATTAATGCCGAGAATTCTCTCAATATCCTGGGGAGCATCAATTTCTGCTGTAATTAGTTCTATTTTCAACAACTGATTTGTAATAGGGCTGCGCCCATAAAAAAAATTGAAGCATCACATAAAACAAAAAAGGGAATCATCTGGATTTCGACTATCACGATGTAATGTTCCTTCTGTTAGTTCTTTTTCACTATCAAAAGTCTGTTGTAGTTCTGACGTCCATTTAAAATTACGAATTCTCTGAGTTGAAGATAGAATGGTCTGAGGATTATTTGCATGTTATAGATATACTTTGAGATAAAAGTGAGGAATCCGACATAGTTTTGTATTCCTTTGTTTTTGGGTGTTTGAAGTTTGAGAAAACGATAGACAATTGATTTCAGTGGATAAATGTTATTTTTATTTGTTGGGCAGGACAATTTATTGATTCTAGGCAAAGGATTTGCCTGGGGCGCCTTTAAGATTTTCAATTCCGAGCATTTGTTGGTATTCTTTGAGCGTGGTCAACGTTAAGTCTGTTGTCTCGTTTTGTACGAAGACGTCATCTAACTATGTTTATTATTTTGTTTTTGCGTACTAATGGTTTAAAAATACTAATGAACAATGAGAAAGTGGCTGAGCCGATTGAAACACCGTAAAGCAGACGTTGTCCTGCAATTGTCGGCAATTGAGAAAACCCGTCCTTTGATGCGTGTTAGAATTACTTGTATTGGCCAACTGCATTTTATTTAATCAATTATAGTTCTCAATTGACGAGCGTCTAAGACCATCTTTAGTGTTTCCCTTTTTGGAAAGTTATCACCGGGTTAAAAAATTTCTTTCCCGTAGTGAGGGAGTCAGCGTTTACTGGGCAATTTTTTTTTTATCAAAATGAGTATGTCCCGTAAATATTGTACCCGTTCTTAATTGTAAGAGGATACGTTTAGCGCGCTGTTTGAAGCCTTAAGTGGTAGATTTAGTTCTACTTCAATATCGGATTAGGAGTTGTGCCAATTGTTCGAAGTGCATTTGATCAAATTTTGTATGTATTTATGTATTTGTATAACGCAATTTTCTTCCTGTTTAGTGAAGGAGGGCATATAATAAGGAATGCTGAATGTTTTTTTGTTGCAACTAGTTTCTGTGATTGTTGTTTACTCCGAATTTCAATGTTTCCGATGCACCATAAGTTAGATAGATTGAGGAATATGCCTCCATGAATTCTGTGATTCCCTCGACGCGGCATTTTGTAGTATGATAATCTATAAGTGAGATATCTTAATGGGCGTATCCAATTATTCCACTAGTCAATGTTAGTGGATGGTCCAGGGGATTTTGGATCAATATCTGTACAAAATTCAAATGGATATTCAAGCTTCTTGATATCCATAAGAGAAATATATTTTTATACTGGTATAAATGAGAGGTCTGACTGCCATAAATAATGGGGGTCCGTCTAGATATGGCCTTTTACATTCTTAGGCAGTAAGTGAGTATGTTAGTATGCAGTAGTGATAGTTATGTCGTTACTGTTGAACCAATTTTTAGGATTGTGTTTCCTGTGACTAGTTCTAAGTATATAAAAACGAGGTAGAAATAGAAACTAAATTTCGCTGTAGGAGCATTAAATTCTGTTTAGCGAGGTCTTTTTACGGTTAGTTTGTTAACTCACCGATCACACCAGTTAAGGCAGACCCAATGTGGGCTCCTTTTACAGCCTTAAAGTATAATGGGTTAGGTGTACTTATTTATGCGCGCCAAGTAGGCTTACCTAGTTCTCTCTGACTAACCGACTCAATGCCAAGCTCAATTCCAATTAACTGAATACGGCACGCGACGCACGGACGAGTGAAATCAAGTGCTTTATTCACATATGCGGATATGTTCGCTTAAACCTTGAAGAGATTTACGTAAACCACGAGCAACCTTTTCTCGCAGTACATTTTGACTTTGGATCTGAACTGTGCGTGGATTGGGACCTTTGCCTGGTTCCACTGGACATACTGTGCTGCACTCATGAACCCACTCAGTCTTTCCTCTCTCTGCAGACGAAGTCTCTTCACACAGTCCAGCTGACTCGAGAAACAGCACGTGCGAATCTAGAAACATCCGCCATTTTCTGCAGGCCTCTCTACTTGCACCTTCTTTTATGCCCGAATCCTTTCCAGACATTTTTGACAAAAAGAGCTTTGTAGAAACAACTTATCTTATATTTATCTTTGTAGAGGCAAAAGGTTACAAGAAAAAAGATGAATATATTTATTTTTCCTCCCTACAAAGCAAACTATCCGTTTTGTAAATATGCGAATACTGAGATAACAAGCTTCCTTTTCTGTTACAACTGAACCTGCAAGAACCTATAACTGAATGCAGTGTGATTCAAAATACAAAAAGACCACGGACAGCGCTTCTGGTGCCATTAAATGGTATAAATGGGAAAGAGTCGATAATTTGTTAAATTTCCTATTTTCAAAACTCGCTATTACAATCCGTGCCTAATTTGAAAGAACATTATAGCACATAAGTTTATAGTGACCTCTTTGGAGACGTGGTATGTGTCGAGGAATCGTTTGATGGTGTTGACTCTGTTTCCATTCTGTTGTATGTGTGAACCAGATGAACCGGGGGAAGTGAATCCAGAAGCCTCTGTCGGATTCCCCAACTCAGAAGCTTCACTTGCCGAGAAGTTCGAGGGCACCTGACATACACATGTCAATTCAGCAGACACTTTTTCTGTTTTGCCTTAGCATAGCACCATTTATATCTCAGTAAAATCTTGACCATTTGTATTTCAGAATTAGTCCATTTTGAATTAGGAGTTTGCTACCCGAAACCAAAAATCTAAACTATTAAACATGAAAAAAATCATTACTCAGAAAAAATTACATTTTTATTTAATTCTTTTGCAGATTTGTTGCTTTCATATTGATAAAATAGCACATCATTTGCAAATTTCAGAATCTAGCACAGCTGCCATGTTCATAAAATATTTGTTTTTTTTTAAACAAAAAAAAGGTAATTTAGACAGCGGAAAGACTTCGTACTGAAAGGAGTTCGGACGGCGTGGAAACTTGTAGGGAAAAATACTAGTCTAAGATCAGTTTACGTCTTTGAAAGGCTCTGCTCTGCGGTTTTATGCTTTCAGGTAAGCTCATTGGATTAATTTATTGGCTTGATTTTGATCAAGTTCTTCCACGGGGAAAGTGCTTGGTTTCTTTCCTTTCAACTCACAAAGAAATTATCCGACTTTTCACATTACAGAATAATGCCCTCTTGACTAATACTCTGAAAATACATTAACCTTACAGCAAATTAGAATAGTCTGGAATCAAAAAAATCTCGAAAGGTTATTTAAAACCTTTATCACAACATGAATTCAAAAAATAGAAAATCATTTATTTTAGGAGTGAAAAATTTCAAGCATAACAAGACTAGTGAATTTGGCTAGCAGGGGGCAGCTCCCCAGTTGCGTTGCTCCAACTTTTTGCTCTGCTTCGCTTACAGTGCTGAAAAAGACAAACATACCCGGCAGATTGCCGGAAAATAGCCGCCGTTGATTCCAATAAGCATGATTGGGATTGAAAGAATAGAAGATATTGAAAAAAAAAGATTTTTGTACAAAAACATTTATTAAGTGCGATTTATTTTGATGGCATTTCGTAGTTGAAGATAACGTACTTCTGTTTCTTAGAGAGAGGCTACAGGGGCTACTATCAATACCAATAAGCATTAGAGATGGTAACTAAGACTTATAGGAACGACGTTCAAATAGCGGGCATCTAAAATTGGGCTTTATGGGTTTATCCCGTTTCTACTTTTGACTTCAATTTTTTATACTGACTCTGTTCATTTTGAATTGCTTTGCTGAGCAACTGATGTTCAAAATCACTTTTAGCAGAATGAGAGAAGAGAGAAACTAGTCTAGAGAAGTCAAAAAGATATCACGCAAAATGTTGAAAAAGCGGCAAAATGAAAGCGAAACATTTTTTTATTCGACGAAGTAAAAAAAATAGGAGAGCTATAATAGCCGGCTGAGAAGATGAGGCGGCTATTAAAAAGGATGTGTACGGCCAATCGCCGTGGGAGAAGTTTTTCGACGCCTCGTAGCCAAATGTATTTCGCAAGAGGCCAGTTCTGAGGCTGTTGATCTTTTTTCATCCAGGCAACTTGGCGTGGCAGTTAAATGCGGTGCTGAAAGCATTGTACATGCAACAAAACAAACCTTTCAAAAGTTATTGAACAACGAAAAAGCGGGCCTACTTCAAATCGATTTCAAAAATGCTTTCAATTCCATTACGAGAAGCAGTGTGTCAGATGCAGCGCGAGAATTCATTCCCGCTTTAGCCACTTTTGCTATTCTCAGCATAGCAAGCTCTTTGTTTTATGCAACCCACATTCAAAGTCAATCAGGAGTCCAACAAGGAGACCCGTTGAGGCCCTAATTGTTCTCTTTAGCACTTTGGCCTATTATCAAAGAACTTGACAATAAGTTACCAAATCTTATGCAGAATTCTTGGTACCTTGATGACGGAATTATAGCAAGAACGGAACAGGGGCTCTGTGAATCAATTGAAATTGTATCAACTCATTGTAACAAGTGTGGCCTTGAACTCAGAAGAGACAAATGCAAGTTGTGGTCCAACACGTGTTTTAATGCTGTTGAAAGCAGGATAACGATAAACAGCCAATCAGGAATCGAAATCTTGGGCGCAGCAATCGGAACACCCACTTTTGTTGCATCTTGTTTAGAAAAACGTGTTAAAAAACTCGAGAAAGTATTAGACAATCTAGTCTATTAAGAGGACCCTCAGTGCACTCTTCGAATTTTGCATAGCTGTCTGGGTGCGCCTAAATTGGTGTATTCATTGAGATGCAACACTCCGTCCCCTGAGAGTAACAAAATACTTGAAAAATTTGATCATCTCGAACGAACAACTTTTGAAAATATATTGGGTTCTGTAATCAGCAATAATTCATGGGACCAAGCATGCCTGCCAATCAGCAAAACAGGAGCTGAGGTTCGACGTTGGTTGAACCAAATCAGAGCTGCTTATGTTGGTTCCTTATCTCAGTCAGCAAACATAGTAGAACAAATTACTGGAGTGAACCCAACTCACGGAAGTAGTTTCACATATTTATTGGAGTTTAGTACTTTGGGGAGTTTGACACATTTGACACAACAGAAAATTCAAGAAGAATTCGACAATACGGCTGTAAGCAATCTTCTTGAAGGTCAAACCTCCACCAGAGAAAAAGCTAGACTGTTGTCTCTTTCCCTACCTCAGTCAGGAGCTTGGTTGACGGCAGCACCCATACCTGCTCTTGGCTTACACCTTCAACCAAACAAGTTCCGAGCAGCTCTAAAATACCGTTTAGGAATTCCACTCTATGATTCGCAAAGGAGATGTCCATACTGTAAGTCAGCTATTTAAGACATATTTGGAGATCATGCCGTTTCATGTCACGGGCGTGGCGATATTATCTCTCGTCATGACAGAGTACAAGACTCGATAATGACAGCTTGTTCGTCGGCTAATCTTTCCCCTGTATCTGAGCAAAAACATCTGCCGGAAAACAATTCAAGACCAGTCGACGTGTACTTACCCAGTTTTATAGCAGGACAACCCGCAGCTTTAGACGTCACCATTACGTCCCCACTGCAAGCCAGTCTCATCTCAGATGCGGCGAGGACATGTGGTTTTGCTCTAACCTTAGCAGAAGACAGAAATATTGGGCATTATTACCAGAAGTGCAGCGATATGGGCATCCACTTCAAAACATTTGCGTTAGAAACTTTCGGCGGACTATCCGGAACAACACGGAAAACATTGAGAAGAATAGCCCTTTTATCTGATAACAGAGGTTTCCAGCCCTCAGGCCTATCAGTAGCCTTCAATCGCCTCACTCAAGCGGTATCAATAAGTGCCATGTGTGGCTCAGCTACAATGCTGATTGCAAGAGATTTGCGATTATGAGCCAGAAATGATGGACTGTCGCATCAAATTACGCCGATATGCCCAATGAGAGGGTCAAGAAAGTCCGGTTCGAGAACTCAACCTCAAGTGATATCGGACTCATTTTATGAGAGGGGAGCCCTTCCTTGTTTAAATAACACCCGACGAGTGGGGACTTCAGTTAATTTTTACCAGTTTTTGTCCTCATCCATCGGCAGGGAGCTACAAAATATCCAAATGGAAGAATTCAGTTTAACTTCTACGTTTTTAATGCAGAAAAGTGAAAAATTGGCGCTGCGCAGTAAGTTGTGTTTAGCAATTGTTATCATCGGACCCTGAAGGATTGATTCAATTTATGGTCATTGATCAAAACCAAGATTAAATTTGTTTAAACTACGCTATAGTTAACTCGCTCAAAACATCAACTATCAAAACGAAGGGAGCATCCTTTTCTGGCAAACATCCTGTGGAATTAATGCAGCACATGCAATGGAAAGACTTTCCGGATCTTTTCCGTTTCTGCCCCCCCCCCCGCCCAGTACGTTATGCGCCCCCCAGTTACAGAGCACGTGCCATTACATAGTATATCATTATGTAAAATTATTGCACGTGTGTCTGGGGGGGGTGCAAATAATAGGCGCCCACTAAGCTGGGGGGGCACAAACGGAAAAGATCCGACTTTTCAGTAATTAAGTACAGGGTGTCATGAAGACATTAGTACTTGGTCACGTTCACAATTGTGCTTTTCTAATGAGTGACACCAATCAGACTTTGTTACTTTCGTTAGAGATAACACTAACTTGAGCACTTAAAATTTCAGCTCTTTCAAGCTGATTTGTGCAATTACAACAACTGATTTGGGCACTCAGTTTGAGCATTTTTTAAAACTTTTCTGTGGAAAGAAATTTGAAACGAAACAGCCTTTTTAGGCAACGAAAAAGCATAATCCGAAACTATGATACCAGCCTATCAATCCTTGCCATACAATAAGACGTGTTCTGAACTTACCTTTTAATAGGATAGTAGTAATATATAGCTGTATTGGGATGGGGGGTTATCCTGCCATGAGGATAATAGGGTATAGAATGCATGAAGATAATATGGAGTGGTATATCTCATGAGGATAATATGAAGTGGTATATCCCATGAGGATAATAGGGTATACATGCAGTAAGATTTGAGCGGTGAATTACATGTATAGCCGCTACCTGGTAAGGTTAGGCCATTCGAATTAAAATCCATTCACTGTGTGGGATAATAGGGTAAAATTTTGCCATGGAGATAATAGGGCATAGATTTGAATATCTTTATGCGAATAAAAGGGTCAAGGTTTGAATCATGATAGTCTGGTATAATATTACAATGACAATAGGGTAGACATTTGAATATGCGCAAGTGGATTATAGAGTGAAGAGTTGATTTCGGATTGACGGATATATTATTGCATGGGGATAATAGGGTTTAATTTTTCCATAGGTATAATAGGGTATAGATTTTTATATCCACAAATGGGTAAAGGGGTGACAATTTGAGTCAAGATAGCAGGTATAGTATTGTATAGGTATAATGGGGTATACCTGTGCCATAATAGTATTGTATGGGGATAAAAGTGTATAGTTGTGCCATATGGGGATAATAGGGTAGGGTTGTGGGGATAATAGGGTAAAGAAGTAACCTGTTAAAAGGGTGAGAATTTTACCTGTTAAAAGGGTGAAAACTTGAATGGTGATAGTAGGGTCTAAAAATGCATGGGGATAATTCGTATAGTTTTGACATGGATATGGTAGGGTATAGATTTCAAAGAATGCAAGCTGATATTGGGGTGGAATCAGGATAGTAGTTTGGTTTGTAATCAGAATGGAATGGACTTAAAAGCTCCATTGATGAACGAGTAGAGGGCAAGTCTGGTGCCAGCAGCCGCGGTAATACCAGCCTCTACAAGTGTTGCATGGGATAATAGGGTATAATTTTGCCTTGGGGATAATTAGCTATATATTTGAATATCTGCCAACGGATTATAGAGTGAAAATTTGAATCAGTATAGTAGGGTATTGTGTTGCATGGAGATAATAGGGTACATATTTCAAAATCTGCAAGTGGGTATTCGGGTGAAGGTTGAAAACAGGATAGTAGGGTCGAGTATTGCATGGGGATCATTGGGTATAGTTTTGCCATGAGTATAATAGGGCAAAAGTTTGAATATCTGCATACAGGAATAGTTTGAAGATTTGAATCGGTAAGGTAGAGTACGGTTTTGCATGGAGGATATTAGCGTAAAGTTTTGCCATTAGAGTAATATACTAGTGCCAGATAATTTTTTAAAGCAAAAGTTCAGTCACTGGTGAAGACTAATTAAATTTTGAAATATATCAGTTTTAGTGAAATGTAGTACAAAAGAATCATCAAAGGTCACCAGTACATCATTATTTTCCCCTTAATGTACAAGACCTAGAGAAGATTTTCTTAAGGAAAAGTTGATCCTTTGGTAAAAACTAACACAAAACTACTTAAGAAAATATCATTTTGGCTCACATAACATATATATTAGTCGTCAAATGTCAATTCTACATCATTTTTTTCCTCTTAATGTACAAGTCCTAGAGAAAAATTTCTTAAGGAAAAGTTGTTTCATTAGTGAAAACTAACACAAAACTATTTTAAAACATCAATTTTGCTCACATAACATATATATGTGTCATCTGAAGTCAATTGTACATCATTATTTTCCCCTTAATGTACAAGTCCTAGAGAAGATTTTCTTAAGGAAAAATTGATCCTTTGGTAAAAACTAACACAAAACTACTTAAGAAAATATCATTTTTGCTCACATAACATATATATTAGTCGTCAAATGTCAATTGTACATCATTTTTTTCCTCTTAATGTACAAGTTCTAGAGGAAAATTTCTTCAGGAAAAGTTGTTCCATTAGTGAAAACTAACACAAAACTATTTTAAAACATCAATTTTGCTCACATAACATATATATGAGTTATCAAAAGTCAATTGTACATCATTTTTTTCCTCTAAATGTACAAGTTCTAGAGGAAAATTTCTTCAGGAAAAGTTGTTCCATTAGTGAAAACTAACACAAAACTATTTTAAAACATCAATTTTGCTCACATAACATATATATGTGTCATCAGAAGTCAATTGTACATCATTATTTTCCCCTCAATGTACAAGTCCTAGAGAAGATTTTCTTAAGGAAAAATTGATCCTTTGGTAAAAACTAACACAAAACTACTTAAGAAAATATCATTTTTGCTCACATAACATATATATTAGTCGTCAAATGTCAATTGTACATCATTTTTCCCTCTTATTGTACAAGTTCTAGAGGAAAATTTCTTCAGGAAAAGTTGTTCCATTAGTGAAAACTAACACAAAACTATTTTAAAACATCAATTTTGCTCACATATCATATATATGAGTTATCAAAAGTCAATTGTACATCATTTTTTTCCTCTAAATGTACAAGTTCTAGAGGAAATTTTCTTCAGGAAAAGTTGTTCCATTAGTGAAAACTAACACAAAACTATTTTAAAACATCAATTTTGCTCACATAACATATATATGAGTCATCAAAAGTCAATTGTACATCATTATTTTCCCCTTAATCTACAAGTCCCAGAGAAGATTTTATTAAGGAAAAGTTGATCCTTTGGTAAAAACTAACACAAAACTACTTAAGAAAATATCATTTTTGCTCACATAACATATATATTAGTCGTCAAATGTCAATTCTACATCATTTTTTTCCTCTTAATGTACGAGTCCTAGAGAAAAATTTCTTAAGGAAAAGTTGTTTCATTAGTGAAAACTAACACAAAACTATTTTAAAACATCAATTTTGCTCACATAACATATATATGTGTCATCTGAAGTCAATTGTACATCATTATTTTCCCCTTAATGTACAAGTCCTAGAGAAGATTTTCTTAAGGAAAAATTGATCCTTTGGTAAAAACTAACACAAAACTACTTAAGAAAATATCATTTTTGCTCACATAACATATATATTAGTCGTCAAATGTCAATTGTACATCATTTTTTTCCTCTTAATGTACAAGTTCTAGAGGAAAATTTCTTCAGGAAAAGTTGTTCCATTAGTGAAAACTAACACAAAACTATTTTAAAACATCAATTTTGCTCACATAACATATATATGAGTTATCAAAAGTCAATTGTACATCATTTTTTTCCTCTAAATGTACAAGTTCTAGAGGAAAATTTCTTCAGGAAAAGTTGTTCCATTAGTGAAAACTAACACAAAACTATTTTAAAACATCAATTTTGCTCACATAACATATATATGTGTCATCAGAAGTCAATTGTACATCATTATTTTCCCCTCAATGTACAAGTCCTAGAGAAGATTTTCTTAAGGAAAAATTGATCCTTTGGTAAAAACTAACACAAAACTACTTAAGAAAATATCATTTTTGCTCACATAACATATATATTAGTCGTCAAATGTCAATTGTACATCATTTTTCCCTCTTATTGTACAAGTTCTAGAGGAAAATTTCTTCAGGAAAAGTTGTTCCATTAGTGAAAACTAACACAAAACTATTTTAAAACATCAATTTTGCTCACATAACATATATATGAGTTATCAAAAGTCAATTGTACATCATTTTTTTCCTCTAAATGTACAAGTTCTAGAGGAAATTTTCTTCAGGAAAAGTTGTTCCATTAGTGAAAACTAACACAAAACTATTTTAAAACATCAATTTTGCTCACATAACATATATATGAGTCATCAAAAGTCAATTGTACATCATTATTTTCCCCTTAATCTACAAGTCCCAGAGAAGATTTTATTAAGGAAAAGTTGATCCTTTGGTAAAAACTAACACAAAACTACTTAAGAAAATATCATTTTTGCTCACATAACATATATATTAGTCGTCAAATGTCAATTGTACATCATTTTTTTCCTCTTAATGTACAAGTCCTCGAGAAAAATTTCTTAAGGAAAAGTTGTTTCATTAGTGAAAACTAACACAAAACGTTTATAGAAAACATCAATTTTGCTCACAAAACATATATATGAGTCATCAAAAGTCAATTGTACATCATTATTTTCCCCTTAATCTAGAAGTCCTAGAGAAGATTTTATTAAGGAAAAGTTGATCCTTTGGTAAAAACTAACACAAAACTACTTAAGAAAATATCATTTTTGCTCACATAACATATATATTAGTCGTCAAATGTCAATTCTACATCATTTTTTTCCTCTTAATGTACAAGTCCTAGAGAAAAATTTCTTAAGGAAAAGTTGTTTCATTAGTGGAAACTAACACAAAACTATTTTAAAACATCAATTTTGCTCACATAACATATATATGTGTCATCAGAAGTCAATTGTACATCATTATTTTCCCCTTAATGTACAAGTCCTAGAGAAGATTTTCTTAAGGAAAAATTGATCCTTTGGTAAAAACTAACACAAAACTACTTAAGAAAATATCATTTTTGCTCACATAACATATATATTAGTCGTCAAATGTCAATTGTACATCATTATTTTCCTCTTAATGTACAAGTTCTAGAGGAAAATTTCTTCAGGAAAAGTTGTTCCATTAGTGAAAACTAACACAAAACTAATTTAAAACATCAATTTTGCTCACATAACATATATATGAGTTATCAAAAGTCAATTGTACATCATTTTTTTCCTCTAAATGTACAAGTTCTAGAGGAAAATTTCTTCAGGAAAAGTTGTTCCATTAGTGAAAACTAACACAAAACTATTTTAAAACATCAATTTTGCTCACATAACATATATATGAGTCATCAAAAGTCAATTGTACATCATTATTTTCCCCTTAATCTACAAGTCCTAGAGAAGATTTTATTAAGGAAAAGTTGATCCTATGGTAAAAACTAACACAAAACTACTTAAGAAAATATCATTTTTGCTCAAATAACATATATATTAGTCGTCAAATGTCAATTGTACATCATTTTTTTCCTAGAGAAAAATCTCTTAAGGAAAAGTTGTTTCATTAGTGAAAACTAACACAAAACGTTTATAGAAAACATCAATTTTGCTCACAAAACATATATATGAGTCATCAAAAGTCAATTGTACATCATTATTTTCCCCTTAATCTACAAGTCCTAGAGAAGATTTTATTAAGGAAAAGTTGATCCTTTGGTAAAAACTAACACAAAACTACTTAGGAAAATATCATTTTTGCTCACATAACATATATATTAGTCGTCAAATGTCAATTGTACATCATTTTTTTCCTCTTGATGTACAAGTCCTAGAGAAAAATTTCTTAAGGAAAAGTTGTTTCATTAGTGAAAACTAACACAAAAATACTTTAAAAAACATCAATTTTGCTCACATAACATATATATGAGTCATCAAAGGTCAATTGTACAACATTTTTTTTCTTAATGTACAATTTCTAGAGAAAAATTTCTTAAGGGAAAGTTGTTCCATTAGTGAAACTAACACAAAAATACTTTTAAAAAATTCAATTTTGCTCACATAACATATATATGAGTCATCAAAAGTCAATTGTACATTATTTTTTTCTTCTTAATGTACAAGTTCTAGAGAAAAATTTTTTAAGCGAAATTTGTTCCATTAGTGAAAACTAACACAAAACTCTTTTAAAAAAGCATCAATTTTGCTCACATAACATATATATGAGTCATCAAAGGTCAATTGTACATCATTTTTTTCTTCTTAATGTACAAGTTCTAGAGAAAAATTTTTTAAGGAAAAGTTGTTCCATTAGTGAAAACTAACACAAAAACACTTTAAAAACCTCAATTTTGCTCACATAACATATATATGAGTCATCAAATGTTAATTGTACATCACTGCATCTTTTTTCTACTCTTAATGTACAAGTCCTAGAGGAAAGTTTCTTAAGGAAAAGTTGTTCCAGTAGTGAAAACTAACACAAAACTTTTTTTTAGAAAACATCAATTTTGCTCTTTTGCTCACATAACATATATATGAGTAATCAAAAGTCAATTGTACATCATTTTTTTCCTCTTAATGTACAAGTCCTAGAGAAAAATTTCTTAAGTAAAAGTTATTCCATTAGTAAAAACTAACACAAAACATTTTTAGAAAACATCAATTTTGCTCACATAACATATATATCAGTCATCAAAAGTCAATTGTACATCATTTTTTTCCTCTTAATGTACAAGTCCTAGAGAAAAATTTCTTAAGGAAAAGTTGTTCCATTAGTGAAAACTAACACAAAACTTTTTTTTAGAAAATATCAATTTTGCTCACATAACATATATATGAGTCATCAAAGGTCAATTGTATATCATTTTTTTCTTAATGTACAAGTTCTAGAGAAAAATTTTTTTAAGGAAAAGTTGTTCCATTAGTGAAAACTAACACAAAACTTTTTTTGGAAAACATCAATTTTGCTCACATGACATATATATGAGTCTCCAACGGTCAATTGTACATCAATTTTTTCCACTTAATTTACAAGTCCTAGAGAAAAATTTCTTAAGGAAAGTTGTTCCATTAGTGAAAACTAACACAAAACTATTTTGAAAAACATCAATTTTGCTCACATAACATATATATGAGTCTCCAAAGGTCAATTGTACATCAATTTTTTCCACTTAATCTACAAGTCCTAGAGAAAAATTTCTTAAGGAAAGTTGTTCCATTAGTGAAAACTAACACAAAACTATTTTGAAAAACATCAATTTTGCTCACATAACATATATATGAGTCTCCAAAGGTCAATTGTACATCAATTTTTTCCACTTAATTTACAAGTCCTAGAGAAAAATTTCTTAAGGAAAGTTGTTCCATTAGTGAAAACTAACACAAAACTATTTTGAAAAACATCAATTTTGCTCACATAACATATATATGAGTCTCCAAAGGTCAATTGTACATCAATTTTTTCTTCTTAATGTACAAATTCTAGAGAAAAATTTCTTAAGGAAAGTTGTTCCATTAGTGAAAACTAACACAAAACTATTTTGAAAAACATCAATTTTGCTCACATAACATATATATGAGTCTCCAAAGGTCAATTGTACATCAATTTTTTCCACTTAATCTACAAGTCCTAGAGAAAAATTTCTTAAGGAAAGTTGTTCCATTAGTGAAAACTAACACAAAACTATTTTGAAAAACATCAATTTTGCTCACATAACATATATATGAGTCTCCAAAGGTCAATTGTACATCAATTTTTTCCACTTAATCTACAAGTCCTAGAGAAAAATTTCTTAAGGAAAGTTGTTCCATTAGTGAAAACTAACACTAAACTTTTTTTTGGAAAACATCAATTTTGCTCACATGACATATATATGAGTCTCCAACGGTCAATTGTACATCAATTTTTTCCACTTAATTTACAAGTCCTAGAGAAAAATTTCTTAAGGAAAGTTGTTCCATTAGTGAAAACTAACACAAAACTATTTTGAAAAACATCAATTTTGCTCACATAACATATATATGAGTCTCCAAAGGTCAATTGTACATCAATTTTTTCCACTTAATCTACAAGTCCTAGAGAAAAATTTCTTAAGGAAAGTTGTTCCATTAGTGAAAACTAACACAAAACTATTTTGAAAAACATCAATTTTGCTCACATAACATATATATGAGTCTCCAACGGTCAATTGTACATCAATTTTTTCCACTTAATTTACAAGTCCTAGAGAAAAATTTCTTAAGGAAAGTTGTTCCATTAGTGAAAACTAACACAAAACTATTTTGAAAAACATCAATTTTGCTCACATAACATACATACGAGTCTCCAAAGGTCAATTGTACATCAATTTTTTCCACTTAATCTACAAGTCCTAGAGAAAAATTTCTTAAGGAAAGTTGTTCCATTAGTGAAAACTAACACAAAACTATTTTGAAAAACATCAATTTTGCTCACATAACATATATATGAGTCATCAAAGGTCAATTGTACATCATTTTTTTCTTCTTAATGTACAAATTCTAGAGAAAAATTTCTTAAGGAAAAGTTGTTCCATTAGTCAAAACTAACACACAACTACTTTAAAAACATCAATTTTGCTCACATATCATATATTTGAGTCATCAAAAGTTAATTGAACATCATTTTTTTCTTCTTAATGTACAAGTTCTAGAGAAAAATTTTTTAAGGAAAAGTTGTTCCATTAGTGAAAACTAACACAAAAAAACTTTAAAAACCTCAATTTTGCTCACATAACATATATATGAGTCATCAAATGTTAATTGTACATCACTGCATCTTTTTTTACTCTTAATGTACAAGTCCTAGAGAAAAGTTTCTTAAGGAAAAGTTGTTTCATTAGTGAAAACTAACACAAAACTTTTTTTTAGAAAACATCAATTTTGCTCTTTTGCTCACATAACATATATGAGTCATCAAAAGTCAATTGTACATCATTTTTTTCCTCTAAATGTACAAGTTCTAGAGGAAAATTTCTTCAGGAAAACTTGTTCCATTAGTGAAAACTAACACAAACTATTTTGAAAAACATCAATTTTGCTCACATAACATATATATGAGTCATCAAAGGTCAATTGTACATCATTTTTTTCTTCTTAATGTACAATTTCTAGAGAAAAATTTCTTAAGGAAAAGTTGTTCGATTAGTCAATACTAACACACAACTACCTTAAAAACATCAATTTTGCTCACATCATATATTTGAGTCATCAAAAGTTAATTGAACATCATTTTTTTCTTCTTAATGTACAGGTTCTAGAGAAAAATTTTTTAAGGAAAAGTTGTTCCATTAGTGAAAACTAACACAAAAATACTTTAAAAACCTCAATTTTGCTCACATAACATATATATGAGTCATCAAATGTTAATTGTACATCACTGCATCTTTTTTTTTACTTTTAATGTACAAGTCCTAGCGAAAAGTTTCTTAAGGAAAAGTTGTTTCATTAGTGAAAACTCACACAAAACTTTTTTTTAGAAAACATCAATTTTGCTCTTTTGCTCACATAACATATATATGAGTCATCAAAAGTCAATTGTACATCATTTTTTTCCTCTTAATGTACAAGTCCTAGAGAAAAATTTCTTCAGGAAAAGTTGTTCCATTAGTGAAAACTAACACAAAACTATTTTAAAACATCAATTTTGCTCACATAACATATATATGAGTCATCAAAAGTCAATTGTACATCATTTTTTTCCTCTAAATGTACAAGTTCTAGGGGAAAATTTCTTAGGAAAAGTTGTTCCATTAGTGAAAACTAACACAAACTATTTTGAAAAACATCAATTTTGCTCACATAACATATATATGAGTCATCAAAGGTCAATTGTACATCATTTTTTTCTTCTTAATGTACAATTTCTAGAGAAAAATTTCTTAAGGAAAAGTTGTTCCATTAGTCAATACTAACACACAACTACTTTAAAAACATCAATTTTGCTCACATCATATATTTGAGTCATCAAAAGTTAATTGAACATCATTTTTTTCTTCTTAATGTACAAGTTCTAGAGAAAAATTTTTTAAGGAAAAAGTTGTTCCATTAGTGAAAACTGACACAAAAATACTTTAAAAACCTCAATTTTGCTCACATAACATATATATGAGTCATCAAATGTTAATTGTACATCACTGCATCTTTTTTTTACTTTTAATGTACAAGTCCTAGCGAAAAGTTTCTTAAGGAAAAGTTGTTTCATTAAGGAAAACTCACACAAAACTTTTTTTTCGAAAACATCAATTTTGCTCTTTTGCTCACATAACAAATATATGAGTCATCAAAAGTCAATTTTACATCATTTTTTTCCTCTTAATGTACAAGTCCTAGAGAAAAATTTCTTAAGGAAAAGTTGTTCCATTAGTAAAAACTAACACAAAACTTTTTTAAAAAATATCAATTTTGCTCACATAACATATATATGAGTCATCAAAGGTCAATTCTACATCATTTTTTTCTTCTTAATGTACAAGTTCTAGAGAAAAATTTTTTAAGGAAAAGTTGTTCCATTAGTGAAAACTAACACAAAAATACTTTAAAAAACATCAATTTTGCTCACATAACATATATTTGAGTCATCAAATGTTAATTGTACATCATTGCATCATTTTTTTTACTCTTAAAGTACAAGTCCCAGAGAAAAATTTCTTAAGAGAAAGTTGTTTCATTAGTGAAAACTAACACAAAAATACTTTAAAAAACATCAATTTTGCTCACATAACATATATATGAGTCATCAAAAGTCAATTGTACATCATTTTTTCCCTCTTAATGTACAAGTCCTAGAGAAAAATTTCTTAAGGAAAAGTTGTTCCATTAGTGAAAACTAACACAAAACTTTTTCAAAAAATATCAATTTTGTTCACATAACATATATATGAGTCATCAAAGGTCAATTCTACATCATTTTTTTCTTCTTAATGTACAAGTTCTAGAGAAAAATTTTTTAAGGAAAAGTTGTTCCATTAGTGAAAACTAACACAAAAATACTTTAAAAAACATCAATTTTGCTCACATAACATATATTTGAGTCATCAAATGTTAATTGTACATCATTGCATCATTTTTTTTGCTCTTAAAGTACAAGTCCCAGAGAAAAATTTCTTAAGAGAAAGTTGTTCCATTAGTGAAAACTAACACAAAAATACTTTAAAAAACATCAATTTTGCTCACATAACATATATATGAGTCATCAAATGTTAATTTTACATCACTGCATCTTTTTTTTACTCTTAATGTACAAGTCCTAGAGATAAGTTTCTTAAGGAAAATTTGTTTCATTAGTGAAAACTAACACAAAACCTAGAAAACATCAATTTTGCTCACATAACATATATATGAGTCATCAAAAGTCAATTGTACATCATTTTTTGCCTCTTAATGTACAAGTCCTAGAGAAAAATTTCTTAAGGAAAAGTTGTTCCATTAGTAAGAACTAACACAAAACGTTTATAGAAAACATCAATTTTGCTCACATAACATATATATGAGTCATCAAAAGTCAATTGTACATCATTTTTTCCCTCTTAATGTACAAGTCCTAGAGAAAAATTTCTTAAGGAAAAGTTGTTCCATTAGTTAAAACTAACACAAAACTTTTTTAAAAAATATAATTTTTGCTCACATAACATATATATGAGTCATCAAAGGTCAATTGTACATCATTTTTTTCTTCTTAATGTACAAGTTCTAGAGAAAAATTTTTTAAGGAAAAGTTGTTCCATTAGTGAAAACTAACACAAAATTACTTTAAAAACATCAATGTTGCTCACATAACATATATTTGAGCCATCAAATGTTAATTGTACATCATTGCATCATTTTTTTTTACTCTTAAAGTACAAGTCCCAGAGAAAAATTTCTTAAGAGAAAGTTGTTCCATTAGTGAAAACTAACACAAAAATACTTTAAAAAACATCAATTTTGCTCACATAACATATATATGAGTCATCAAAAGTCAATTGTACATTATTTTTCTCTTAATGTACAAGTTCTAGAGAAAAATTTTTTAAGGAAAATTTGCTCCTTTAGTGAAAACTAACACAAAATTCTTTTAAAAAACATCAATTTTGCTCACATAACATATATATGAGTCATCAAAGGTCAATTGTACATCATTTTTTTCTTCTTAATGTACAATTTCTAGAGAAAAGTTTAAGGAAAAGTTGTTCCATTAGTCAAAACTAACACACAACTACTTTAAAAAACATCAATTTTGCTCACATATCATATATATGAGTCATCAAAAGTCAATTGAACATCATTTTTTTCTTCTTAATGTACAAGTTCTAGAGAAAAATTTTTTTAAGGAAAAGTTGTTCCATTAGTGAAAACTAACACAAAAATACTTTAAAAACCTCAATTTTGCTCACATAACATATATATGAGTCATCAAATGTTAATTGTACATCACTGCATCTTTTTTTTACTCTTAATGTACAAGTCCTAGAGGAAAGTTTCTTAAGGAAAAGTTGTTCCATTAGTGAAAACTAACACAAAACTTTTTTTTTAGAAAACATCAATTTAGCTCTTTTGCTCACATAACATATATATGAGTAATCAAAAGTCAATTGTACATCATTTTTTTCCTCTTAATGTACAAGTCCTAGAGAAAAATTTCTTAAGTAAAAGTTATTCCATAAGTAAAAACTAACACAAAACGTTTTTAGAAAACATCAATTTTGCTCACATAACATATATATGAGTCATCAAAAGTCAAGTGTACATCAATTTTTTCCTCTTAATGTACAAGTCCTAGAGAAAAATTTCTTAAGGAAAAGTTGTTCCATTAGTGAAAACTAACACAAAACTTTTTTAGAAAATATCAATTTTGCTCACATAACATATATATGAGTCATCAAAGGTCAATTGTATATCATTTTTTCTTCTTAATGTACAAGTTCTAGAGAAAAATTTTTTAAGGAAAAGTTGTTCCATTAGTGAAAACTAACACAAAAAAATACTTTAAAAAACATCAATTTTGCTCACATAACATAGATTTGAGTCATCAAATGTTAATTGTACATTATTGCATCATTTTTTTACTCTTAAAGTACAAGTCCTAGAGAAAAATTTCTTAAGGAAAAGTTGTTCCATTAGTGAAAACTAACACAAAACTTTTTTAGAAAACATCAATTTTGCTCACATGACATATATATGAGTCTCCAAAGGTCAATTGTACATCAATTTTTTCCACTTAATTTACAAGTCCTAGAGAAAAATTTCTTAAGGAAAGTTGTTCCATTAGTGAAAACTAACACAAAACTATTTTGAAAAACATCAATTTTGCTCACATAACATATATATGAGTCTCCAGAGGTCAATTGTACATCAATTTTTTCCACTTAATTTACAAGTCCTAGAGGAAAGTTTCTTAAGGAAAAGTTGTTCCATTAGTGAAAACTAACACAAAACTTTTTTTTAGAAAACATCAATTTTGCTCTTTTGCTCACATAACATATCTATGAGTAATCAAAAGTCAATTGTACATCATTTTTTTCCTCTTAATGTACAAGTCCTAGAGAAAAATTTCTTAAGTAAAAGTTATTCCATAAGTAAAAACTAACACAAAACGTTTTTAGAAAACATCAATTTTGCTCACATAACATATATATGAGTCATCAAAAGTCAAATGTACATCATTTTTTTCCTCTTAATGTACAACTCCTAGAGAAAAATTTCTTAAGGAAAAGTTGTTCCATTAGTGAAAACTAACACAAAACTTTTTTAGAAAATATCAATTTTGCTCACATAACATATATATGAGTCATCAAAGGTCAATTGTATATCATTTTTTTCTTCTTAATGTACAAGTTCTAGAGAAAAATTTTTTAAGGAAAAGTTATTCCATTAGTGAAAACTAACACAAAAATACTTTAAAAAACATCAATTTTGCTCACATAACATATATTTGAGTCATCAAATGTTAATTGCACATTATTGCATCATTTTTTTACTCTTAAAGTACAAGTCTTAGAGAAAAATTTCTTAAGGAAAAGTTGTTTCATTAGTGAAAACTAACACAAAACTTTTTTAGAAAACATCAATTTTGCTTACATGACATATATATGAGTCTCCAAAGGTCAATTGTACATCAATTTTTTCCACTTAATTTACAAGTCCTGGAGAAAAATTTCTTAAGGAAAGTTGTTCCATTAGTGAAAACTAACACAAAACTATTTTGAAAGACATCAATTTTGCTCACATAACATATATATGAGTCTCCAAAGGTCAATTGTACATCAATTTTTTCCACTTAATCTACAAGTCCTAGAGAAAAATTTCCTAAGGAAAGTTGTTCCATTAGTGAAAACTAACACAAAACTTTTTTGAAAAACATCAATTTTGCTCACATAACATATATATGAGTCATCAAAGATCAATTGTACATCATTTTTTTCTTCTTAATGTACAATTTCTAGAGAAAAACTTCTTAAGGAAAAGTTGTTCCATTAGTCAAAACTAACACACAACTACTTTAAAAACATCAATTTTGCTCACATATCATATACTTGAGTCATCAAAAGTTAATTGAACATCATTTTTTTCTTCTTAATGTACAAGTTCTAGAGAAAAATTTTTTAAGGAAAAGTTGTTCCATTAGTGAAAACTAACACAAAAATACTTTTAAAACCTCAATTTTGCTCACATAACATATATATGAGTCATCAAATGTTAATTGTACATCACTGCATCTTTTTTTTACTCTTAATGTACAAGTCCTAGAGAAAAGTTTCTTAAGGAAAAGTTGTTTCATTAGTGAAAACTAACACAAAACTTTTTTTAGAAAACATCAATTTTGCTCACATCACATATATATGAGTAATCAAAAGTCAATTGTACATCATTTTTTTCCTCTTAATGTACAAGTCCTAGAGAAAAATTTCTTAAGTAAAAGTTATTCCATAAGTAAAAACTAACACAAAACGTTTTTAGAAAACATCAATTTTGCTCACATAACATATATATGAGTCATCAAAAGTCAATTGTACATCATTTTTTTCCTCTTAATGTACAAGTCCTAGAGAAAAATTTCTTAAGGAAAAGTTGTTCCATTAGTGAAAACTAACACAAAACTATTTTGAAAAACATCAATTTTGCTCACATAACATATATATGAGTCTCCAAAGGTCAATTGTACATCAATTTTTTCCACTTAATTTACAAGTCCTAGAGGAAAGTTTCTTAAGGAAAAGTTGTTCCATTAGTGAAAACTAACACAAAACTATTTTGAAAAACATCAATTTTGCTCACATAACATATATATGAGTCTCCAGAGGTCAATTGTACATCAATTTTTTCCACTTAATTTACAAGTCCTAGAGGAAAGTTTCTTAAGGAAAAGTTGTTCCATTAGTGAAAACTAACACAAAACTTTTTTTTAGAAAACATCAATTTTGCTCTTTTGCTCACATAACATATCTATGAGTAATCAAAAGTCAATTGTACATCATTTTTTTCCTCTTAATGTACAAGTCCTAGAGAAAAATTTCTTAAGTAAAAGTTATTCCATAAGTAAAAACTAACACAAAACGTTTTTAGAAAACATCAATTTTGCTCACATAACATATATATGAGTCATCAAAAGTCAAATGTACATCATTTTTTTCCTCTTAATGTACAACTCCTAGAGAAAAATTTCTTAAGGAAAAGTTGTTCCATTAGTGAAAACTAACACAAAACTTTTTTAGAAAATATCAATTTTGCTCACATAACATATATATGAGTCATCAAAGGTCAATTGTATATCATTTTTTTCTTCTTAATGTACAAGTTCTAGAGAAAAATTTTTTAAGGAAAAGTTATTCCATTAGTGAAAACTAACACAAAAATACTTTAAAAAACATCAATTTTGCTCACATAACATATATTTGAGTCATCAAATGTTAATTGCACATTATTGCATCATTTTTTTACTCTTAAAGTACAAGTCTTAGAGAAAAATTTCTTAAGGAAAAGTTGTTTCATTAGTGAAAACTAACACAAAACTTTTTTAGAAAACATCAATTTTGCTTACATGACATATATATGAGTCTCCAAAGGTCAATTGTACATCAATTTTTTCCACTTAATTTACAAGTCCTGGAGAAAAATTTCTTAAGGAAAGTTGTTCCATTAGTGAAAACTAACACAAAACTATTTTGAAAGACATCAATTTTGCTCACATAACATATATATGAGTCTCCAAAGGTCAATTGTACATCAATTTTTTCCACTTAATCTACAAGTCCTAGAGAAAAATTTCCTAAGGAAAGTTGTTCCATTAGTGAAAACTAACACAAAACTTTTTTGAAAAACATCAATTTTGCTCACATAACATATATATGAGTCATCAAAGATCAATTGTACATCATTTTTTTCTTCTTAATGTACAATTTCTAGAGAAAAACTTCTTAAGGAAAAGTTGTTCCATTAGTCAAAACTAACACACAACTACTTTAAAAACATCAATTTTGCTCACATATCATATACTTGAGTCATCAAAAGTTAATTGAACATCATTTTTTTCTTCTTAATGTACAAGTTCTAGAGAAAAATTTTTTAAGGAAAAGTTGTTCCATTAGTGAAAACTAACACAAAAATACTTTTAAAACCTCAATTTTGCTCACATAACATATATATGAGTCATCAAATGTTAATTGTACATCACTGCATCTTTTTTTTACTCTTAATGTACAAGTCCTAGAGAAAAGTTTCTTAAGGAAAAGTTGTTTCATTAGTGAAAACTAACACAAAACTTTTTTTAGAAAACATCAATTTTGCTCACATCACATATATATGAGTAATCAAAAGTCAATTGTACATCATTTTTTTCCTCTTAATGTACAAGTCCTAGAGAAAAATTTCTTAAGTAAAAGTTATTCCATAAGTAAAAACTAACACAAAACGTTTTTAGAAAACATCAATTTTGCTCACATAACATATATATGAGTCATCAAAAGTCAATTGTACATCATTTTTTTCCTCTTAATGTACAAGTCCTAGAGAAAAATTTCTTAAGGAAAAGTTGTTCCATTAGTGAAAACTAACACAAAACTATTTTGAAAAACATCAATTTTGCTCACATAACATATATATGAGTCTCCAAAGGTCAATTGTACATCAATTTTTTCCACTTAATTTACAAGTCCTAGAGGAAAGTTTCTTAAGGAAAAGTTGTTCCATTAGAGAAAACTAACACAAAAATACTTTTAAAACCTCAATTTTGCTCACATAACATATATATGAGTCATCAAATGTTAATTGTACATCACTGCATCTTTTTTTTACTCTTAATGTACAAGTCCTAGAGAAAAGTTTCTTAAGGAAAAGTTGTTTCATTAGTGAAAACTAACACAAAACTTTTTTTAGAAAACATCAATTTTGCTCTTTTGCTCACATAACATATATATGAGTAATCAAAAGTCAATTCTACATCATTTTTTTCCTCTTAAGGTACAAGTCCTAGAGAAAAATTTCTTAAGGAAAAGTTGTTCCATTAGTTAAAACTAACACAAAACTTTTTTAGAAAATATCAATTTTGCTCACATAACATATATATGAGTCATCAAAGGTCAATTGTATATCATTTTTTTCTTCTTAATGTACAAGTCCTAGAGAAAAATTTCTTAAGTAAAAGTTATTCCATAAGTAAAAACTAACACAAAACGTTTTTAGAAAACATCAATTTTGCTCACATAACATATATATGAGTCATCAAAAGTCAATTGTACATCATTTTTTTCCTCTTAATGTACAAGTCCTAGAGAAAAATTTTTTAAGGAAAAGTTGTTCCATTAGTGAAAACTAACACAAAACTATTTTGAAAAACATCAATTTTGCTCACATAACATATATATGAGTCTCCAAAGGTCAATTGTACATCAATTTTTTCCACTTAATTTACAAGTCCTAGAGGAAAGTTTCTTAAGGAAAAGTTGTTCCATTAGTGAAAACTAACACAAAACTTTTTTTTAGAAAACATCAATTTTGCTCTTTTGCTCACATAACATATATATGAGTAATCAAAAGTCAATTGTAAATCATTTTTTTCCTCTTAATGTACAAGTCCTAGAGAAAAATTTCTTAAGTAAACGTTATTCCTTAAGTAAAAACTAACACAAAACGTTTTTAGAAAACATCAATTTTGCTCACATAACATATATATGAGTCATCAAAAGTCAAATGTACATCATTTTTTTCCTCTTAATGTACAACTCCTAGAGAAAAATTTCTTAAGGAAAAGTTGTTCCATTAGTGAAAACTAACACAAAACTTTTTCAGAAAATATCAATTTTGCTCACATAACATATATATGAGTCATCAAAGGTCAATTGTATATCATTTTTTTCTTCTTAATGTACAAGTTCTAGAGAAAAATTTTTTAAGGAAAAGTTATTCCATTAGTGAAAACTAACACAAAAATACTTTAAAAAACATCAATTTTGCTCACATAACATATATTTGAGTCATCAAATGTTAATTGCACATTATTGCATCATTTTTTTTACTCTTAAAGTACAAGTCTTAGAGAAAAATTTCTTAAGGAAAAGTTGTTTCATTAGTGAAAACTAACACAAAACTTTTTTAGAAAACATCAATTTTGCTTACATGACATATATATGAGTCTCCAAAGGTCAATTGTACATCAATTTTTTCCACTTAATTTACAAGTCCTGGAGAAAAATTTCTTAAGGAAAGTTGTTCCATTAGTGAAAACCAACACAAAACTATTTTGAAAGACATCAATTTTGCTCACATAACATATATATGAGTCTCCAAAGGTCAATTGTACATCAATTTTTTCCACTTAATCTACAAGTCCTAGAGAAAAATTTCCTAAGGAAAGTTGTTCCATTAGTGAAAACTAACACAAAACTTTTTTGAAAAACATCAATTTTGCTCACATAACATATATATGAGTCATCAAAGATCAATTGTACATCATTTTTTTCTTCTTAATGTACAATTTCTAGAGAAAAACTTCTTAAGGAAAAGTTGTTCCATTAGTCAAAACTAACACACAACTACTTTAAAAACATCAATTTTGCTCACATATCATATATTTGAGTCATCAAAAGTTAATTGAACATCATTTTTTTCTTCTTAATGTACAAGTTCTAGAGAAAAATTTTTTAAGGAAAAGTTGTTCCATTAGTGAAAACTAACACAAAAATACTTTTAAAACCTCAATTTTGCTCACATAACATATATATGAGTCATCAAATGTTAATTGTACATCACTGCATCTTTTTTTTACTCTTAATGTACAAGTCCTAGAGAAAAGTTTCTTAAGGAAAAGTTGTTTCATTAGTGAAAACTAACACAAAACTTTTTTTAGAAAACATCAATTTTGCTCTTTTGCTCACATCACATATATATGAGTAATCAAAAGTCAATTGTACATCATTTTTTTCCTCTTAATGTACAAGTCCTAGAGAAAAATTTCTTAAGTAAAAGTTATTCCATAAGTAAAAACTAACACAAAACGTTTTTAGAAAACATCAATTTTGCTCACATAACATATATATGAGTCATCAAAAGTCAATTGTACATCATTTTTTTCCTCTTAATGTACAAGTCCTAGAGAAAAATTTCTTAAGGAAAAGTTGTTGCATTAGTGAAAACTAACACAAAACTATTTTGAAAAACATCAATTTTGCTCACATAACATATATATGAGTCTCCAAAGGTCAATTGTACATCAATTTTTTCCACTTAATTTACAAGTCCTAGAGGAAAGTTTCTTAAGGAAAAGTTGTTCCATTAGTGAAAACTAACACAAAACTTTTTTTTAGAAAACATCAATTTTGCTCTTTTGCTCACATAACATATATATGAGTAATCAAAAGTCAATTCTACATCATTTTTTTCCTCTTAAGGTACAAGTCCTAGAGAAAAATTTCTTAAGGAAAAGTTGTTCCATTAGTTAAAACTAACACAAAACTTTTTTAGAAAATATCAATTTTGCTCACATAACATATATATGAGTCATCAAAGGTCAATTGTATATCATTTTTTTCTTCTTAATGTACAAGTCCTAGAGAAAAATTTCTTAAGGAAAAGTTGTTCCATTAGAGAAAACTAACACAAAAATACTTTTAAAACCTCAATTTTGCTCACATAACATATATATGAGTCATCAAATGTTAATTGTACATCACTGCATCTTTTTTTTACTCTTAATGTACAAGTCCTAGAGAAAAGTTTCTTAAGGAAAAGTTGTTTCATTAGTGAAAACTAACACAAAACTTTTTTTTAGAAAACATCAATTTTGCTCTTTTGCTCACATCACATATATATGAGTAATCAAAAGTCAATTGTACATCATTTTTTTCCTCTTAATGTACAAGTCCTAGAGAAAAATTTCTTAAGTAAAAGTTATTCCATAAGTAAAAACTAACACAAAACGTTTTTAGAAAACATCAATTTTGCTCACATAACATATATATGAGTCATCAAAAGTCAATTGTACATCATTTTTTTCCTCTTAATGTACAAGTCCTAGAGAAAAATTTTTTAAGGAAAAGTTGTTCCATTAGTGAAAACTAACACAAAACTATTTTGAAAAACATCAATTTTGCTCACATAACATATATATGAGTCTCCAAAGGTCAATTGTACATCAATTTTTTCCACTTAATTTACAAGTCCTAGAGGAAAGTTTCTTAAGGAAAAGTTGTTCCATTAGTGAAAACTAACACAAAACTTTTTTTTAGAAAACATCAATTTTGCTCTTTTGCTCACATAACATATATATGAGTAATCAAAAGTCAATTCTACATCATTTTTTTCCTCTTAAGGTACAAGTCCTAGAGAAAAATTTCTTAAGGAAAAGTTGTTCCATTAGTAAGAACTAACACAAAACGTTTATAGAAAACATCAATTTTGCTCACATAACATATATATGAGTCATCAAAAGTCAATTGTACATCATTTTTTCCCTCTTAATGTACAAGTCCTAGAGAAAAATTTCTTAAGGAAAAGTTGTTCCATTAGTTAAAACTAACACAAAACTTTTTTAGAAAATATCAATTTTGCTCACATAACATATATATGAGTCATCAAAGGTCAATTGTATATCATTTTTTTCTTCTTAATGTACAAGTCCTAGAGAAAAATTTCTTAAGGAAAAGTTGTTCCATTAGTGAAAACTAACACAAAAATACTTTAAAAAACATCAATTTTGCTCACATAACATATATTTGAGTCATCAAATGTTAATTGTACATTATTGCATCATTTTTTTACTCTTAAAGTACAAGTCATAGAGAAAAATTTCTTAAGGAAAAGTTGTTCCATTAGTGAAAACTAACACAAAACTTTTTTTTAGAAAACATCAATTTTGCTCTTTTGCTCACATAACATATATATGAGTCATCAAAAGTCAATTGTACATCATTTTTTCCCTCTTAATGTACAAGTCCTAGAGAAAAATTTCTTAAGGAAAAGTTGTTCCATTAGTTAAAACTAACACAAAACTTTTTTAGAAAATATCAATTTTGCTCACATAACATATATATGAGTCATCAAAAGTCAATTGTACATCATTTTTTCCCTCTTAATGTACAAGTCCTAGAGAAAAATTTCTTAAGGAAAAGTTGTTCCATTAGTAAGAACTAACACAAAACGTTTATAGAAAACATCAATTTTGCTCACATAACATATATATGAGTCATCAAAAGTCAATTATACATCATTTTTTCCCTCTTAATGTACAAGTCCTAGAGAAAAATTTCTTAAGGAAAAGTTGTTCCATTAGTGAAAACTAACACAAAACTTTTTTTTAGAAAACATCAATTTTGCTCTTTTGCTCACATAACATATATATGAGTAATCAAAAGTCAATTCTACATCATTTTTTTCCTCTTAAGGTACAAGTCCTAGAGAAAAATTTCTTAAGGAAAAGTTGTTCCATTAGTAAGAACTAACACAAAACGTTTATAGAAAACATCAATTTTGCTCACATAACATATATATGAGTCATCAAAAGTCAATTGTACATCATTTTTTCCCTCTTAATGTACAAGTCCTAGAGAAAAATTTCTTAAGGAAAAGTTGTTCCATTAGTTAAAACTAACACAAAACTTTTTTAGAAAATATCAATTTTGCTCACATAACATATATATGAGTCATCCAAGGTCAATTGTATATCATTTTTTTCTTCTTAATGTACAAGTCCTAGAGAAAAATTTCTTAAGGAAAAGTTGTTCCATTAGTGAAAACTAACACAAAAATACTTTAAAAAACATCAATTTCGCTCACATAACATATATTTGAGTCATCAAATGTTAATTGTACATTATTGCATCATTTTTTTACTCTTAAAGTACAAGTCATAGAGAAAAATTTCTTAAGGAAAAGTTGTTCCATTAGTAAGAACTAACACAAAACGTTTATAGAAAACATCAATTTTGCTCACATAACATATATATGAGTCATCAAAAGTCAATTGTACATCATTTTTTCCCTCTTAATGTACAAGTCCTAGAGAAAAATTTCTTAAGGAAAAGTTGTTCCATTAGTTAAAACTAACACAAAACTTTTTTAGAAAATATCAATTTTGCTCACATAACATATATATGAGTCATCAAAGGTCAATTGTATATCATTTTTTTCTTCTTAATGTACAAGTCCTAGAGAAAAATTTCTTAAGGAAAAGTTGTTCCATTAGTGAAAACTAACACAAAAATACTTTAAAAAACATCAATTTTGCTCACATAACATATATTTGAGTCATCAAATGTTAATTGTACATTATTGCATCATTTTTTTACTCTTAAAGTACAAGTCATAGAGAAAAATTTCTTAAGGAAAAGTTGTTCCATTAGTGAAAACTAACACAAAACTTTTTTTTAGAAAACATCAATTTTGCTCTTTTGCTCACATAACATATATATGAGTCATCAAAAGTCAATTGTACATCATTTTTTCCCTCTTAATGTACAAGTCCTAGAGAAAAATTTCTTAAGGAAAAGTTGTTCCATTAGTTAAAACTAACACAAAACTTTTTTAGAAAATATCAATTTTGCTCACATAACATATATATGAGTCATCAAAAGTCAATTGTACATCATTTTTTCCCTCTTAATGTACAAGTCCTAGAGAAAAATTTCTTAAGGAAAAGTTGTTCCATTAGTAAGAACTAACACAAAACGTTTATAGAAAACATCAATTTTGCTCACATAACATATATATGAGTCATCAAAAGTCAATTATACATCATTTTTTCCCTCTTAATGTACAAGTCCTAGAGAAAAATTTCTTAAGGAAAAGTTGTTCCATTAGTGAAAACTAACACAAAACTTTTTTTTAGAAAACATCAATTTTGCTCTTTTGCTCACATAACATATATATGAGTAATCAAAAGTCAATTCTACATCATTTTTTTCCTCTTAAGGTACAAGTCCTAGAGAAAAATTTCTTAAGGAAAAGTTGTTCCATTAGTAAGAACTAACACAAAACGTTTATAGAAAACATCAATTTTGCTCACATAACATATATATGAGTCATCAAAAGTCAATTGTACATCATTTTTTCCCTCTTAATGTACAAGTCCTAGAGAAAAATTTCTTAAGGAAAAGTTGTTCCATTAGTTAAAACTAACACAAAACTTTTTTAGAAAATATCAATTTTGCTCACATAACATATATATGAGTCATCCAAGGTCAATTGTATATCATTTTTTTCTTCTTAATGTACAAGTCCTAGAGAAAAATTTCTTAAGGAAAAGTTGTTCCATTAGTGAAAACTAACACAAAAATACTTTAAAAAACATCAATTTCGCTCACATAACATATATTTGAGTCATCAAATGTTAATTGTACATTATTGCATCATTTTTTTACTCTTAAAGTACAAGTCATAGAGAAAAATTTCTTAAGGAAAAGTTGTTCCATTAGTGAAAACTAACACAAAACTTTTTTTTAGAAAACATCAATTTTGCTCTTTTGCTCACATAACATATATATGAGTCATCAAAAGTCAATTGTACATCATTTTTTCCCTCTTAAAGTACAAGTCCTAGAGAAAAATTTCTTAAGGAAAAGTTGTTCCATTAGTTAAAACTAACACAAAACTTTTTTAGAAAATATCAATTTTGCTCACATAACATATATATGAGTCATCAAAAGTCAATTGTACATCATTTTTTCCCTCTTAATGTACAAGTCCTAGAGAAAAATTTCTTAAGGAAAAGTTGTTCCATTAGTAAGAACTAACACAAAACGTTTATAGAAAACATCAATTTTGCTCACATAACATATATATGAGTCATCAAAAGTCAATTATACATCATTTTTTCCCTCTTAATGTACAAGTCCTAGAGAAAAATTTCTTAAGGAAAAGTTGTTCCATTAGTTAAAACTAACACAAAACTTTTTTAGAAAATATCAATTTTGCTCACATAACATATATATGAGTCATCAAAGGTCAATTGTATATCATTTTTTTCTTCTTAATGTACAAGTCCTAGAGAAAAATTTCTTAAGGAAAAGTTGTTCCATTAGTGAAAACTAACACAAAAATACTTTAAAAAACATCAATTTTGCTCACATAACATATATTTGAGTCATCAAATGTTAATTGTACATTATTGCATCATTTTTTTACTCTTAAAGTACAAGTCCTAGAGAAAAATTTCTTAAGGAAAAGTTGTTCCATTAGTGAAAACTAACAAAACTTTTTTAGAAAACATCAATTTTGCTCACATGACATATATATGAGTCTCCAAAGGTCAATTGTACATCAATTTTTTCCACTTAATTTACAAGTCCTAGAGAAAAATTTCATAAGGAAAGTTGTTCCATTAGTGAAAACTAACACAAAACTATTTTGAAAAACATCAATTTTGCTCACATAACATATATATGAGTCTCCAAAGGTCAATTGTACATCAATTTTTTCCACTTAATCTACAAGTCCTAGAGAAAAATTTCCTAAGGAAAGTTGTTCCATTAGTGAAAACTAACACAAAACTATTTTGAAAAACATCAATTTTGCTCACATAACATATATATGAGTCATCAAAGGTCAATTGTACATCATTTTTTTCTTCTTAATGTACAATTTCTAGAGAAAAACTTCTTAAGGAAAAGTTGCTCCATTAGTCAAAACTAACACACAACTACTTTAAAAACATCAATTTTGCTCACATATCATATATTTGAGTCATCAAAAGTTAATTGAACATCATTTTTTTCTTCTTAATGTACAAGTTCTAGAGAAAAATTTTTTAAGGAAAAGTTGTTCCATTAGTGAAAACTAACACAAAAATACTTTTAAAACCTCAATTTTGCTCAAATAACATATATATGAGTCATCAAATGTTAATTGTACATCACTGCATCTTTTTTTTACTCTTAATGTACAAGTCCTAGAGAAAAGTTTCTTAAGGAAAAGTTGTTTCATTAGTGAAAACTAACACAAAACCTTTTTTAGAAAACATCAATTTTGCTCTTTTGCTCACATAACATATATATGAGTCATCAAAAGTCAATTGTACATCATTTTTTTCCTCTTAATGTACAAGTCCTAGAGAAAAATTTCTTAAGGAAAAGTTGTTCCATTAGTAAAAACTAACACAAAACGTTTATGGAAAACATCAATTTTGCTCACGTAACATATATATGAGTCATCAAAAGTCAATTGTACATCATTTTTTCCCGCTTAATGTACAAGTCCTAGAGAAAAATTTCTTAAGGAAAAGTTGTTCCATTAGTGAAAACTAACACAAAACTTTTTAAAAAAATATCAATTTTGCTCACATAACATATATACGAGTCATCAAAGGTCAATTCTACATCATTTTTTCTTCTTAATGTACAAGTTCTAGAGAAAAATTTTTTAAGGAAAAGTTGTTCCATTACTGAAAACTAACACAAAAATACTTTAAAAAACATCAATTTTGCTCACATAACATATATTTGAGTCATCAAATGTTAATTGTACATCATTGCATCATTTTTTTTACTCTTAAAGTACAAACCCCAGAGAAAAATTTCTTAAGGAAAAGTTGTTCCATTAGTGAAAACCAACACAAAACTTTTTTAAAAATTATCAATTTTGCTCACAACATATATATGAATCATCAAAGGTCAATTCTACATCATTTTTTTCTTCTTAATGTACAAGTTCTAGAGAAAAATTTTTTAAGGAAAAGTTGTTCCATTAGTGAAAACTAACACAAAAATACTTTAAAAAACATCAATTTTGCTCACATAACATATATTTGAGTCATCAAATGTTAATTGTACATCATTGCATCATTTTTTTTACTCTTAAAGTACAAACCCCAGAGAAAAATTTCTTAAGGAAAAGTTGTTCCATTAGTGAAAAACAACACAAAACTTTTTAAAAAAATATCAATTTTGCTCACATAACATATATATGAATCATCAAAGGTCAATTCTACATCATTTTTTTCTTCTTAATGTACAATTTCTAGAGAAAAATTTTTTAAGGAAAAGTTGTTCCATTAGTGAAAACTAACACAAAAATACTTTAAAAAACATCAATTTTGCTCACATAACATATATTTGAGTCATCAAATGTTAATTGTACATCATTGCATCATTTTTTTTACTCTTAAAGTACAAGTCCCAGAGAAAAATTTCTTAAGGAAAAGTTGTTCCATTAGTGAAAACTAACACAAAACTTTTTTTTAGAAAACATCAATTTTGCTCACATGACATATATATGAGTCATCAAAAGTCAATTGTACATCATTTTTTTCTTCTTAATGTACAAGTTCTAGAGAAAAATTTTTTAAGGAAAAGTTGTTCCATTAGTGAAAACTAACACAAAAATACTTTAAAAAACATCAATTTTGCTCACATTACATATATTTGAGTCATCAAATGTTAATTGTACATTGTTGCATCATTTTTTTTACTCTTAAAGTACAAGTCCTAGAAAAAAATTTCTTAAGGAAAAGTTGTTTCATTAGTGAAAACTAACACAAAACTTTTTTAGAAAACATCAATTTTGCTTACATGACATATATATGAGTCTCCAAAGGTCAATTGTACATCAATTTTTTCCACTTAATCTACAAGTCCTAGAGAAAAATTTCCTAAGGAAAGTTGTTCCATTAGTGAAAACTAACACAAAACTATTTTGAAAAACATCAATTTTGCTCACATAACATATATATGAGTCATCAAAGGTCAATTGTACATCATTTTTTTCTTCTTAATGTACAATTTCTAGAGAAAAACTTCTTAAGGAAAAGTTGCTCCATTAGTCAAAACTAACACACAACTACTTTAAAAACATCAATTTTGCTCACATATCATATATTTGAGTCATCAAAAGTTAATTGAACATCATTTTTTTCTTCTTAATGTACAAGTTCTAGAGAAAAATTTTTTAAGGAAAAGTTGTTCCATTAGTGAAAACTAACACAAAAATACTTTTAAAACCTCAATTTTGCTCAAATAACATATATATGAGTCATCAAATGTTAATTGTACATCACTGCATCTTTTTTTTACTCTTAATGTACAAGTCCTAGAGAAAAGTTTCTTAAGGAAAAGTTGTTTCATTAGTGAAAACTAACACAAAACCTTTTTTAGAAAACATCAATTTTGCTCTTTTGCTCACATAACATATATATGAGTCATCAAAAGTCAATTGTACATCATTTTTTTCCTCTTAATGTACAAGTCCTAGAGAAAAATTTCTTAAGGAAAAGTTGTTCCATTAGTAAAAACTAACACAAAACGTTTATGGAAAACATCAATTTTGCTCACGTAACATATATATGAGTCATCAAAAGTCAATTGTACATCATTTTTTCCCGCTTAATGTACAAGTCCTAGAGAAAAATTTCTTAAGGAAAAGTTGTTCCATTAGTGAAAACTAACACAAAACTTTTTAAAAAAATATCAATTTTGCTCACATAACATATATACGAGTCATCAAAGGTCAATTCTACATCATTTTTTCTTCTTAATGTACAAGTTCTAGAGAAAAATTTTTTAAGGAAAAGTTGTTCCATTACTGAAAACTAACACAAAAATACTTTAAAAAACATCAATTTTGCTCACATAACATATATTTGAGTCATCAAATGTTAATTGTACATCATTGCATCATTTTTTTTACTCTTAAAGTACAAACCCCAGAGAAAAATTTCTTAAGGAAAAGTTGTTCCATTAGTGAAAACCAACACAAAACTTTTTTAAAAATTATCAATTTTGCTCACAACATATATATGAATCATCAAAGGTCAATTCTACATCATTTTTTTCTTCTTAATGTACAAGTTCTAGAGAAAAATTTTTTAAGGAAAAGTTGTTCCATTAGTGAAAACTAACACAAAAATACTTTAAAAAACATCAATTTTGCTCACATAACATATATTTGAGTCATCAAATGTTAATTGTACATCATTGCATCATTTTTTTTACTCTTAAAGTACAAACCCCAGAGAAAAATTTCTTAAGGAAAAGTTGTTCCATTAGTGAAAAACAACACAAAACTTTTTAAAAAAATATCAATTTTGCTCACATAACATATATATGAATCATCAAAGGTCAATTCTACATCATTTTTTTCTTCTTAATGTACAATTTCTAGAGAAAAATTTTTTAAGGAAAAGTTGTTCCATTAGTGAAAACTAACACAAAAATACTTTAAAAAACATCAATTTTGCTCACATAACATATATTTGAGTCATCAAATGTTAATTGTACATCATTGCATCATTTTTTTTACTCTTAAAGTACAAGTCCCAGAGAAAAATTTCTTAAGGAAAAGTTGTTCCATTAGTGAAAACTAACACAAAACTTTTTTTTAGAAAACATCAATTTTGCTCACATGACATATATATGAGTCATCAAAAGTCAATTGTACATCATTTTTTTCTTCTTAATGTACAAGTTCTAGAGAAAAATTTTTTAAGGAAAAGTTGTTCCATTAGTGAAAACTAACACAAAAATACTTTAAAAAACATCAATTTTGCTCACATTACATATATTTGAGTCATCAAATGTTAATTGTACATTGTTGCATCATTTTTTTTACTCTTAAAGTACAAGTCCTAGAAAAAAATTTCTTAAGGAAAAGTTGTTCCATCAGTGAAAACTAACACGAAACATTTTTAGAAAACATCAATTTTGCTCACATGACATATATATGAGTCTCCAAAGGTCAATTGTACATCAATTTTCTCCACTTAATCTACAAGTCCTAGAGAAAAATTTCTCAAGGAAAGTTGTTCCATTAGTGAAAACTAACACAAAACTATTTTAGAAAACATCAATTTTGCACACATGACATATATATGAGTCATCAAAAGTCAATTGTACATCATTTTTTTCTTCTTAATGTACAAGTTCTAGAGAAAAATTTCTTAAGGAAAATTTGTTCCATTAGTGAAAACTATGACAAAACTTTTTAAAAAAATATCAATTTTGCTCACATAACATATATATGAGTCATCAAAGGTCAATTCTACATCATTTTTTTCTTCTTAATGTACAAGTTCTAGATAAAAAGTTTTTAAGGAAAAGTTGTTCCATTAGTGAAAACTAACAACACAAAAATACTTTAAAAAACATCAATTTTGCTCACATAACATATATTTGAGTCATCAAATGTTAATTGTACATCATTTCATCATTTTTTTTAACTCTTAAAGTACAAGTCCCAGAGAAAAATTTCTTAAGGAAAAGTTGTTCCATTAGTGAAAACTAACACAAAACTTTTTTTAGAAAACATCAATTTTGCTCACATGACATATATATGAGTCGTCAAAAGTCAATTGTACATCATTTTTTTCTTCTTAATGTACAAGTTCCAGAGAAAAATTTTTTAAGGAAAAGTTGTTCCATTAGTGAAAACTAACACAAAAATACTTTAAAAAACATCAATTTTGCTCACAAAACATATATTTGAGTCATCAAATGTTAATTGTACATTATTGCATAATTTTTTTTTTACTCTTAAAGTACAAGTCCTAGAAAAAAATTTCTTAAGGAAAAGTTGTTCCATCAGTGAAAACTAACACAAAACATTTTTAGAAAACATCAATTTTGCTCACATGACATATATATGAGTCATCAAAAGTCAATTGTACATCATTTTTTTCTTCTTAATGTACAAGTTCTAGAGAAAAATTTCTTAAGGAAAAGTTGTTCCATTAGTGAAAACTATGACAAAACTTTTTTAAAAAATATCAATTTTGCTCACATAACATATATATGAGTCATCAAAGGTCAATTCTACATCATTTTTTTCTTCTTAATGTAAAAATTCTAGAGAAAAATTTTTTAAGGAAAAGTTGTTCCATTAGTGAAAACTAACAACACAAAAATACTTTAAAAAACATCAATTTTGCTCACATAACATATATTTGAGTCATCAAATGTTAATTGTACATCATTCCATCATTTTTTTACTCTTAAAGTACAAGTCCTAGAGAAAAATTTCTTAAGGGAAAGTTGTTCCATTAGTTAAAACTAACACAAAAACACTTTAAAAAACATCAATTTTGCTCACATAACATATATTTGAGTCATCAAATGTTAATTGTACATCATTGCATCATTTTTTTTACTCTTAAAGTACAAGTCCCAGAGAAAAATTTCTGAAGGAAAAGTTGTTCCATTAGTGAAAACTAACACAAAACTTTTTTTTAGAAAACATCAATTTTGCTCACATGACATATATATGAGTCGTCAAAAGTCAATTGTACATCATTTTTTTCTTCTTAATGTACAAGTTCTAGAGAAAAATTTTTTAAGGAAAAGTTGTTCCATTAGTGAAAACTAACACAAAAATACTTTAAAAAACATCAATTTTGCTCACATAACATATATTTGAGTCATCAAATGTTAACTGTACATTATTGCATCATTTTTTTTTTACTCTTAAAGTACAAGTCCCAGAAAAAAAATTTCTTAAGGAAAAGTTGTTCCATCAGTGAAAACTAACACAAAACATTTTTAGAAAACATCAATTTTGCTCACATGACATATATATGAGTCTCCAAAGGTCAATTGTACATCAATTTTTTCCACTTAATCTACAAGTCCTAGAGAAAAATTTCTCAAGGAAAGTTGTTCCATTAGTGAAAACTAACACAAAACTATTTTAGAAAACATCAATTTTGCTCACATGACATATATATATATATGTGTGACATATATATGAGTCATCAAAAGTCAATTGTACATCATTTTTTTCTTCTTAATGTACAAGTTCTAGAGAAAAATTTCTTAAGGAAAAGTTTTTCCATTAGTGAAAACTATGACAAAACTTTTTTAAAAAATATCAATTTTGCTCACATAACATATATATGAGTCATCAAAGGTCAATTCTACATCATTTTTTCTTCTTAATGTACAAGTTCTAGAGAAAAATTTTTTAAGGAAAAGTTGTTCCATTAGTGAAAACTAACAACACAAAAATACTTTAAAAAACATCAATTTTGCTCACATAACATATATTTGAGTCATCAAATGTTAATTGTACATCATTGCATCATTTTTTTTTTACTCGTAAAGTACAAGTCCCAGAGAAAAATTTCTTAAGGAAAAGTTGTTCCATTAGTGAAAACTAACACAAAACTTTTTTAGAAAACATCAATTTTGCTCACATGACATATATGAGTCATCAAAAGTCAATTGTGTATCATTTTTTCTTAATGTACAAGTTCTAGAGAAAAATTTTTTAAGGAAAAGTTGTTCCATTAGTGAAAACTAACACCAAAATACTTTAAAAAACATCAATTTTGCTCACATAACATATATATGAGTCATCAAATGTTAATTGTACATCATTGCATCATTTATTTTTACTCGTAAGGTACAAGTCCTAGAGAAAAATTTCTTCAGGAAAAGTTGTTCTATTAGTGAAAACTAACACACAACTACTTTAAAAAACATCAATTTTGCTCACATATTATATATATGAGTCATCAAAGGTCAATTGTACATCATTTTTTCCCTCTAAATGTACAAGTTCTAGAGAAAAATTTCTTAAGGAAGAGTTGTTCCATTAGTGAAAACTAACACAAAAATACTTTAACAAACATCAATTTTGCTCACATAACATATATGAGTCATCAAAGGTTAATTGTACATCATTTTTTTCCTCTAAATGTACAAGTTCTAGAGAAAAATTTCTTCAAGAAAAGTTGTTCCATTAGTAAAAACTAACACAAAACTATTTTGAAAAACATCAATTTTGCTCACATAACATACATATGAGTCATCAAAAGTCAATTGTGTATCATTTTTTCTTAATGTACAAGTTCTAGAGAAAAATTTTTTAAGGAAAAGTTGTTCCATTAGTGAAAACTAACACAAAAATACTTTAAAAAACATCAATTTTGCTCACATAACATATATATGAGTCATCAAATGTTAATTGTACATCATTGCATCATTTATTTTTACTCGTAAGGTACAAGTCCTAGAGAAAAATTTCTTCAGGAAAAGTTGTTCTATTAGTGAAAACTAACACACAACTACTTTAAAAAACATCAATTTTGCTCACATATTATATATATGAGTCATCAAAGGTCAATTGTACATCATTTTTTCCCTCTAAATGTACAAGTTCTAGAGAAAAATTTCTTAAGGAAGAGTTGTTCCATTAGTGAAAACTAACACAAAAATACTTTAACAAACATCAATTTTGCTCACATAACATATATGAGTCATCAAAGGTTAATTGTACATCATTTTTTTCCTCTAAATGTACAAGTTCTAGAGAAAAATTTCTTCAAGAAAAGTTGTTCCATTAGTAAAAACTAACACAAAACTATTTTGAAAAACATCAATTTTGCTCACATAACATACATATGAGTCATCAAATGTCAATTAGACATCATTTTTTTCCTCTAAATGTACAAGTTCTAGAGGAACATTTCTTCAGGAAAAGTTGTTCCATTAGTGAAAACTAACACAAAAATACTTTAAAAACATTAACTTTGCACACATAACATATATATGAGTCATCAAAGGTCAATTGTACATCATTTTTTTCCACTTAATCTACAAGTCCTAGAGAAAAATTTCTTCAGGAAAAGTTGTTCCATTAGTGAAAACTAAAACACAACTACTTTAAAAAACATCAATTTTGCTCACATATTATATATATGAGTCATCAAAGATCAATTGTTCATCATTTTTTTCCTCAAGTTCTAGAGGAAAATTTCTTCAGGAAAAGTTGTTCCATTAGTGAAAACCAACACAAAAATACTTTAAAAAACATCAATTTTGCTCACATGACATATATATGAGTCATCAAAAGTCAATTGTACATCATTTTCTTCTTCTTAATGTACAAGTTCTAGAGAAAAATTTTTTAAGGAAAAGTTGTTCCATTAGTAAAAATTAACACAAAACTTTTTAAGAAAACATCAATTTTGCTCACATGACATATATATGAGTCATCAAAAGTCAATTGAACATCATCTTTTTCTTCTTAAAGTACAAGTTCTAGAGAAAAATTTTTTAAGGAAAAGTTGTTCCATTAGTGAAAACTAACACAAAAATACTTTAAAAAACATCAATTTTGCTCACATAACATATATTTGAGTCATCAAATGTTAACTGTACATTATTGCATCATTTTTTTTTTACTCTTAAAGTACAAGTCCCAGAAAAAAAATTTCTTAAGGAAAAGTTGTTCCATCAGTGAAAACTAACACAAAACTATTTTGAAAAACATCAATTTTGCTCACATAACATACATATGAGTCATCAAATGTCAATTAGACATCATTTTTTTCCTCTAAATGTACAAGTTCTAGAGGAACATTTCTTCAGGAAAAGTTGTTCCATTAGTGAAAACTAACACAAAAATACTTTAAAAACATTAACTTTGCACACATAACATATATATGAGTCATCAAAGGTCAATTGTACATCATTTTTTTCCACTTAATCTACAAGTCCTAGAGAAAAATTTCTTCAGGAAAAGTTGTTCCATTAGTGAAAACTAAAACACAACTACTTTAAAAAACATCAATTTTGCTCACATATTATATATATGAGTCATCAAAGATCAATTGTTCATCATTTTTTTCCTCAAGTTCTAGAGGAAAATTTCTTCAGGAAAAGTTGTTCCATTAGTGAAAACCAACACAAAAATACTTTAAAAAACATCAATTTTGCTCACATGACATATATATGAGTCATCAAAAGTCAATTGTACATCATTTTCTTCTTCTTAATGTACAAGTTCTAGAGAAAAATTTTTTAAGGAAAAGTTGTTCCATTAGTAAAAATTAACACAAAACTTTTTAAGAAAACATCAATTTTGCTCACATGACATATATATGAGTCATCAAAAGTCAATTGAACATCATCTTTTTCTTCTTAAAGTACAAGTTCTAGAGAAAAATTTTTTAAGGAAAAGTTGTTCCATTTGTGAAAACTAACACAAAAAAACTTTAAAAAACATCAATTTTGCTCACATAACATATATATGAGTCATCAAATGTTAATTGTACATCATTGCAACATTTTTTTTACTCTTAATGTACAAGTCCTAGAGAAAAAATTCTTCGGGAAAAGTTGTTCCATTAGTGAAAACTAAAACACAACTACTTTAAAAAACATCAATTTTGCTCACATATTATATATATGAGTCATCAAAGGTCAATTGTACATCATTTTTTTCCTCTAAATGTACAATTTCTAGAGAAAAATTTCTTAAGGAAAAGTTGTTCCATTAGTGAAAACTAACACAAAAATACTTTAACAAACATCAATTTTGCTCACATAACATATATATGAGTCGTCAAAGGTCAATTGTACATCATTCTTTTCCTCTTAATGTACAAGTCCTAGAGAAAAAGTTCTTGAGGAAATTTGTTCCATTAGTGAAAACTAACACAAAACTACTCTAGAAAACATAAATTTTGCTCATATAACATACATATGAGTCATCAAATGTTAATTGTACATCATTGCAACATTTTTTTTACTCTTAATGTACAAGTCCTAGAGAAAAATTTCTTCAGGAAAAGTTGTTCCATTAGTGAAAACTAAAACACAACTACTTTAAAAAACATCAATTTTGCTCACATATTATATATATGAGTCATCAAAGGTCAATTGTACATCATTTTTTCCCTCTAAATGTACAAGTTCTAGAGAAAAATTTCTTAAGGAAAAGTTGTTCCATTAGTGAAAACTAACACAAAAATACTTTAACAAACATCAATTTTGCTCACATAACATATATATGAGTCGTCAAAGGTCAATTGTACATCATTTTTTCCTCTTAATGTACAAGTCCTAGAGAAAAAGTTCTTGAGGAAATTTGTTCCATTAGTGAAAACTAACACAAAACTACTCTAGAAAACATAAATTTTGCTCATATAACATACATATGAGTCATCAAATGTCAATTGTACATCATTTTTTTCCTCTAAATATAGAAATTCTAGAGAAAAACTTCTTAAGGAAAAGTTGTTCCATTAGTGACAACTAACACAAAAATACTTTAAAAACATCAACTTTGCACACATAACATATATATAAGTCATCAAAGGTCAATTGTACATCATTTTTTTCCTCTAAATGTACAAGTTCTAGAGGAAAACTTCTTCAGGAAAAGTTGTTCCATTAGTGAAAACTAACACAAAACTATTTTAAAACATCAATTTTGCTCACATAACATATATGAGTCATCAAAGGTCAATTGTACATCATTTTTTTCCTCTAAATGTACAAGTTCTAGAGGAAAATTTCTTCAGGAAAAGTTGTTCCATTAGTGAAAACTAACACAAAACTATTTTGAAAAATATCAATTTTGATCACATAACATGTATATGAGTCTCCAAAGGTCAATTGTACATCAATTTTTTCCACTTAATCTACAAGTCCTAGAGAAAAATTTCTTAAGGAAAAGTTGTTCCATTAGTGAAAACTAACACAAAACTACTTTAAAAATTATCAATTTTGCTCACAACATATATGAGTCATCGAAGGTTAATTGTACATCATTTTTTTTTCATAATGTACAAGTTCTAGAGAAAAATTTCTTTAGGAAAAGTTGTTCCATTAGTGAAAACAAACACAAAGCTATTTTGAAAAACATCAATTTTGCTCAAATAACATATATATGAGTCTTCAAAGGTCAATTGTACATCATTTTTTCCTCTATATGTACAAGTTCTAGAGTAAAATTTCTTCAGGAAAAGTTGTTCCATTAGTAAAAACTAACACAAAACTATTTTGAAAAACATCAATTTTGCTCACTTAACATATATATGAGTCTCCAAAGGTCAATTGTACATCAATTTTTTCCACTTAATCTACAAGTCCTAGAGAAAAATTTAAGGAAAGTTGTTCCATTAGTGAAAGCTAACACAAAACTATTTTGAAAAACATCAATTTTGCTCACATAACATATATATGAGTCATCAAAGGTCAATTGTACATCATTTTTTTTTCCTCTTAATGTAAAAGTCGTAGAGAAAAATTTCTTAAGGAAAAGTTGTTCCATTAGTGAAAACTAACACAAAACTACTCTAGAAAACATCAATTTTGCTCACATAACATACATATGAGTCATCAAATGTCAATTGTGCATCATTTTTTTCCTCTAAATATAGAAATTCTAGAGAAAAACTTCCTAAGGAAAAGTTGTTCCATTAGTGAAAACTAACTCAAAAATACTTTAAAAACATCAACTTTGCACACATAACATATATATGAGTCATCAAAGGTCAACTGTACATCATTTTTTCCTCTAAATGTACAAGTTCTAGAGGAAAATTTCTTCAGGAAAAGTTGTTCCATTAGTGAAAACTAACAAAAAACTATTTTAAAACATCAATTTTGCTCACATAACATATTTGAGTCATCAAAGGTCAATTGTACATCATTTTTTCCACTTAATCTACAAGAACACAAATCTACTTTAAAAATTATCAATTTTGCTCACATAACATATATAAGTCATCGAAGGTTAATTGTACATCATTTTTTTCTTAATGTACAAGTTCTAGAGAAAAATTTCTTTAGGAAAAGTTTTTCCATTAGTGAAAACTAACACAAAACTATTTTGAAAAACATCAATTTTGCTCACATAACATATATATGAGTCATCAAAGGTCAATTGTACATCATTTTTTCCACTTAATCTACAAGAACACAAAACTACTTTAAAAATTATCAATTTTGCTCACATAACATATATGAGTCATCAAAGGTCAATTGTACATCATTTTTTCCACTTAATCTACAAGAACACAAAACTACTTTAAAAATTATCAATTTTGCTCACATAACATATATAAGTCATCGAAGGTTAATTGTACATCATTTTTTTCTTAATGTACAAGTTCTAGAGAAAAATTTCTTAAGGAAAAGTTGTTCCATTAGTGAAAACTAACACAAAACTGCTCTAGAAAACATCAATTTTGCTCACATAACATACATATGAGTCATCAAATGTCAATTGTACATCATTTTTTTCCTCTTAATGTACCCCTAGAGAAAAATTTCTTAAGGAAAAGTTGTTCCATTAGTTAAAACTAACACAAAACTTTTTTAGAAAATATCAATTTTGCTCACATAACATATATATGAGTCATCAAAGGTCAATTGTACATCAATTTTTTCCACTTAATCTACAAGTCCTAGAGAAAAATTTCTTCAGGAAAAGTTGTTCCATAAGTGAAAACTAACACAGAACTATTTTGAAAAATATCAATTTTGCTCACATAACATGTATATGAGTCTCCAAAGGTCAATTGTACATCAATTTTTTCCACTTAATCTACAAGTCCTAGAGAAAAATTTCTTCAGGAAAAGTTGTTCCATTAGTGAAAACTAACACAAAAATACTTTAAAAACATCAACTTTGCACACATAACATATATATGAGTCATCAAAGGTCAATTGTACATCATTTTTTTCCTCTAAATGTACAAGTTCTAGAGGAAAATTTCTTCAGGAAAAGTTGTTCCATAAGTGAAAACTAACACAGAACTATTTTGAAAAATATCAATTTTGCTCACATAACATGTATATGAGTCTCCAAAGGTCAATTGTACATCAATTTTTTCCACTTAATCTACAAGTCCTAGAGAAAAATTTCTTCAGGAAAAGTTGTTCCATTAGTGAAAACTAACACAAAACTATTTTAAAACATCAATTTTGCTCACATAACATATTTGAGTCATCAAAGGTCAATTGTACAACATTTTTTCCACTTAGTCTACAAGAACACAAAACTACTTTGAAAATTATCAATTTTGCTCACATAACATATATAAGTCATCGAAGGTTAATTGTACATCATTTTTTTCTTAATGTACAAGTTCTAGAGAAAAATTTTCTTAAGGAAAAGTTGTTCCATTAGTGAAAACTAACACAAAACTACTCTAGAAAACATCAATTTTGCTCACATAACATATATATGAGTCATCAAATGTTAATTGTACATCACTGCATCTTTTTTTACTCTTAATGTACAAGTCCTAGAGGAAAGTTTCTTAAGGAAAAGTTGTTCCATTAGTGAAAACTAACACAAAACTTTTTTTTTTAGAAAACATCAATTTAGCTCTTTTGCTCACATAACATATATATGAGTAATCAAAAGTCAATTGTACATCATTTTTTTCCTCTTAATGTACAAGTCCAAGAGAAAAATTTCTTAAGGAAAAGTTGTTCCATTAGTGAAAACTAACACAAAACTTTTTGAAAAAATATAAATTTTGCTCACATAACATATATATGAGTCATCAAAGGTCAATTGTACATCATTTTTTCCACTTAATCTACAAGAACACAAAACTACTTTAAAAATTATCAATTTTGCTCACATAACATATATAAGTCATCGAAGGTTAATTGTACATCATTTTTTTCTTAATGTACAAGTTCTAGAGAAAAATTTCTTTAGGAAAAGTTTTTCCATTAGTGAAAACTAACACAAAACTATTTTGAAAAACATCAATTTTGCTCACAAAACATATATATGAGTCATCAAAGGTCAATTGTACATCATTTTTTCCACTTAATCTACAAGAACACAAAACTACTTTGAAAATTATCAATTTTGCTCACAACATATATAAGTCATCGAAGGTTAATTGTACATCAATTTTTTCTTAATGTACAAGTTCTAGAGAAAAATTTCTTAAGGAAAAGTTGTTCCATCAGTGAAAACTAACACAAAACTACTCTAGAAAACATCAATTTTGCTCACATAACATACATATGAGTCATCAAATGTCAATTGTACATCATTTTTTCCCTCTAAATATAGAAATTCTAGAGAAAAACTTCCTAAGGAAAAGTTGTTCCATTAGTGAAAACTAACACAAAAATACTTTAAAAACATCAACTTTGCACACATAACATATATATGAGTCATCAAAGGTCAATTGTACATCATTTTTTTCCTCTAAATGTACAAGTTCTAGAGGAAAATCTCTTCAGGAAAAGTTGTTCCATTAGTGAAAACTAACACAAAACTATTTTAAAACATCAATTTTGCTCACATAACATATTTGAGTCATCAAAGGTCAATTGTACATCATTTTTTCCACTTAATCTACAAGAACACAAAACAATTTTAAAAATTATCAATTTTGCTCACATAACATATATAAGTCATCGAAGGTTAATTGTACATCATTTTTTTCTTAATGTACAAGTTCTAGAGAAAAATTTCTTAAGGAAAAGTTGTTCCATTAGTGAAAACTAACACAAAACTACTCTAGAAAACATCAATTTTGCTCACATAACATACATATGAGTCATCAAATGTCAATTGTACATCATTTTTTTCCTCTTTAAATATAGAAATTCTAGAGAAAAACTTCCTAAGGAAAAGTTGTTCCATTAGTGAAAACTAACACAAAAATACTTTAAAAACATCAACTTTGCACACATAACATATATATGAGTCATCAAAGGTCAATTGTACATCATTTTTTTCCTCTAAATGTACAAGTTCTAGAGGAAAATTTCTTCAGGAAAAGTTGTTCCATAAGTGAAAACTAACACAGAACTATTTTGAAAAATATCAATTTTGCTCACATAACACGTATATGAGTCTCCAAAGGTCAATTGTACATCAATTTTTTCCACTTAATCTACAAGTCCTAGAGAAAAATTTCTTCAGGAAAAGTTGTTCCATTAGTGAAAACTAACACAAAACTATTTTAAAACATCAATTTTGCTCACATAACATATTTGAGTCATCAAAGGTCAATTGTACAACATTTTTTCCACTTAGTCTACAAGAACACAAAACTACTTTGAAAATTATCAATTTTGCTCACATAACATATATAAGTCATCGAAGGTTAATTGTACATCATTTTTTTCTTAATGTACAAGTTCTAGAGAAAAATTTCTTAAGGAAAAGTTGTTCCATTAGTGAAAACTAACACAAAACTACTCTAGAAAACATCAATTTTGCTCACATAACATATATATGAGTCATCAAATGTTAATTGTACATCACTGCATCTTTTTTTACTCTTAATGTACAAGTCCTAGAGGAAAGTTTCTTAAGGAAAAGTTGTTCCATTAGTGAAAACTAACACAAAACTTTTTTTTTTAGAAAACATCAATTTAGCTCTTTTGCTCACATAACATATATATGAGTAATCAAAAGTCAATTGTACATCATTTTTTTCCTCTTAATGTACAAGTCCAAGAGAAAAATTTCTTAAGGAAAAGTTGTTCCATTAGTGAAAACTAACACAAAACTTTTTGAAAAAATATAAATTTTGCTCACATAACATATATATGAGTCATCAAAGGTCAATTGTACATCATTTTTTCCACTTAATCTACAAGAACACAAAACTACTTTAAAAATTATCAATTTTGCTCACATAACATATATAAGTCATCGAAGGTTAATTGTACATCATTTTTTTCTTAATGTACAAGTTCTAGAGAAAAATTTCTTTAGGAAAAGTTTTTCCATTAGTGAAAACTAACACAAAACTATTTTGAAAAACATCAATTTTGCTCACAAAACATATATATGAGTCATCAAAGGTCAATTGTACATCATTTTTTCCACTTAATCTACAAGAACACAAAACTACTTTGAAAATTATCAATTTTGCTCACAACATATATAAGTCATCGAAGGTTAATTGTACATCAATTTTTTCTTAATGTACAAGTTCTAGAGAAAAATTTCTTAAGGAAAAGTTGTTCCATCAGTGAAAACTAACACAAAACTACTCTAGAAAACATCAATTTTGCTCACATAACATACATATGAGTCATCAAATGTCAATTGTACATCATTTTTTCCCTCTAAATATAGAAATTCTAGAGAAAAACTTCCTAAGGAAAAGTTGTTCCATTAGTGAAAACTAACACAAAAATACTTTAAAAACATCAACTTTGCACACATAACATATATATGAGTCATCAAAGGTCAATTGTACATCATTTTTTCCCTCTAAATGTACAAGTTCTAGAGGAAAATCTCTTCAGGAAAAGTTGTTCCATTAGTGAAAACTAACACAAAACTATTTTAAAACATCAATTTTGCTCACATAACATATTTGAGTCATCAAAGGTCAATTGTACATCATTTTTTCCACTTAATCTACAAGAACACAAAACTACTTTAAAAATTATCAATTTTGCTCACATAACATATATAAGTCATCGAAGGTTAATTGTACATCCTTTTTTTCTTAATGTACAAGTTCTAGAAAAAAATTTCTTTAGGAAAAGTTTTTCCATTAGTGAAAACTAACACAAAACTATTTTGAAAAACATCAATCTTGCTCACATAACATATATATGAGTCATCAAAGGTCAATTGTACATCATTTTTTCCACTTAATCTACAAGAACACAAAACTACTTTGAAAATTATCAATTTTGCTCACATAACATATATAAGTCATCGAAGGTTAATTGTACATCATTTTTTTCTTAATGTACAAGTTCTAGAGAAAAATTTCTTAAGGAAAAGTTGTTCCATTAGTGAAAACTAACACAAAACTACTCTAGAAAACATCAATTTTGCTCACATAACATATATATGAGTCATCAAATGTTAATTGTACATCACTGCATCTTTTTTTACTCTTAATGTACAAGTCCTAGAGGAAAGTTTCTTAAGGAAAAGTTGTTCCATTAGTGAAAACTAACACAAAACTTTTTTTTTTAGAAAACATCAATTTAGCTCTTTTGCTCACATAACATATATATGAGTAATCAAAAGTCAATTGTACATCATTTTTTTCCTCTTAATGTACAAGTCCAAGAGAAAAATTTCTTAAGGAAAAGTTGTTCCATTAGTGAAAACTAACACAAAACTTTTTGAAAAAATATAAATTTTGCTCACATAACATATATATGAGTCATCAAAGGTCAATTGTACATCATTTTTTCCACTTAATCTACAAGAACACAAAACTACTTTAAAAATTATCAATTTTGCTCACATAACATATATAAGTCATCGAAGGTTAATTGTACATCATTTTTTTCTTAATGTACAAGTTCTAGAGAAAAATTTCTTTAGGAAAAGTTTTTCCATTAGTGAAAACTAACACAAAACTATTTTGAAAAACATCAATTTTGCTCACAAAACATATATATGAGTCATCAAAGGTCAATTGTACATCATTTTTTCCACTTAATCTACAAGAACACAAAACTACTTTGAAAATTATCAATTTTGCTCACAACATATATAAGTCATCGAAGGTTAATTGTACATCAATTTTTTCTTAATGTACAAGTTCTAGAGAAAAATTTCTTAAGGAAAAGTTGTTCCATCAGTGAAAACTAACACAAAACTACTCTAGAAAACATCAATTTTGCTCACATAACATACATATGAGTCATCAAATGTCAATTGTACATCATTTTTTCCCTCTAAATATAGAAATTCTAGAGAAAAACTTCCTAAGGAAAAGTTGTTCCATTAGTGAAAACTAACACAAAAATACTTTAAAAACATCAACTTTGCACACATAACATATATATGAGTCATCAAAGGTCAATTGTACATCATTTTTTCCCTCTAAATGTACAAGTTCTAGAGGAAAATCTCTTCAGGAAAAGTTGTTCCATTAGTGAAAACTAACACAAAACTATTTTAAAACATCAATTTTGCTCACATAACATATTTGAGTCATCAAAGGTCAATTGTACATCATTTTTTCCACTTAATCTACAAGAACACAAAACTACTTTAAAAATTATCAATTTTGCTCACATAACATATATAAGTCATCGAAGGTTAATTGTACATCCTTTTTTTCTTAATGTACAAGTTCTAGAAAAAAATTTCTTTAGGAAAAGTTTTTCCATTAGTGAAAACTAACACAAAACTATTTTGAAAAACATCAATCTTGCTCACATAACATATATATGAGTCATCAAAGGTCAATTGTACATCATTTTTTCCACTTAATCTACAAGAACACAAAACTACTTTGAAAATTATCAATTTTGCTCACATAACATATATAAGTCATCGAAGGTTAATTGTACATCATTTTTTTCTTAATGTACAAGTTCTAGAGAAAAATTTCTTAAGGAAAAGTTGTTCCATTAGTGAAAACTAACACAAAACTACTCTAAAAAACATCAATTTTGCTCACATAACATACATATGAGTCATCAAATGTCAATTGTACATCTTTTTTTCCTCTAAATATAGAAATTCTAGAGAAAAACTTCCTAAGGAAAAGTTGTTCCATTAGTGAAAACTAACACAAAAATACTTTAAAAACATCAACTTTGCACACATAACATATATATGAGTCATCAAAGGTCAATTGTACATAATTTTTTTCCTCTAAATGTACAAGTTCTAGAGGAAAATCTCTTCAGGAAAAGTTGTTCCATTAGTGAAAACTAACACAAAACTATTTTAAAACATCAATTTTGCTCACATAACATATTTGAGTCATCAAAGGTCAATTGAACATCATTTTTTCCACTTAATCTACAAGAACACAAAACTACTTTAAAAATTATCAATTTTGCTCACATAACATATATAAGTCATCGAAGGTTAATTGTACATCCTTTTTTTCTTAATGTACAAGTTCTAGAAAAAAATTTCTTTAGGAAAAGTTTTTCCATTAGTGAAAACTAACATAAAACTATTTTGAAAAACACCAATCTTGCTCACATAACATATATATGAGTCATCAAAGGTCAATTGTACATCATTTTTTCCACTTAATCTACAAGAACACAAAACTACTTTAAAAATTATCAATTTTGCTCACATAACATATATAAGTCATCGAAGGTTAATTGTACATCATTTTTTTCTTAATGTACAAGTTCTAGAGAAAAATTTCTTAAGGAAAAGTTGTTCCATTAGTGAAAACTAACACAAAAATACTTTAAAAACATCAACTTTGCACACATAACATATATATGAGTCATCAAAGGTCAATTGTACATCATTTTTTTCCTCTAAATGTACAAGTTCTAGAGGAAAATTTCTTCAGGAAAAGTTGTTCCATTAGTGAAAACTAACACAAAACTATTTTGAAAAATATCAATTTTGCTCACATAACATGTATATGAGTCTCCAAAGGTCAATTGTACATCAATTTTTTCCACTTAATCTACAAGTCCTAGAGAAAAATTTCTTCAGGAAAAGTTGTTCCATTAGTGAAAACTAACACAAAACTATTTTAAAACATCAATTTTGCTCACATAACATATTTGAGTCATCAAAGGTCAATTGTACATCATTTTTTCCACTTAATCTACAAGAACACAAAACTACTTTAAAAATTATCAATTTTGCTCACATAACATATATAAGTCATCGAAGGTTAATTGTACATCATTTTTTTCTTAATGTACAAGTTCTGGAGAAAAATTTCTTTAGGAAAAGTTTTTCCATTAGTGAAAACTAACACAAAACTATTTTGAAAAACATCAATTTTGCTCATAAAACATATATATGAGTCATCAAAGGTCAATTGTACATCATTTTTTCCATTTAATCTACAAGAACACAAAACTACTTTAAAAATTATCAATTTTGCTCACATAACATATATAAGTCATCGAAGGTTAATTGTACATCATTTTTTTCTTAATGTACAAGTTCTAGAGAAAAATTTCTGAAGGAAAAGTTGTTCCATTAGTGAAAACTAACACAAAACTACTCTAGAAAACGTCAATTTTGCTCACATAACATACATATGAGTACTCAAATGTCAATTTTACATCATTTTTTCCCTCTAAATATAGAAATTCTAGAGAAAAACTTCCTAAGGAAAAGTTGTTCCATTAGTGAAAACTAACACAAAAATACTTTAAAAACATCAACTTTGCACACATAACATATATATGAGTCATCAAAGGTCAATTGTACATCATTTTTTTCCTCTAAATGTACAAGTTCTAGAGGAAAATTTCTTCAGGAAAAGTTGTTCCATTAGTGAAAACTAACACAAAACTATTTTAAAACATCAATTTTGCTCACATAACATATTTGAGTCATCAAAGGTCAATTGTACATCATTTTTTCCACTTAATCTACAAGAACACAAAACTACTTTAAAAATTATCAATTTTGCTCACATAACATATATAAGTCATCGAAGGTTAATTGTACATCCTTTTTTTCTTAATGTACAAGTTCTAGAAAAAAATTTCTTTAGGAAAAGTTTTTCCATTAGTGAAAACTAACACAAAACTATTTTGAAAAACATCAATTTTGCTCACATAACATATATATGAGTCATCAAAGGTCAATTGTACATCATTTTTTCCACTTAATCTACAAGAACACAAAACTACTTTAAAAATTATCAATTTTGCTCATATAACATATATAAGTCATCGAAGGTTAATTGTACATCATTTTTTTCTTAATGTACAAGTTCTAGAGAAAAATTTCTTACGAAAAAGTTGTTCCATTAGTGAAAACTAACACAAAACTACTCTAGAAAACATCAATTTTGCTCACATAACATACATATGAGTCATCAAATGTCAATTGTACATCATTTTTTTCCTCTAAATATAGAAATTCTAGAGAAAAACTTCCTAAGGAAAAGTTGTTCCATTAGTGAAAACTAACGCAAAACTACTTTAAAAATTATCAATTTTGCTCACATAACATATATGAGTCATCAAAGGTCAATTGTACATCATTTTTTCCACTTAATCTACAAGAACACAAAACTACTTTAAAAATTATCAATTTTGCTCATATAACATATATAAGTCATCGAAGGTTAATTGTACATCATTTTTTTCTTAATGTACAAGTTCTAGAGAAAAATTTCTTACGAAAAAGTTGTTCCATTAGTGAAAACTAACACAAAACTACTCTAGAAAACATCAATTTTGCTCACATAACATACATATGAGTCATCAAATGTCAATTGTACATCATTTTTTTCCTCTAAATATAGAAATTCTAGAGAAAAACTTCCTAAGGAAAAGTTGTTCCATTAGTGAAAACTAACGCAAAACTACTTTAAAAATTATCAATTTTGCTCACATAACATATATGAGTCATCAAATGTTAATTGTACATCATTGCAACATTTTTTTTACTCTTAATGTACAAGTCCTAGAGAAAAATTTCTTCAGGAAAAGTTGTTCCATTAGTGAAAACTAACACAAAACTATTTTGAAAAACATCAATTTTTCTCACATAACATATATATGATTCTCCAAAGGTCAATTGTACATCCATTTTTTCCACTTAATCTACAAGTCCTAGAGAAAATTTTCTTAAGGAAAAGTTGTTCCATTAGTGAAAACTAACACAAAACTATTTTAAAACATCAATTTTGCTCACATAACATATATGAGTCATCAAAGGTCAATTGTACATCATTTTTTCCACTTAATCTACAAGAACACAAAACTACTTTAAAAATTATCAATTTTGCTCACATAACATATATAAGTCATCGAAGGTTAATTGTACATCATTTTTTTCTTAATGTACAAGTTCTAGAGAAAAATTTCTTAAGGAAAAGTTGTTCCATTAGTGAAAACTAACACAAAACTACTCTAGAAAACATCAATTTTTCTCACATAACATACATATGAGTCATCAAATGTCAATTGTACATCATTTTTTTCCTCTAAATATAGAAATTCTAGAGAAAAACTTCCTAAGGAAAAGTTGTTCCATTAGTGAAAACTAACCCAAAAATACTTTAAAAACATCAACTTTTCACACATAACACATATATGAGTCATCAAAGGTCAATTGTACATCATTTTTTTCCTCTAAATGTACAAGTTCTAGAGGAAAATTTCTTCAGGAAAAGTTGTTCCATTAGTGAAAACTAACACAAAACTATTTTGAAAAACATCAATTTTTCTCACATAACATATATATGAGTCTCCAAAGGTCAATTGTACATCCATTTTTTCCACTTAATCTACAAGTCCTAGAGAAAATTTTCTTAAGGAAAAGTTATTCCATTAGTGAAAACTAACACAAAACTATTTTAAAACATCAATTTTGCTCACATAACATATATGAGTCATCAAAGGTCAATTGTACATCATTTTTTCCACTTAATTTACAAGAACACAAAACTACTTTAAAAATTATCAATTTTGCTCACATAACATATATAAGTCATCGAAGGTTAATTGTACATCATTTTTTTCTTAATGTACAAGTTCTAGAGAAAAATTTCTAAGGAAAAGTTGTTCCATTAGTGAAAACTAACACAAAACTACTCTAGAAAACATCAATTATGCTCACATAACATACATATGAGTCATCAAATGTCAATTGTACATCATTTTTTCCCTCTAAATATAGAAATTCTAGAGAAAAACTTCCTAAGGAAAAGTTGTTCCATTAGTGAAAACTAACGCAAAACTACTTTAAAAATTATCAATTTTGCTCACATAACATATATGAGTCATCAAAGGTCAATTGTACATCATTTTTTTCCTCTAAATGTACAAGTTCTTGAGGAAAATTTCTTCAGGAAAAGTTGTTCCATTAGTGAAAACTAACACAAAACTATTTTGAAAAACATCAATTTTTCTCACATAACATATATATGATTCTCCAAAGGTCAATTGTACATCCATTTTTTCCACTTAATCTACAAGTCCTAGAGAAAATTTTCTTAAGGAAAAGTTGTTCCATTAGTGAAAACTAACACAAAACTATTTTAAAACATCAATTTTGCTCACATAACATATATGAGTCATCAAAGGTCAATTGTACATCATTTTTTCCACTTAATCTACAAGAACACAAAACTACTTTAAAAATTATCAATTTTGCTCACATAACATATATAAGTCATCGAAGGTTAATTGTACATCATTTTTTTCTTAATGTACAAGTTCTAGAGAAAAATTTCTTAAGGAAAAGTTGTTCCATTAGTGAAAACTAACACAAAACTACTCTAGAAAACATCAATTTTTCTCACATAACATACATATGAGTCATCAAATGTCAATTGTACATCATTTTTTTCCTCTAAATATAGAAATTCTAGAGAAAAACTTCCTAAGGAAAAGTTGTTCCATTAGTGAAAACTAACCCAAAAATACTTTAAAAACATCAACTTTGCACACATAACACATATATGAGTCATCAAAGGTCAATTGTACATCATTTTTTTCCTCTAAATGTACAAGTTCTAGAGGAAAATTTCTTCAGGAAAAGTTGTTCCATTAGTGAAAACTAACACAAAACTATTTTGAAAAACATCAATTTTTCTCACATAACATATATATGAGTCTCCAAAGGTCAATTGTACATCCATTTTTTCCACTTAATCTACAAGTCCTAGAGAAAATTTTCTTAAGGAAAAGTTATTCCATTAGTGAAAACTAACACAAAACTATTTTAAAACATCAATTTTGCTCACATAACATATATGAGTCATCAAAGGTCAATTGTACATCATTTTTTCCACTTAATTTACAAGAACACAAAACTACTTTAAAAATTATCAATTTTGCTCACATAACATATATAAGTCATCGAAGGTTAATTGTACATCATTTTTTTCTTAATGTACAAGTTCTAGAGAAAAATTTCTAAGGAAAAGTTGTTCCATTAGTGAAAACTAACACAAAACTACTCTAGAAAACATCAATTATGCTCACATAACATACATATGAGTCATCAAATGTCAATTGTACATCATTTTTTCCCTCTAAATATACAAATTCTAGAGAAAAACTTCCTAAGGAAAAGTTGTTCCATTAGTGAAAACTAACACAAAAATACTTCAAAAACATCAACTTTGCACACATAACACATATATGAGTCATCAAAGGTCAATTGTACATCATTTTTTTCCTCTAAATGTACAAGTTCTAGAGGAAAATTTCTTCAGGAAAAGTTGTTCCATTAGTGAAAACTAACACAAAACTATTTTAAAACATCAATTTTGCTCACATAACATATATGAGTCATCAAAGGTCAATTGTATATCATTTTTTCCACTTAATTTACAAGAACACAAAACTACTTTAAAAATTATCAATTTTGCTCACATAACATATATAAGTCATCGAAGGTTAATTGTACATCATTTTTTTCTTAATGTACAAGTTCCAGAGAAAAATTTCTAAGGAAAAGTTGTTCCATTAGTGAAAACTAACACAAAACTACTCTAGAAAACATCAATTATGCTCACATAACATACATATGAGTCATCAAATGTCAATTGTACATCATTTTTTCCCTCTAAATATACAAATTCTAGAGAAAAACTTCCTAAGGAAAAGTTGTTCCATTAGTGAAAACTAACACAAAAATACTTCAAAAACATCAACTTTGCACACATAACACATATATGAGTCATCAAAGGTCAATTGTACATCATTTTTTTCCTCTAAATGTACAAGTTCTAGAGGAAAATTTCTTCAGGAAAAGTTGTTCCATTAGTGAAAACTAACACAAAACTATTTTGAAAAACATCAATTTTTCTCACATAACATATATATGAGTCTCCAAAGGTCAATTGTACATCCATTTTTTCCACTTAATCTACAAGTCCTAGAGAAAATTTTCTTAAGGAAAAGTTGTTCCATTAGTGAAAACTAACACAAAACTATTTTAAAACATCAATTTTGCTCACATAACATATATGAGTCATCAAAGGTCAATTGTATATCATTTTTTCCACTTAATTTACAAGAACACAAAACTACTTTAAAAATTATCAATTTTGCTCACATAACATATATAAGTCATCGAAGGTTAATTGTACATCATTTTTTTCTTAATGTACAAGTTCCAGAGAAAAATTTCTAAGGAAAAGTTGTTCCATTAGTGAAAACTAACACAAAACTACTCTAGAAAACATCAATTATGCTCACATAACATACATATGAGTCATCAAATGTCAATTGTACATCATTTTTTCCCTCTAAATATAGAAATTCTAGAGAAAAACTTCCTAAGGAAAAGTTGTTCCATTAGTGAAAACTAACACAAAAATACTTCAAAAACATCAACTTTGCACACATAACACATATATGAGTCATCAAAGGTCAATTGTACATCATTTTTTTCCTCTAAATGTACAAGTTCTAGAGGAAAATTTCTTCAGGAAAAGTTGTTCCATTAGTGAAAACTAACACAAAACTATTTTGAAAAACATCAATTTTTCTCACATAACATATATATGAGTCTCCAAAGGTCAATTGTACATCCATTTTTTCCACTTAATCTACAAGTCCTAGAGAAAATTTTCTTAAGGAAAAGTTGTTCCATTAGTGAAAACTAACACAAAACTATTTTAAAACATCAATTTTGCTCACATAACATATATGAGTCATCAAAGGTCAATTGTATATCATTTTTTCCACTTAATTTACAAGAACACAAAACTACTTTAAAAATTATCAATTTTGCTCACATAACATATATAAGTCATCGAAGGTTAATTGTACATCATTTTTTTCTTAATGTACAAGTTCCAGAGAAAAATTTCTAAGGAAAAGTTGTTCCATTAGTGAAAACTAACACAAAACTACTCTAGAAAACATCAATTATGCTCACATAACATACATATGAGTCATCAAATGTCAATTGTACATCATTTTTTCCCTCTAAATATAGAAATTCTAGAGAAAAACTTCCTAGGGAAAAGTTGTTTCATTAGTGAAAACTAACACAAAAATACTTTAAAAACATCAACTTTGCACACATAACACATATATGAGTCATCAAAGGTCAATTGTACATCATTTTTTTCCTCTAAATGTACAAGTTCTAGAGGAAAATTTCTTCAGGAAAAGTTGTTCCATTAGTGAAAACTAACACAAAACTATTTTGAAAAACATCAATTTTTCTCACATAACATATATATGAGTCTCCAAAGGTCAATTGTACATCCATTTTTTCAACTTAATCTACAAGTCCTAGAGAAAATTTTCTTAAGGAAAAGTTGTTCCATTAGTGAAAACTAACACAAAACTATTTTAAAACATCAATTTTGCTCACATAACATATATGAGTCATCAAAGGTCAATTGTACATCATTTTTTCCACTTAATCTACAAGAACACAAAACTACTTTAAAAATTATCAATTTTGCTCACATAACATATATAAGTCATCGAAGGTTAATTGTACATCATTTTTTTCTTAATGTACAAGTTCTAGAGAAAAATTTCTTAAGAAAAGTTGCTCCATTAGTGAAAACTAACACAAAACTACTCTAGAAAACATCAATTTTGCTCACATAACATACATATGAGTCATCAAATGTCAATTGTACATCATTTTTTTCCTCTAAATATAGAAATTCTAGAGAAAAACTTCCTAAGGAAAAGTTGTTCCATTAGTGAAAACTAACACAAAAATACTTTAAAAACATCAACTTTGCACACATAACATATATATGAGTCATCAAAGGTCAATTGTACATCATTTTTTTCCTCTAAATGTACAAGTTCTAGAGGAAAATTTCTTCAGGAAAAGTTGTTCCATTAGTGAAAACTAACAAAAAACTATTTTAAAACATCAATTTTGCTCACATAACATATTTGAGTCATCAAAGGTCAATTGTACATCATTTTTACCACTTAATCTACAAGAACACAAAACTACTTTAAAAATTATCAATTTTGCTCACATAACATATATAAGATATATAAGTCATCGAAGGTTAATTGTACATCATTTTTTTCTTAATGTACAAGTTCTAGAAAAAAATTTCTTTAGGAAAAGTTTTTCCATTAGTGAAAACTAACACAAAACTATTTTGAAAAACATCAATTTTGCTCACATAACATATATATGAGTCATCAGAGGTCAATTGTACATCATTTTTTCCACTTAATCTACAAGAACACAAAACTACTTTAAAAATTATCAATTTTGCTCACATAACATATATAAGTCATCGAAGGTTAATTGTACATCATTTTTTTCTTAATGTACAAGTTCTAGAGAAAAATCTCTTAAGGAAAAGTTGTTCCATTAGTGAAAACTAACACAAAACTACTCTAGAAAACATCAATTTTGCTCACATAACATACATATGAGTCATCAAATGTCAATTGTACATAATTTTTTTCCTCTAAATATAGAAATTCTAGAGAAAAACTTCCTAAGGAAAAGTTGTTCCATTAGTGAAAACTAACACAAAAATACTTTAAAAACATCAACTTTGCACACATAACATATATATGAGTCATCAAAGGTCAATTGTACATCATTTTTTTCCTCTAAATGTACAAGTTCTAGAGCAAAATTTCTTCAGGAAAAGTTGTTCCATTAGTGAAAACTAACACAAAACTAAAACATCAATTTTGCTCACATAACATATATGAGTCATCAAAGGTCAATTGTACATCATTTTTTCCACTTAATCTACAAGAACACAAAACTACTTTAAAAAATATCAATTTTGCTCACATAACATATATAAGTCATCGAAGGTTAATTGTACATCATTTTTTTCTTAATGTACAAGTTCTAGAGAAAAATTTCTTAAGAAAAGTTGCTCCATTAGTGAAAACTAACACAAAACTACTCTAGAAAACATCAATTTTGCTCACATAACATACATATGAGTCATCAAATGTCAATTGTACATCATTTTTTTCCTCTAAATATAGAAATTCTAGAGAAAAACTTCCTAAGGAAAAGTTGTTCCATTAGTGAAAACTAACACAAAAATACTTTAAAAACATCAACTTTGCACACATAACATATATATGAGTCATCAAAGGTCAATTGTACATCATTTTTTTCCTCTAAATGTACAAGTTCTAGAGGAAAATTTCTTCAGGAAAAGTTGTTCCATTAGTGAAAACTAACAAAAAACTATTTTAAAACATCAATTTTGCTCACATAACATATTTGAGTCATCAAAGGTCAATTGTACATCATTTTTACCACTTAATCTACAAGAACACAAAACTACTTTAAAAATTATCAATTTTGCTCACATAACATATATAAGATATATAAGTCATCGAAGGTTAATTGTACATCATTTTTTTCTTAATGTACAAGTTCTAGAAAAAAATTTCTTTAGGAAAAGTTTTTCCATTAGTGAAAACTAACACAAAACTATTTTGAAAAACATCAATTTTGCTCACATAACATATATATGAGTCATCAGAGGTCAATTGTACATCATTTTTTCCACTTAATCTACAAGAACACAAAACTACTTTAAAAATTATCAATTTTGCTCACATAACATATATAAGTCATCGAAGGTTAATTGTACATCATTTTTTTCTTAATGTACAAGTTCTAGAGAAAAATCTCTTAAGGAAAAGTTGTTCCATTAGTGAAAACTAACACAAAACTACTCTAGAAAACATCAATTTTGCTCACATAACATACATATGAGTCATCAAATGTCAATTGTACATAATTTTTTTCCTCTAAATATAGAAATTCTAGAGAAAAACTTCCTAAGGAAAAGTTGTTCCATTAGTGAAAACTAACACAAAAATACTTTAAAAACATCAACTTTGCACACATAACATATATATGAGTCATCAAAGGTCAATTGTACATCATTTTTTTCCTCTAAATGTACAAGTTCTAGAGCAAAATTTCTTCAGGAAAAGTTGTTCCATTAGTGAAAACTAACACAAAACTAAAACATCAATTTTGCTCACATAACATATATGAGTCATCAAAGGTCAATTGTACATCATTTTTTCCACTTAATCTACAAGAACACAAAACTACTTTAAAAAATATCAATTTTGCTCACATAACATATATAAGTCATCGAAGGTTAATTGTACATCATTTTTTTCTTAATGTACAAGTTCTAGAGAAAAATTTCTTTAGGAAAAGTTTTTCCATTAGTGAAAACTAACACAAAACTATTTTGAAAAACATCAATTTTGCTCACATAACATATATATGAGTCATCAAAGGTCAATTGTACATCATTTTTTTCCTCTAAATGTACAAGTTCTAGAGGAAAATTTCTTCAGAAAAAGTTGTTCCATTAGTGAAAACTAACACAAAATTATTTTGAAAAACATCAATTTTTCTCACATAACATATATATGAGTCTCCAATGGTCAATTGTACATCCATTTTTTCCACTTAATCTACAAGCCCTAGAGAAAATTTTCTAAGGAGAAGTTGTTCCATTAGTTAAAACTAACACAAAACTACTTTAAAAATTATCAATTTTGCTCACAAAACATATATGAGTCATCGAAGGTTAATTGTACATCATTTTTGTCTTCTTAATGTACAAGTTCTAGAGAAAAACTTCTTAAGGAAAAGTTGTTCCATTAGTGAAAACTAACACAAAAATACTTTAAAAACATTAACTTTGCACACATAACATATATATGAGTCATCAAAGGTCAATTGAACATCATTTTTTTCCTCCAAATGTACAAGTTCTAGAGGAAAATTTCTTCAGGAAAAGTTGTTCCATTAGTGAAAACTAACACAAAACTATTTTAAAACAGCAATTTTGCTCACATAACATATATATGAGTCTCCAAAAGTCAATTGTACATCCATTTTTTCCACTTAATCTACAAGTCCTAGAGAAAATTTTCTTAAGGAAAAGTTGTTCCATTAGTGAAAACTAACACAAAACTACTTTAAAAATTATCAATTTTGCTCACATAACATATATGAGTCATCGAAGGTTAATTGTACATCATTTTTTTCTTCTTAATGTACAAGTTCTAGAGCAAAATTTCTTCAGGAAAAGTTGTTCCATTAGTGAAAACTAACACAAAACTAAAATATCAATTTTGCTCACATAACATATATGAGTCATCAAAGGTCAATTGTACATCAATTTTTCCACTTAATCTACAAGAACACAAAACTACTTTAAAAATTATCAATTTTGCTCACATAACATATATAAGTCATCGAAGGTTAATTGTACATCATTTTTTTCTTAATGTACAAGTTCTAGAGAAAAATTTCTTTAGGAAAAGTTTTTCCATTAGTGAAAACTAACACAAAACTATTTTGAAAAACATCAATTTTGCTCACATAACATATATATGAGTCATCAAAGGTCAATTGTACATCATTTTTTCCCTCTAAATGTACAAGTTCTAGAGGAAAATTTCTTCAGAAAAAGTTGTTCCATTAGTGAGAACTAACACAAAATTATTTTGAAAAACATCAATTTTTCTCACATAACATATATATGAGCCTCCAATGGTCAATTGTACATCCATTTTTTGCACTTAATCTACAAGCCCTAGAGAAAATTTTCTAAGGAGAAGTTGTTCCATTAGTTAAAACTAACACAAAACTACTTTAAAAATTATCAATTTTGCTCACAAAACATATATGAGTCATCGAAGGTTAATTGTACAACATTTTTGTCTTCTTAATGTACAAGTTCTAGAGAAAAACTTCTTAAGGAAAAGTTGTTCCATTAGTGAAAACTAACACAAAAATACTTTAAAAACATTAACTTTGCACACATAACATATATATGAGTCATCAAAGGTCAATTGAACATCATTTTTTTCCTCCAAATGTACAAGTTCTAGAGGAAAATTTCTTCAGGAAAAGTTGTTCCATTAGTGAAAACTAACACAAAACTATTTTAAAACATCAATTTTGCTCACATAACATATATATGAGTCTCCAAAAGTCAATTGTACATCCATTTTTTCCACTTAATCTACAAGTCCTAGAGAAAATTTTCTTAAGGAAAAGTTGTTCCATTAGTGAAAACTAACACAAAACTACTTTAAAAATTATCAATTTTGCTCACATAACATATATGAGTCATCGAAGGTTAATTGTACATCATTTTTTTCTTCTTAATGTACAAGTTCTAGAGTAAAACTTCTTAAGGAAAAGTTGTTCCATTAGTGAAAACTAACACAAAAATACTTTAAAAACATTAACTTTGCACACATAACATATATATGAGTCATCAAAGGTCAATTGTACATCATTTTTTTCCTCTAAATGTACAAGTTCTAGAGGAAAATTTCTTCAGGAAAAGTTGTTCCATTAGTGAAAACTAACACAAAAATACTTTAAAAACATTAACTTTGCACACATAACATATATATGAGTCATCAAAGGTCAATTGTACATCATTTTTTTCCACTTAATCTACAAGTCCTAGAGAAAAGTTTCTTAAGGAAAAGTTGTTCTATTAGTGAAAACTAACACAAAACTACTTTAAAAACTATCAATTTTGCTCACATAACATAAATGAGTCATCGAAGGTTAATTGTACTCATTTTTTCTTAATGTACAAGTTCTAGAGAAAAATTTCTTTAGGAAAAGTTGTTCCATTAGTGAAAACTAACACAAAACTATTTTGAAAAACATCAATTTTTCTCACATAACATATATATGAGTCTCCAAAGGTCAATTGTACATCCATTTTTTCCACTTAATCTACAAGTCCTAGAGAAAAATTTCTTAAGGAAAAGTTGTTCCATTAGTGAAAACTAACACAAAACTACTTTAAAAATTATCAATTTTGCTCACATAACATATATGAGTCATCGAAGGTTAATTGTACATCATTTTTTTATTCTAAATGTACAAGTTCTAGAGGAAAATTTCTTCAGGAAAAGTTGTTCCATTAGTGAAAACTAACACAAAACTATTTTAAAACATCAATTTTGCTCAAATAACATATATGAGTCATCAAAAGTCAATTGTACATCATTTTTTTCCACTTAATCTACAAGTCCTAGAGAAAAATTTCTTAAGGAAAAGTTGTTCTATTAGTGAAAACTAACACAAAACTACTTTAAAAATTATCAATTTTCTCACATAACATATATGAGTCATCGAAGGTTAATTGTACATCATTTTATTTCTTAATGTACAAGTTCTAGAGAAAAAGTTTTTTAAGGAAAAGTTGTTCCATTAGTGAAAACTAACACAAAACTACTTTAAAAATTATCAATTTTGCTCACATAACATATATGAGTCATCGAAGGTTAATTGTACATCATTTTTTTCCTCTAAATGTACAAGTTCTAGAGGAAAACTTCTTCAGGAAAAGTTGTTCCATTAGTGAAAACTAACACAAAACTCTTTTAAAACATCAATTTTGCTCACATAACATATATGAGTCATCAAAGGTCAATTGTACATCATTTTTTTTCCACTTAATCTACAAGTCCTAGAGAAAAATTTCTTAAGGAAAAGTTGTTCCATTAGTGAAAACTAACGCAAAACTACTTTAAAAATTATCAATTTTGCTCACATAACATATATGAGTCATCGAAGGTTAATTGTACATCATTTTTTTCCTCTAAATGTACAAGTTCTAGAGGAAAACTTCTTCAGGAAAAGTTGTTCCATTAGTGAAAACTAACACAAAACTGTTTTGAAAAACATCAATTTTGCTCACATAACATGTATATGAGTCTCCAAAGGTCAATTGTACATCAATTTTTTCCACTTAATCTACAAGTCCTAGAGAAAATTTTCTTAAGGAAAAGTTGTTCCATAAGTGAAAACTAACACAAAACTACTTTAAAAATTATCAATTTTGCTCACATAACATATACGAGTCATCGAAGGTTGATTGTACATCATTTTTTTCTTCTTAATGTACAAGTTCTAGAGAAAAACTTCTTAAGGAAAAGTAGTTCCATTAGTAAAAACTAACACAAAAATACTTTAAAAATATTAACTTTGCACACAACATATATATGAGTCATCAAAGGTCAATTGTACATCATTTTTTTCCTCTAAATGTACAAGTTCTAGAGGAAAATTTCTTCAGGAAAAGTTGTTCCATTAGTGAAAACTAACACAAAACTATTTTAAAACATCAATTTTGCTCACATAACATATATGAGTCATCAGAGGTCAATTGTACATCATTTTTTTCCACTTAATCTACAAGTCCTAGAGAAAAATTTCTTAAGGAAAAGTTGTTCCATTAGTGAAAACTAACACAAAACTACTTTAAAAATTATCAATTTTTCTCACATAACATATATGTGTCATCGAAGGTTAATTGTACATCATTTTTTTCTTAATGTACAAGTTCTAGAGAAAAATTTCTTTAGGAAAAGTTGTTCCATTAGTGAAAACTAACACAAAACTATTTTGAAAAACATCAATTTTGCTCACATAACATATATATGAGTCATCAAAGGTCAATTGTACATCATTTTTTCCTCTAAATGTACAAGTTCTAGAGGAAAATTTCTTCAGAAAAAGTTGTTCCATTAGTGAAAACTAACACAAAACTATTTTGAAAAACATCAATTTTTCTCACATAACATATATATGAGTCTCCAAAGCTCAATTGTACATCCATTTTTTCCACTTAATCTACAAGTCCTAGACAAAATTTCTTCAGGAAAAGTTGTTCCATTAGTGAAAACTAACACAAAACTACTTTAAAAATTATCAATTTTTCTCACATAACATATATGTGTCATCGAAGGTTAATTGTACATCATTTTTTTCTTAATGTACAAGTTCTAGAGAAAAATTTCTTTAGGAAAAGTTGTTCCATTAGTGAAAACTAACACAAAACTATTTTGAAAAACATCAATTTTGCTCACATAACATATATATGAGTCATCAAAGGTCAATTGTACATCATTTTTTCCTCTAAATGTACAAGTTCTAGAGGAAAATTTCTTCAGAAAAAGTTGTTCCATTAGTGAAAACTAACACAAAACTATTTTGAAAAACATCAATTTTTCTCACATAACATATATATGAGTCTCCAAAGCTCAATTGTACATCCATTTTTTCCACTTAATCTACAAGTCCTAGACAAAATTTTCTTAAGGAAAAGTTGTTCCATTAGTGAAAACTAACACAAAACTACTTTGAAAATTATCAATTGTGCTCACATAACATATATGAGTCATCGAAGGTTAATTGTACATCATTTTTTTCTTCTTAATGTACAAGTTCTAGAGAAAAACTTCTTAAGGAAAAGTTGTTCCATTAGTGAAAACTAACACAAAAATACTTTAAAAACATTAACTTTGCACACATAACATATATATATGAGTCATCAAAGGTCAATTGTACATCATTTTTTTCCTCTAAATGTACAAGTTCTAGAGGCAAATTTCTTCACGAAAAGTTGTTCCATTAGTGAAAACTAACACAAAACTATTTTAAAACATCAATTTTGCTCACATAACATATATGAGTCATCAGAGGTCAATTGTACATCATTTTTTTCCACTTAATTTACAAGTCCTAGAGAAAAATTTCTTAAGGAAAAGTTGTTCCATTAGTGAAAACTAACACAAAACTATTTTAAAACATCAATTTTGCTCACATAACATATATGTGTCATCGAAGGTTAATTGTACATCATTTTTTTTTTAATGTACAAGTTCTAGAGAAAAATTTCTTTAGGAAAAGTTGTTCTATTAGTGAAAACTAACACAAAACTTTTTTAGAAAACATCAATTTTGCTCACATGACATATATATGAGTCATCAAAAGTCAATTGTACATCATTTTTTCTTAATGTACAATTTCTAGAGAAAAATTTCTTAAGGAAAATTGTTCCATTAGTGAAAACTAACACAAAACTATTTTGAAAAACATCAATTTTGCTCACATAACATATATATGAGTCATCAAAGGTCAATTGTACATCATTTTTTTCCTCTAAATGTACAAGTTCTAGAGGAAAATTTCTTCAGGAAAAGTTGTTCCATTAGTGAAAACTAACACAAAACTATTTTAAAACATCAATTTTGCTCACATAACATATATGAGTCATCAGAGGTCAATTGTACATCATTTTTTTCCACTTAATCTACAAGTCCTAGAGAAAAATTTCTTAAGGAAAAGTTGTTCCATTAGTGAAAACTAACACAAAACTATTTTAAAACATCAATTTTGCTCACATAACATATATGTGTCATCGAAGGTTAATTGTACATCATTTTTTTTTAATGTACAAGTTCTAGAGAAAAATTTCTTTAGGAAAAGTTGTTCTATTAGTGAAAACTAACACAAAACTTTTTTAGAAAACATCAATTTTGCTCACATAACATATATGTGTCATCGAAGGTTAATTGTACATCATTTTTTTTAATGTACAAGTTCTAGAGAAAAATTTCTTTAGGAAAAGTTGTTCTATTAGTGAAAACTAACACAAAACTATTTTGAAAAACATCAATTTTGCTCACATAACATATATATGAGTCATCAAAGGTCAATTGTACATCATTTTTTCCTCTAAATGTACAAGTTCTAGAGGAAAATTTCTTCAGAAAAAGTTGTTCCATTAGTGAAAACTAACACAAAACTATTGAAAAACATCAATTTTTCTCACATAACATATATATGAGTCTCCAAAAGTCAATTGTACATCCATTTTTTCCACTTAATCTACAAGTCCTAGAGAAAACTTTCTTAAGGAAAAGTTGTTCCATTAGTGAAAACTAACACAAAACTACTTTGAAAATTATCAATTTTGCTCACATAACATATATGAGTCATCGAAGGTTAATTGTACATCATTTTTTTCTTCTTAATGTACAAGTTCTAGAGAAAAACTTCTTAAGCAAAAGTTGTTCCATTAGTGAAAACTAACACAAAAATACTTTAAAAACATTAACTTTGCACACATAACACATATATGAGTCATCAAAGGTCAATTGTACATCATTTTTTTCCTCTAAATGTACAAGTTCTAGAGGAAAATTTCTTCAGAAAAAGTTGTTCCATTAGTGAAAACTAACACAAAACTATTTTGAAAAACATCAATTTTTCTCACATAACATATATATGAGTCTCCAAAGGTCAATTGTACATCCATTTTTTCCACTTAATCTACAAGTCCTAGAAAAAATTTTCTTGAGAAAAAGTTGTTCCAATAGTGAAAACTAACACAAAACTACTTTAAAAATTATAAATTTTGCTCACATAACATATATGAGTCATCGGAGGTTAATTGTACATCATTTTTTCTTCTTAATGTACAAGTTCTAGAGAAAAACTTCTTAAGGAAAAGTTGTTCCATTAGTGAAAACTAACACAAAAATACTTTAAAAACATTAACTTTGCACACATAACATATATATGAGTAATCAAAGGTTAATTGTGCATCATTTTTTTCCTCTAAATGTACAAGTTCTAGAGGAAAATTTCTTCAGGAAAAGTTGTTCCATTAGTGAAAACTAACAAAACTATTTTAAAACATCAATTTTGCTCACATAACATAAATATGAGTCATCAAAGGTCAATTGTACATCATTTTTTTCCTCTAAATGTACAAGTTCTAGAGGAAAATTTCTTCAGGAAAAGTTGTTCCATTAGTGAAAACTAACACAAAACCATTTTAAAAAACATCAATTTTGCTCACATAACATATATATGAGTCACCAAAGGTCAATTGTACATCAATTTTTTCCACTTAATCTACAAGTCCTAGAGAAAAATTTCAAGGAAAAGTTGTTCCATTAGTGAAAACTAACACAAAACTTTTTTAGAAAACATCAATTTTGCTCACATGACATATATATGAGTCATCAAAAGTCAATTGTACATCATTTTTTCTTAATGTACAATTTCTAGAGAAAAATTTCTTAAGGAAAATTGTTCCATTAGTGAAAACTAACACAAAACTATTTTGAAAAACATCAATTTTGCTCACATAACATATATATGAGTCATCAAAGGTCAATTGTACATCATTTTTTTCCTCTAAATGTACAAGTTCTAGAGGAAAATTTCTTCAGGAAAAGTTGTTCCATTAGTGAAAACTAACACAAAACTATTTTAAAACATCAATTTTGCTCACATAACATATATGAGTCATCAGAGGTCAATTGTACATCATTTTTTTCCACTTAATCTACAAGTCCTAGAGAAAAATTTCTTAAGGAAAAGTTGTTCCATTAGTGAAAACTAACACAAAACTATTTTAAAACATCAATTTTGCTCACATAACATATATGTGTCATCGAAGGTTAATTGTACATCATTTTTTTTTAATGTACAAGTTCTAGAGAAAAATTTCTTTAGGAAAAGTTGTTCTATTAGTGAAAACTAACACAAAACTTTTTTAGAAAACATCAATTTTGCTCACATGACATATATATGAGTAATCAAAAGTCAATTCTACATCATTTTTTTCCTCTTAAGGTACAAGTTCTAGAGGAAAATTTCTTCAGGAAAAGTTGTTCCATTAGTGAAAACTAACACAAAACTATTTTAAAACATCAATTTTGCTCACATAACATAAATATGAGTCATCAAAGGTCAATTGTACATCATTTTTTTCCTCTAAATGTACAAGTTCTAGAGGAAAATTTCTTCAGGAAAAGTTGTTCCATTAGTGAAAACTAACACAAAACCATTTTAAAAAACATCAATTTTGCTCACATAACATATATATGAGTCACCAAAGGTCAATTGTACATCAATTTTTTCCACTTAATCTACAAGTCCTAGAGAAAAATTTCAAGGAAAAGTTGTTCCATTAGTGAAAACTAACACAAAACTTTTTTAGAAAACATCAATTTTGCTCACATGACATATATATGAGTCATCAAAAGTCAATTGTACATCATTTTTTCTTAATGTACAATTTCTAGAGAAAAATTTCTTAAGGAAAATTGTTCCATTAGTGAAAACTAACACAAAACTATTTTGAAAAACATCAATTTTGCTCACATAACATATATATGAGTCATCAAAGGTCAATTGTACATCATTTTTTTCCTCTAAATGTACAAGTTCTAGAGGAAAATTTCTTCAGGAAAAGTTGTTCCATTAGTGAAAACTAACACAAAACTATTTTAAAACATCAATTTTGCTCACATAACATATATGAGTCATCAGAGGTCAATTGTACATCATTTTTTTCCACTTAATCTACAAGTCCTAGAGAAAAATTTCTTAAGGAAAAGTTGTTCCATTAGTGAAAACTAACACAAAACTATTTTAAAACATCAATTTTGCTCACATAACATATATGTGTCATCGAAGGTTAATTGTACATCATTTTTTTTTAATGTACAAGTTCTAGAGAAAAATTTCTTTAGGAAAAGTTGTTCTATTAGTGAAAACTAACACAAAACTTTTTTAGAAAACATCAATTTTGCTCACATGACATATATATGAGTAATCAAAAGTCAATTCTACATCATTTTTTTCCTCTTAAGGTACAAGTTCTAGAGGAAAATTTCTTCAGGAAAAGTTGTTCCATTAGTGAAAACTAACACAAAACTATTTTAAAACATCAATTTTGCTCACATAACATATATGTGTCATCGAAGGTTAATTGTACATCATTTTTTTTTAATGTACAAGTTCTAGAGAAAAATTTCTTTAGGAAAAGTTGTTCTATTAGTGAAAACTAACACAAAACTTTTTTAGAAAACATCAATTTTGCTCACATAACATATATGTGTCATCAAAGGTTAATTGTACATCATTTTTTTTAATGTACAAGTTCTAGAGAAAAATTTCTTTAGGAAAAGTTGTTCTATTAGTGAAAACTAACACAAAACTATTTTGAAAAACATCAATTTTGCTCACATAACATATATATGAGTCATCAAAGGTCAATTGTACATCATTTTTTCCTCTAAATGTACAAGTTCTAGAGGAAAATTTCTTCAGAAAAAGTTGTTCCATTAGTGAAAACTAACACAAAACTATTGAAAAACATCAATTTTTCTCACATAACATATATATGAGTCTCCAAAAGTCAATTGTACATCCATTTTTTCCACTTAATCTACAAGTCCTAGAGAAAACTTTCTTAAGGAAAAGTTGTTCCATTAGTGAAAACTAACACAAAACTACTTTGAAAATTATCAATTTTGCTCACATAACATATATGAGTCATCGAAGGTTAATTGTACATCATTTTTTTCTTCTTAATGTACAAGTTCTAGAGAAAAACTTCTTAAGCAAAAGTTGTTCCATTAGTGAAAACTAACACAAAAATACTTTAAAAACATTAACTTTGCACACATAACACATATATGAGTCATCAAAGGTCAATTGTACATCATTTTTTTCCTCTAAATGTACAAGTTCTAGAGGAAAATTTCTTCAGAAAAAGTTGTTCCATTAGTGAAAACTAACACAAAACTATTTTGAAAAACATCAATTTTTCTCACATAACATATATATGAGTCTCCAAAGGTCAATTGTACATCCATTTTTTCCACTTAATCTACAAGTCCTAGAAAAAATTTTCTTGAGAAAAAGTTGTTCCAATAGTGAAAACTAACACAAAACTACTTTAAAAATTATAAATTTTGCTCACATAACATATATGAGTCATCGGAGGTTAATTGTACATCATTTTTTCTTCTTAATGTACAAGTTCTAGAGAAAAACTTCTTAAGGAAAAGTTGTTCCATTAGTGAAAACTAACACAAAAATACTTTAAAAACATTAACTTTGCACACATAACATATATATGAGTAATCAAAGGTTAATTGTGCATCATTTTTTTCCTCTAAATGTACAAGTTCTAGAGGAAAATTTCTTCAGGAAAAGTTGTTCCATTAGTGAAAACTAACAAAACTATTTTAAAACATCAATTTTGCTCACATAACATAAATATGAGTCATCAAAGGTCAATTGTACATCATTTTTTTCCTCTAAATGTACAAGTTCTAGAGGAAAATTTCTTCAGGAAAAGTTGTTCCATTAGTGAAAACTAACACAAAACCATTTTAAAAAACATCAATTTTGCTCACATAACATATATATGAGTCACCAAAGGTCAATTGTACATCAATTTCTTCCACTTAATCTACAAGTCCTAGAGAAAAATTTCAAGGAAAAGTTGTTCCATTAGTGAAAACTAACACAAAACTACTTCAAAAATTATCAATTTTGCTCACATAACATATATGAGTCATCGAGGGTTAATTGTACATCATTTTTTTCTTCTTAATGTACAAGGTCTAGAGAAAAATTTCTTTAGGAAAAGTTGTTCCATTAGTGAAAACTAACAAAAATCTACTTTAAAAAACATCAATTTTGCTCACATAACAAATATATGAGTCATTCAAAGGCCACCTGTACATCACTTTTTCCCATTCAATGTAGAAGTGCTAGAGAAAAATTTCTTAAGGAAAAGTTGTTCAATTAGTGAAAAGTAACACAGAACTACTTTCGGCAAAACCTAAATACTGCCCACATAAAGTGTATATGAGTCATCAAAGTTCATATGTACATCAATTGTTCCTCTTATTGTACAAGTCATAGAGGAATATTTCTTAATTAAAAGTTGTTTAATTAGTGAAAGTTAACACAAAACTATTTTTAAAAAGTTAAATAAAGCTCACGTAAAGTATATATGAGTCAGCGCAGGTCATTTGTACATTATTTTTTTCCTCTTAAATTAAAAGTCATTGAGAAAAATTTCTAAAGCAAAAGATTTTTTGTTAGTGAAAGTTACAGAGAACTACTTTAGGAAAACCTAAATACTGCTTACCTAAAGTATATATGAGTCATCAAAGGTCATATGTACATCATTTTTTCCCTCTCAATGTACAAGTCATAGAGAAAAATTATTTGAGGAAAATTTGTTCTCTTAGTGAAAACAAACACAATACTTTGTCAAAAAAATGTCAATTGCGCTCAAATAAAGAAGATATATGAGTCATCAAAGGTCATTTTTTTCCTCTCAACGCAACGTTCAAGTCATGAAGAAAAAATTCCAAGGTAAAACTTGCTCAATTAGTGAAATTTAACACAATAAAGTTAAAAAAATATCAATTTGGCTAACATAAATGATATATGAGACATCAAATTTATCTTGAACATCCTTTTTCCTGTTAATGTACAAGTCATAGAGAAAAATTTTAACAATTTTTCAACAATTTCAAAAAAGAGTCAATAAAACTCATTTGTACTTCATTTTTTCCCTCTTAATTTACAAATCTAGCGGAAAATTTGTTTGCTTGAGGTTGTTTCCTTAGTGAAAACTACCAGTAAAATACTTCAATTGTCAGTCTCGTCCATACAAAATATCTATTTTGTATTAGTCCCGAATTACAAGTTCCAGAGAGAAAATTGTTACGTAGTTAAAACTAAAACAATACTTGAAAACGTATCAATTTTGTTTACATAAAGTATAAATGAGTCATCAAAGTTTGCTTGTGCATCGCCCCCTCATAAATTTACAAGACCAGAACAAAAAAATTCTCAAGTAAAAGTTGTTTCATGTGCCATCATGTGTCATCTAAAGTTATGTGAGAGTCATCATAAGTACATCGTTTTTCTCTTTGCTTACTAGTTACAGTGAAAAATTCCTTCTATAAATTTGTTTTGTATCTGAAAGATAACAAAAAAACTAAAAATGTATCAATTTTGCTCATAAAAGTAAATATGAGTATATGTGAAATAATGGGTCAAATTTACATCAGTTCTTCCTTCTTAATGAACAAGACCTGGAGAACATCACAGGTAAAAAAAACCGTTCATTTCTAAAATGAGTTATCAAAGGTTTTTTGTACATCGTTTTTTTTCCTCATAATTTACAAGTCGCAGTAAAAAATTCATCAAATAAAAACTCTTTCATTGGTTAAAATTAACAAAAAACTTACTTTACTTTTCATTAGTTATTTTCATAAAACGTATGTACGAGTCAGCAAACGTCATTTTTCTTCTTTTTATTCCACTTGAGGTAAAAGTATCGGAGAAAGTTCCTTCATTAAAAATTTTTTCGTAAGTTAAAACTCGTACAAAACAACTTAAAACTTGAAACAAACTAAAATGAGACTCATTTTTCCCTTCATAATATGCAAATCTCTGAGAGAAACCTTCAGAAACAAAATTTCTCAAGAAAATCTCGATCAATCAGCAAAAAACTAACGGAAAAATTCTCAAAAGAGTATCAGTTTTTGTTCACGAAAATGTAAATGAGTCATTAAAAGTCAATTTTAAATCATTTTTCTCCCTCCTAATGTACCCAGGGATTAGATATTTAGAAAAAACTTGTTTCATTAGAGAAAAATTAACATGCAAACGCTTTGAAATGTATTAGTGTCGGTAATGTAAATTATATATACATCATCGAAATGTGTTATTGTACGTCAATTTTATTCCGCTCAATATACATGTCCCGGAGAAAAAACTCCTAAGTAAAAGTTGAGTCAAGCGGAAAAACTAATTTAAAATTATTTCAAAATGTATGAAGCTCGGTCATATAAACTATAAATGAGTCAATAGTAGTAAACAATAAATCATTTATTATCTTTCAATGTACAAGCAGTAGAGTGAAACTTATTCAATGAAAGGTAGTTTTCTAAGAAAAATGTTCAAAGGAACATCTATTTTATGCACTTACATTACGTATGATTCAAAAGGGCTCAGATGTACACTATCTCAGATCACGTAATGTACCATACTACAGCAATTTTTTGAAACTTTTTTTTACAAGAAAGTTGTTTTTAAAATAAATTCGTCAATGGAAACTTAAAATCAATTTCGTGCTCATTGTCGAAAGTAATGTTCGATTGTTTATAGTTTCCTATCTCTCAATGTACAAGAGTTATACCAAAATATACCTGATGATAATTTCTTATGAGTGAATCCCGAAGCCAAAACATTCAAAGCTGCTTCAATTTCAAGCTCATACGCTATTTTTAGGTGATCAAAAATTTAATTGTATCTCGCTTGATAACTCTTTAGTTGATAATTTTACGTTAAAAAATTCTCCATTAAAATTTAACAAAAAAAAAGAATCGATTGTACATATAATAACTCAAATTCTTTGTTATAGGTGTAGCACAGTAATTTTATTGTTACAAAAAATTGTATCATGAATATTTACGTAGACAAGTTATACAAAATTGAACCAGGAATATTTGACATAACTAAAACTGTTAAATTGATTGCGCAATATCTTTTTTATACTCTAATCCAAAAAGTTCACGGAACAATACTTCAAGACAGAAGCTTTAATGCTTAAGTTTTATCAACATTGTCTACAATTGCTGATCCAAGCTATTCAAAGATCAGCAGTAAATTTAATTTTTTGATGAGTGGTAAATCCCACTAAACTGTGTTAATGATTACTATGCATGAGATGGAATTAATCGATGTACGTTTTACTCAGTGTTATTTTTTTTGTATAAGTAGCTAGAAGACACCAACATTTATGAGTTTTTTCATGAAACAACGTCCGGAATATTTTTCCAAAAAGGTAGATAAAAGATTTGTTGTTGACTGTGCAAACTGGTTTTTCGTAACTTAATTTTAACGAAACAAAGTTACGCACTTGCAACTAAAAACATTATCTTTTTTCTTTTTTTTTGAAAAACGAAGCAATGAACCATACATGCACTTATAGTTCTACCTGGTAGGTTTTCGTGCATGCATGGTTCATTGCTTCGTTTTACAAAAAAAGAAAAAGATAATGATTTTAGTTGCAAGTGCGTAACTTTGTTTCGTTAAAATTAAGAAAAACCAGTTTGCACAGTCAACAACAAATCTATTGTCTACCATTTCTGGAAAAATATTCCGGACTTTTTATGAAAAAACTCATAAATGTTGTTGTCTTCTAGCTACTTATACAAAATAATAACACTGTGTAAAACGTACATCGATTAATTCCAACTCATGCATAGTAATCATTAACACGGTTTGGTTTGAGTTACCACTCTTCAAAAAAATTATAATTACTGCTGATCTTTGAATAGTTTGGATCAGCGCTTGTAGACAATGTTGATAAAATTTAAGCATTAAAGCTTCTGTCTTGAAGTATTGTTCCGTGAACTTTTTGGATTAAAGTATAAAAGAGATATTGCGCAATCAATTTAACAGTTTTAGTTATGTCAAATATTCCTGGTTCAGTTTTGTAATAACTTGTCTACGTAAATATTCATGATACAATTTTTGTAACAATAAAATTACTGTGCTACGCCTATATCAAAGAATTTGAGTTTTTATATGTACAATCGATTCTTTTTTTTGTTAAATTTTAATGGAGAATTTTTTAACGTAAAATTGTCAACTAAAGAGTTATCAAGCGAGATACAATTAAATTTTTGATCACCTAAAAATAGCGTATGAGCTTGAAATTGAAGCAGCTTTGAATGTTTTGGCTTCGGGATTCACTCATAAGAAATTATCATCAGGTATATTTTGGTATAACTCTTGTACATTGAGAGATAGGGAACTATAAACAATCGAACATTACTTTCCACAATGAGCACGAAATTGATTTTTTTCAAGTTTCCATTGACGAATTTATTTTCAAAACAACTTTCTTGTAAAAAAAGTTTCAAAAAATTGCTGTACTATGGTACATTATGTGATCTGAGATAGTGTACATCTGAGCCCTTTTGAATCATACGTAATGTAAGTGCATAAAATAGATGTTCCTTTGAACATTTTTCTTAGAAAACTACCTTTCATTGAATAAGTTTCACTCTACTGCTTGTACATTGAAAGATAATAAATGATTTATTGTTTACTACTATTGACTCATTTATAGTTTATATGACCGAGCTTCATACATTTTGAAATAATTTTAAATTAGTTTTTCCGCTTGAATCAACTTTTACTTAGGAATTTTTTCTCCGGGACATGTATATTGAGCGGAATAAAAATGACGTACAATAACACATTTCGATGATGCATATATAATTTACATTTCCGACACTAATACATTTCAAAGTGTTTGCATGTTAATTTTTCTCTAATGAAACAAGTTTTTTCTAAATATCTATAATCCCTGGGTACATTAGGAGGGAGAAAAATGATTTAAAATTGACTTTTAATGACTCATTTACATTTTCGTGAACAAAAACTGATACTCTTTTGAGAATTTTTCCGTTAGTTTTTTGCTGATTGATCGAGATTTTCTTGAGAAATTTTGTTTCTGAAGGTTTCTCTCAGAGATTTGCATATTATGAAGGGAAAAATGAGTCTCATTTTAGTTTGTTTCAAGTGTTAAGTTGTTTTGTACGAGTTTTAACTTACGAAAAACCTTTTAATGAAGGAACTTTCTCCGATACTTTTACCTCAAGTGGAATAAAAAGAAAAATGACGTTTGCTGACTCGTACATACGTTTTATGAAAATAACTAATGAAAAGTAAAGTAAGTTTTTTGTTAATTTTAACGAATGAAAGAGTTTTTATTTGATGAATTTTTTACTGCGACTTGTAAATTATGAGGAAAAAAAACGATGTACAAAAAACCTTTGATAACTCATTTTAGAAATGAACGGTTTTTTTTACCTGTGATGTTCTCCAGGTCTTGTTCATTAAGAAGGAAGAACTGATGTAAATTTGACCCATTATTTCACATATACTCATATTTACTTTTATGAGCAAAATTGATACATTTTTAGTTTTTTGTGTTATCTTTCAGATACAAAACAAATTTATAGAAATTTTTCACTGTAATTAGTAAGCAAAGAGAAAAACGATGTACTTATGATGACTCTCACATAACTTTAAATTACACATGATGGCACATGAAACAACTTTTACATGAGAATTTTTTTGTTCTGGTCTTGTTAATTTATGAGGGGGCGATTCACAAGCAAACTTTGATGACTCATTTATACTTTATGTAAACAAAATTGATACTTTTTCAAGTATTGTTTTAGTTTTAACTACGTAACAATTTTCTCTCTGGAACTTGTAATTTAAGAGGGAAAAAATTGAGGTACAATTGACCATTCGGGACTAATACAAAATAGATATTTTGTATGGACGAAACTGACAATTTAAGTATTTTACTGGTAGTTTTCACTAAGGAAACAACCTCAAGCAAACAAATTTTCCGCTAGATTTGTAAATTAAGAGGGAAAAAATGAAGTACAAATGAGTTTTATTGACTCTTTTTTGAAATTGTTGAAAAATTGTTGAAATTTTTCTCTATGACTTGTACATTAACAGGAAAAAAGATGTTCAAGTTACATTTGATGTCTCATATATCAATTATGTTAGCCAAATTGATATTTTTATAAATTTTTTGTGTTAATTTTTACTAATTGAGCAAGTTTTACCTTGGAATTTTTTTCTTTATGACTTGTACGTTGCGTTGAGAGGAAACAAATGACCTTTGATGAATCATATATCTTTTTTATTTGAGCGCAATTGACATTTTCAAAGTAGTTTTGTGTTTGTTTTCACTAATAGAACAAATTTTCTTCAAATAATTTTTCTCTATGATTTGTACATTGAAAGTGAAAAAATGATGTACATATGACCTTTGATGACTCATATATACTTTAGGTGAGCAGTATTTAGCTTTTCCTGAAGTAGTTCTCTGTTACTTTCACTAACTAAAAATCTTTTGCTTTAGAAATTTTTCTCTGACTTAAATTAAGAGGAAAAAAATAATGTAAACATGACCTGTGCTGACTCATATATGCTTTATGTGAGCTTTATTTAACTTTTTTAAAAATAGTTTTGCGTTAACTTTCACTAATTAAACAACTTTTAATTAAGAAATATTCCTCTATGACTTGTACAATAAGAGGAAAAATTGATGTACATATGAACTTTGATGACTCATATACACTTGATGTGGGCAGTATTTAGGTTTGCCGAAAGTAGTTCTGTGTTACTTTTCACTAATTGAACAACTTTTCCTTAAGAAATTTTTCTCTAGCACTTGTACATTAAATGGGAAAGTGATGTACAGGTGGCCTTTGAATGACTCAACTATTTGTTATGTGAGCAAAATTGATGTTTTTTAAAGTAGATTTGTGTTAGTTTTCACTAATGGAACAACTTTTTCTTCAGAAATTTTTCTCTAGGACTTGTAGATTAAGTGGAAAAAATTGATGTACAATTGACCTTTGGTGACTCATATATATGTTATGTGAGCAAAATTGATGTTTTTCAAAATAGTTTTGTGTTAGTTTTCACTAATGGAACAACTTTTCCTGAAGAAATTTTCCTCTAGAACCTGTACATTTAGAGTTAAAAAATGATGTACAATTGACCTTTGACGACTCATATATATGTTATGTGAGCAAAATTGATGTTTTAAAATAGTTTTGTGTTAGTTTTCACTAATGGAACAGCTTTTCCTGAAGAAATTTTCCTCTAGTACTTGTACATTTAGAGGAAATAAATGATGTACAATTGACCTTTGATGACTCGTATATATGTTATGTGTGCAAAGTTGATGTTTTTAAAGTATTTTTGTGTTAGTTTTCACTAATGGAACAACTTTCCCTTAAGAAATTTTTCTCTAGAAATTGTACATTAAAAAAAAGGATGTACAATTGACCTTTGACGACTCATATATATGTTATGTGAGCAAAATTGATGTTTGTTAAAGTATTTTTGTGTTAGTTTTCACTAATGGAACAACTTTTCCTTGAGAAATTTTTCTCTAGGACTTGTACATTAAAAGGAAAAAAATGATGTACAATTGATGTTTTTAAAAGTATTTTCGTGTTAGTTTTCACTAATGGAACAACTTTTCCTTCAAAAATTTTTCTCTAGAACTTGTACATTAAGAGGAAAAAAATGATGTACAATTGACTTTTGATGACTCATATATATGTCATGTGAGCAAAATTGATGTTTTCTAAAAAAGTTTTGTGTTAGTTTTCACTAATAGAACAACTTTTCCTTAAGAAACTTTTCTCTAGGACTTGTACATTAAAAGGAAAAAAAATGATGTAAAATTGACTTTTGATGACTCATATATATATGTTATGTGAGCAAAATTGATGTTTTGTAAAGTATTTTTATGTTAGTTTTCACTAATGGAACAATTTTCCTTCAGAAATTTTTCTCTAGAAATTGTACATTAAGAAAAAATGATGTACAATTGACCTTTGATGACTCATATTTATGTTATGTGAGCAAAATTGATGTTTTTTAAAGTATTTTTGTGTTAGTTTTCACTAATGAAACAACTTTTCTTTAAGAAATTTTTCTCTAGGACTTGTACACTAAGAGGAAAAAAATGATGTACAATTGACATTTGACGACTAATATATAATATGTGAGCAAAATTGATGTTTTTTAAAGTAATTGTGTGTTAGTTTTCACTAATGGAACAACTTTTCCTTAAGAAATTTTTCTCTAGGACTTGTACATTAAAAGGAAAAAAATGATGTACAATTGATGTTTTTAAAAGTATTTTTGTGTTAGTTTTCACTAATGGAACAACTTTTCCTTAAAAAATTTTTCTCTAGAAATTGTACATTAAGAAAAAAGATGATGTACAATTGACCTTTGATGACTCATATATATGTTATGTGAGCAAAATTGATGTTTTTTAATGTATTTTTGTGTTAGTTTTCACTAATGGAACAAATTTTCCTGAAAAAATTTTTCTCTAGTTCCTTAAAAAATTTTCTCTAGAACTTGTACATTAAGAAGAAAAAAATGATGTACAATTGACCTTCGATGACTCATATATATGTTATGCTAGCAAAATTGATGTTTTTTAAAGTATTTTTGTGTTAGTTTTCACTAATGAAACAACTTTTCCTTAAGAAATTTTTCTCTAGGACTTGTATACTAAGAGGAAAAAAATGATGTACAATTGACATTTGACGACTAATATATATAATATGTGAGCAAAATTGATGTTTTTTAAAGTAATTGTGTGTTAGTTTTCACTAATGGAACAACTTTTCCTTAAGAAATTTTTCTCTAGGACTTGTACATTAAAAGGAAAAAAATGATGTACAATTGATGTTTTTAAAAGTATTTTTGTGTTAGTTTTCACTAATGGAACAACTTTTCCTTAAAAAATTTTTCTCTAGAACGTGTACATTAAGAAGAAAAAAATGATGTACAATTGACTTTTGATGACTCATATATATGTCATGTGAGCAAAATTGATGTTTTCTAAGTTTTGTGTTAGTTTTCACTAATGGAACAACTTTTCCTTAAGAAACTTTTCTCTAGGACTTGTACATTAAAAGGAAAAAAATGATGTACAATTGACTTTTGATGACTCATATATATATGTTATGTGAGCAAAATTGCTGTTTTTTAAAGTATTTTTATGTTAGTTTTCACTAATGGAACAACTTTTCGTTAAGAAATTTTTCTCTAGAAATTGTACATTAAGAAGAAAAAATGATGTACAATTGACCTTTGATGACTCATATATATGTTATGTGAGCAAAATTGATGTTTTTTAAAGTATTTTTGTGTTAGTTTTCACTAATGGAACAACTTTTCCTTAAAAAATTTTTCTCTAGAACTTGTACATTAAGAAAAAAATGATGTACAATTGACTTTTGACGACTCATATATATGTCATGTGAGCAAAATTGATGTTTTCTAAAAAAAGTTTTGTGTTAGTTTTCACTAATGGAACAACTTTTCCTTAAGAAATTTTTCTCTGGAACTTGTACTTTAAGAGTAAAAAAAATGATGCAATGATGTACAATTAACATTTGATGACTCAAATATATGTTATGTGAGCAAAATTGATGTTTTTTAAAGTATTTTTGTGTTGTTAGTTTTCACTAATGGAACAACTTTTCCTTAAAAACTTTTTCTCTAGAACTTGTACATTAAGAAGAAAAAAATGATGTACAATTGACCTTCGATGACTCATATATATGTAATGTTAGCAAAATGGATGTTTTTTAAAGTATTTTTGTGTTAGTTTTCACTAATGAAACAACTTTTCCTTAAGAAATTTTTCTCTAGGACTTGTACATTAAGAGGAAAAAAATGATGTACAATTGACATTTGACGACTAATATATATGTTATGTGAGCAAAAATGATGTTTTCTTAAGTAGTTTTGTGTTAGTTTTTACCAAAGGATCAACTTTTCCTTAAGAAAATCTTCTCTATGACTTGTACATTAAGGGGAAAATAATGATGTACAGGTGACCTTTGATGATTTTTTTGTACTACATTTCACTAAAACTGATATATTTCAAAATTTAATTATTCTTCACCAGTGACTGAACTTTTGCTTTAAAAAATTATCTGGCACTTGTATATTACTCTAATGGCAAAACTTTACCCTAATATCCTCCATGCAAAACCGTACTCTACCTTACCGATTCAAATCTTCACACTAATCCTGTATGCAGATATTCAAACTTTTGCCCTATTAAACTCATGGCAAAACTATACCCTATGATCCCCATGAAATACTCGACCCTACTATCCTGTTTTCAAACTTCACCCTAATACCCACTTGCAGATTTTGAAATATGTACCCTATTATCTCCATGCAACACAATACCCTACTATACTGATTCAAATTTTCACTCTATAATCTGTTTGCAGATATTCAAATATATAGCTAATTATCCCCAAGGCAAAATTATACCCTATTATCCCATGCAACACTTTAAACTACTATCCTGATTCAAATTTCACCCCAATATCAGCTTGCATACTTTGAAATCTATACCCTACTATATCCATGTCAAAACTATACGAATTATCCCCATGCATTTTTAGACCCTACTATCACCATTCAAGTTTTCACCCTTTGAACAGGTAAAATTCTCACCCTTTTAACAGGTTACTTCTTTACCCTATTATCCCTACAACCCTACCCTATTATCCGCATATGGCACAACTATACACTTTTATCCCCATACAATACTATTATGGCACAGCTATACCCCATTATCCCTATACAATACTATACCCGATATCTTGACTCAAATCGTCACCCCTTTACCCATTTGTGGATATAAAAAATCTTTACCCTATTATAACTATGGAAAAATTAAACCCTATTATCCCCATGCAATAATATATCCGTCAATCCGAAATCAACTCTTCACTCTATAATCCACTTGCGCATATTCAAATATCTACCCTATTGTCATTGTTTAATATTACACCAGACTATCAAGATTCAAATCTTGACCCTTTTATTCGCATAAAGATATTCAAATCTATGCCCGATTATCTCCATGGCAAAATTTTACCTTATTATCCCACACAATGAATGGATTTTAATTCGAATGGCCTAACATTACCAGGTAGCGGCTATACATGTAATTCCCCGCTCAAAGTTTATTGCATGTATACCCTATTATCCTCATGGGATATACCACTTCATATTATCCTCATGGGATATACCACTCCAAATTATCCTCATGCATTCTATACCCTATTATCCTCATGGCAGGATAACCACCCCCCCCCCCCCCCCCTATCCCAATACAGCTATATATATTACTACTTAGGATACTTCTGGAACTGTCTTATGGTCGTCTCAAGAATAATAATAATCTTAAGGCTTACCTGACTAATTAAAGTTCTATGACTCTAGTCTGTAAATCTTCGATGGGAGTACTAGTGGATAGAGCACGGGTCCCAATGCTGCTATCTAGACTTAGTCTCAAATATATTCACGAGAGTAGAGAGAGATTCATATACTTTATTGTTATATCAAGTCTGACTCTGAAAGAACCAAAGAACTAAAGAGTGAAAGGAAAGGTTTTAGCGTATTTCTAAAAGGGGAAATAATAAATATAATTTTATCCAATCAGAAACGAGTATTTGAGTTTCAATAAATAATTTATACTTTTTTGAATAAATAGTTTTTTTCAAGTTTTATTTCTGGATGTCAATCAAGATTGACTCCATCTTTCCGGGTTGTTGAGTTTTTGAAAACTTTTTATTCTGTATAGTTTGTTCTTCTACTTTTCTTTTCTAGTAGAATAATTTGTAGTTGTAGGTAGATTCGTATTCGCATGCAGGTTTGTAGTCGTTGGGCAGTTGTAGGCAGGTCAGCTATTCAAAGACATTCTCTGAACATCAACAACCACAAAAGTATCTATTCCATGAACCATCAGAGTTCCAATGGTTCTCACAAGCGGCGGCTGCCGATGATCCAGTGGTGTGTTGCTGTTCTGTCCTTGTAGTTGTGTAGTGACTTACCTGAGTTACCCGAAAGTTTCTTAGTTTTAATTGTTAGGGGTGAGTTGAATTAAATTTAAAAAATATTATAGTGTTAACCGGTAGAGGTGTAGGTGAAATTAGGTATTTATTATCAAGTCTATCGTAAATGATTCACGAGGTTCTTGTTAACTATACATTCAATTATTTTTTTAACACTTTTACATGTATATATGTATCCCTTCGGGTTGGAAAAGGAAAAGATCTGCTTTATTCATATTAAATTCGTTCACAATCGTTCTTGGTAAATCAAATGTTAGATGTGAGTATGTAAAAATTTAATGGCAATTAATTAATTGTACAACAATTTTACCTTCTAAATTATTGTTTCAATCACCTGATTCTTATGAGGTTAAATTTTGTTATGTAACACGCTCGGCAAGTATCGCGTACATTTGTTTACAGTTCTCGGCTACAATCAGTAGAGGTGAAAGACTCGAGAATGTTCACAGGAGTTTCATTTTTCATTGTGAGTTGTTAATATTCTATATGGAGGGGAATCAGTGTTATCAAACACTGGGTGACATTTAATTCTTTCCTTTTAAAGGTTATCTATTAGAAGTATGTGTTCACTTTTTGAACAGTGGGATGGAAGGAGAAAATGTGTACCTCGAAGATGGTCGATTCTTTTCTGTTTTACATCAAAAATGGTTTTCTATTTAATTCCATGAGTATTGGCTGTTACTCACGATAGTGTGTTCTAACATTGTATTGTGAAATTTTCGAATTATTTTCTAGTTAGTTCGTTCATAAACTAGTTTTGTGATAACGCTTTATAGGTGTATTGTGAATTTTAATACTGTATTAGTGAAAATAGGATCGTTAAAATTCATCCAGGTGCATGTTTCGTGGTAATACGTGTCTTTACATTTTGACATGAATAAAATTCTTAACTCAATTAATTGCATATTTAATTACATGTGGGTGTCATTTGAGTCGTTTATTTACATACAGTACAGTTGTCATTACATATATTACATTGAAATTGTTGAGGTAAGTTATTCCAGAAATGTGTTCCGTTTTATTGCTTAAATAGGAATATTAATGGGGGGTATTTGAATATATTCACACTAATCTATAATTCAGGTGGTTTATTATTTCCTAATCTATTTCCCTGAGTTGTTTGTCTCAAGTGCGGTTGCACTTGTCGATCCAAGGTGTGTTGGTATTTTATAGTGCGGTGGCACTTCGTGTAGTGCGGTGGCACTTCATTATTAATTAAAAATAGTTGAAGCGGCGAAGCTTTTATTAAACTATGGAATGATTAGAAACTAATTAACGTTTAGGACAGAATAGTGACTGACATTTACTGATATACTCTATCAAGACATTACAGAAGGTGAGATAAAGATGAGATACAAAAGTGAAACAGTCTAAATCAGAGATACAAAAGTGAAACAGGTTAATGCATGGAAGGGAGAGACAGTTTAATAGATAGTTTTAAATCTGTTTTGTTTGTTGCGGCTAATTACGCAGCTGTTTGAGTTCTTCAAACTCTTTGATTAACTCTTTGTTTTGCGATAGAATATGCTAGCGCATGGTGTAATAGGTTCGGTATTATGTGTGGTACTGTTGCTTTGACAGCTTTTTGTATTTCCATTTCTGGATCCGTCGGTCGTCGGGATCCTATATATTCTATGAACTTCTTTACTGGTTTCGCTGGAACGCTTCCGTGAATGTGATATGTGTGATAATTCTCGGCTGGTTCTAGCGCTTCAATAGGTATCATAAATGGTCCTTCGGGGTTCTCGATGGTTTGGAAGATATAATTTTTCACGGAGTCAAAATTTCTCAGGGTGCCTTTCATGTATTTATCCTTAATAATATACGCAAATTTCATGAAATACGGTGAAGTCATTTGGTCGTTTACATATATAAAGTTTTCATGTGGAAGGTTGTCTCGTAGGTAAGTATAATAAATTAAGTTATGTATTAGCTTTGTTTCATGTACTTTAAAATTGTTACATTGTACATCTTTGGTGGTGGGGTGTAGAAAACTAAAACTTAATTGGAACATTTCATGAGTATATGCTTTAAATGCGTTTACATCTTGCGAAGCTTTTGCAGTTACATGATCAAGGGAGGGGTTACGGGGTAAGGTGAATTTATAATTATAACGATATAGAAACTTCTCCGTCAAGCTGTAAAATTGTTTCAGTTGGAGGTATCGTTGGTGGTGATCAACGTTTCTCCCCATGTTTCGTGTTCTTGTTTTGATTGTTTCCACTGTTTCGCAGGGAATTGGTGGGAGGAAGTCGATGTTGCTGTGAATGGAATTCCTCAATACGAAAATGGTGTAGTTTATTTTTGTACGGGATGTTTGACCAATTGAGGAAAGATAAGAGCGGGTTATACTTCTCATTATCTGGGTCCGCGTACAGTCGGGGATCATCATTTTTGAACCATATGGTCTCGCTGACGCGAGTGCTGTGTGACTGCTCGCACGTCCTGATGTGGAAAAAACTTTAGTAGGATTAGTACTTCGTGGGGTGACTGCGTGTGGAAATCTCAGGTTATTTGGGCGGGTGTTTGAGATCTCTCCCCGTTGAACTAAGTAATAATGCTCAATGATAGGGTTTACATATTTTCCCAATCTATTGTGTACAGATGTCGGGCCGTTTAATTCTGTGGGTGGTTCTGGCATTGGTGCAGGCATGGGAGGATTGAAAGCGGCTGGAGGCGGGTATACTGGCATTGGTGGATATTGGCTGTCATTACTATATGGGTTAGTGTAATAAACTTGTTGCGTTGTTGGTGTTACTATAGGTGTTGATTGGCAAAGCGGTGATGCATGTACTTGATTATACTGATAGGAAAGGTTTGCTATGGGTTGGTGGTTGGGGTGATACGTGACTTGTTGGTGGGCTTGTTTTGCTCGCGAAGCGATCTGTTTCCTCTTCTCCGACAGTGAGCTATATCGTTCTTGTCCGTAGCTGTTATCAACTTGGACAACGAGGCTCTTCACTTTCTGTTCCTGCTCGGATGGAGGTCGCTCAGATGGAGGTCGTTCAGATGGGCTCGGTGATTGTGGTCTTGTGCTGGTTTGCACTGCAGTGTCCATTGTGGTGGATTCGACAATGGTAGCAGGACTCGTTGCTCCTGAACTAATCTCGCCCTCTTCCACAGAGTAGCTGAGTGGAGAGTCTGCTTTAAATTCGCACTCTGATGACATACTAAAACAAATCAAGATGTATTTATTGTTTAAATTTACGTTGTTGTATGTCTTTTAAATATAAGGTGATATCTACAGGTTATTGTATTAGTAGTAGGTTATTACTACAGGTTCGTGATGATACATATTACAATTATTACTACATATGAGTGATGCCTACGATGTGATATTTGTGAATTGGTGAGTGGGTGAACAACCTTTCATAATCAGTTAGGTCATTAATCAGTGAGGTGAATAATTAGTGCGGTGAAAAATCAGTTAGAACAGGTTATGGAAAGGAAAGACCAGGAATTAGAGAGGTTATACACTGAAAGGTTATACTCAGTAGGAATGTAGTATAGGTTATATATGATAGCGAAGAGAATTATCTTAATGAGTCAATTGATTTTTTGAATTTTTTAGTTAATGAATACCGTATTAAATTTCATAATTAGTAATGGATTGTGAGTCTGAATAGGTTACTTCATTTGTGTGAGGTCTATCTTCCTCATCCAACATATCCATGGTTACATTCAATGGATTTATATTTTTATTGACTTTTAAATGTTGGAAATCCAAAGGTGGTGGGTTTTGGATTTCAAGTAATTTAACAGAACGAATTAAATGCTTTGGTGTTTCGTCTTTTTGAGCAGTCTCGTAATTTTGTCTTTTATCGAATAACTCAGGTGCACTTGGAGTTTGATATGGCGGTGTTGTTATTAATGGAGGTGGTGGTAATAGTGGAGGTGTTTTTGGTAATGGTTGATCTCGGATCGATCCTTTGTCGTGTATTGTTGCTAATAGTTCTTGGTGTAAAGGTTCGAGGCTGGATTTTTGCGTTGGAATACTAGGTTTACTTTTGTGACTAGCATTCTTAAGTTGTAAACCTTTCTTTGATCGTCTGATTGTTGCGTTATACTGTTTGTAATTAGTATCAACATATACATCATTGTCATCGTCGATTACAAATGGTGATTCGGTTATTTGAACATCTGATTTAGTCCTAGGTTGGTGTTTCATTGTGACTTTTAGTTTGTTCTTTACTGTGTTATTATTCTGTGTTTCGTGGCTATTATTATCATCATCTGATGAACTATCTGAATCTTGTGCTTCGGCAGTCAATTGTGTTAGTGTGTGTGAAAATATTCCAAATATTGTAGATAAAAGAATTCGTGTTAGACTTACTTGTTTACCAATAGCGTAGGTATCGTTGGTGGTGATCAACGTTTCTCCCCATGTTTCGTGTTCTTGTTTTGATTGTTTCCACTGTTTCGCAGGGAATTGGTGGGAGGAAGTCGATGTTGCTGTGAATGGAATTCCTCAATACGAAAATGGTGTAGTTTATTTTTGTACGGGATGTTTGACCAATTGAGGAAAGATAAGAGCGGGTTATACTTCTCATTATCTGGGTCCGCGTACAGTCGGGGATCATCATTTTTGAACCATATGGTCTCGCTGACGCGAGTGCTGTGTGACTGCTCGCACGTCCTGATGTGGAAAAAACTTTAGTAGGATTAGTACTTCGTGGGGTGACTGCGTGTGGAAATCTCAGGTTATTTGGGCGGGTGTTTGAGATCTCTCCCCGTTGAACTAAGTAATAATGCTCAATGATAGGGTTTACATATTTTCCCAATCTATTGTGTACAGATGTCGGGCCGTTTAATTCTGTGGGTGGTTCTGGCATTGGTGCAGGCATGGGAGGATTGAAAGCGGCTGGAGGCGGGTATACTGGCATTGGTGGATATTGGCTGTCATTACTATATGGGTTAGTGTAATAAACTTGTTGCGTTGTTGGTGTTACTATAGGTGTTGATTGGCAAAGCGGTGATGCATGTACTTGATTATACTGATAGGAAAGGTTTGCTATGGGTTGGTGGTTGGGGTGATACGTGACTTGTTGGTGGGCTTGTTTTGCTCGCGAAGCGATCTGTTTCCTCTTCTCCGACAGTGAGCTATATCGTTCTTGTCCGTAGCTGTTATCAACTTGGACAACGAGGCTCTTCACTTTCTGTTCCTGCTCGGATGGAGGTCGCTCAGATGGAGGTCGTTCAGATGGGCTCGGTGATTGTGGTCTTGTGCTGGTTTGCACTGCAGTGTCCATTGTGGTGGATTCGACAATGGTAGCAGGACTCGTTGCTCCTGAACTAATCTCGCCCTCTTCCACAGAGTAGCTGAGTGGAGAGTCTGCTTTAAATTCGCACTCTGATGACATACTAAAACAAATCAAGATGTATTTATTGTTTAAATTTACGTTGTTGTATGTCTTTTAAATATAAGGTGATATCTACAGGTTATTGTATTAGTAGTAGGTTATTACTACAGGTTCGTGATGATACATATTACAATTATTACTACATATGAGTGATGCCTACGATGTGATATTTGTGAATTGGTGAGTGGGTGAACAACCTTTCATAATCAGTTAGGTCATTAATCAGTGAGGTGAATAATTAGTGCGGTGAAAAATCAGTTAGAACAGGTTATGGAAAGGAAAGACCAGGAATTAGAGAGGTTATACACTGAAAGGTTATACTCAGTAGGAATGTAGTATAGGTTATATATGATAGCGAAGAGAATTATCTTAATGAGTCAATTGATTTTTTGAATTTTTTAGTTAATGAATACCGTATTAAATTTCATAATTAGTAATGGATTGTGAGTCTGAATAGGTTACTTCATTTGTGTGAGGTCTATCTTCCTCATCCAACATATCCATGGTTACATTCAATGGATTTATATTTTTATTGACTTTTAAATGTTGGAAATCCAAAGGTGGTGGGTTTTGGATTTCAAGTAATTTAACAGAACGAATTAAATGCTTTGGTGTTTCGTCTTTTTGAGCAGTCTCGTAATTTTGTCTTTTATCGAATAACTCAGGTGCACTTGGAGTTTGATATGGCGGTGTTGTTATTAATGGAGGTGGTGGTAATAGTGGAGGTATTTTTGGTAATGGTTGATCTCGGATCGATCCTTTGTCGTGTATTGTTGCTAATAGTTCTTGGTGTAAAGGTTCGAGGCTGGATTTTTGCGTTGGAATACTAGGTTTACTTTTGTGACTAGCATTCTTAAGTTGTAAACCTTTCTTTGATCGTCTGATTGTTGCGTTATACTGTTTGTAATTAGTATCAACATATACATCATTGTCATCGTCGATTACAAATGGTGATTCGGTTATTTGAACATCTGATTTAGTCCTAGGTTGGTGTTTCATTGTGACTTTTAGTTTGTTCTTTACTGTGTTATTATTCTGTGTTTCGTGGCTATTATTATCATCATCTGATGAACTATCTGAATCTTGTGCTTCGGCAGTCAATTGTGTTAGTGTGTGTGAAAATATTCCAAATATTGTAGATAAAAGAATTCGTGTTAGACTTACTTGTTTACCAATAGCTTTGTGTATTGCAAAGGCGTTGTAAAATTTTATTATTACATTAAATATAAATAGTAAAAAGTTTACCATGGCATATAAAATGGCTATTTTTTCCATTTTATACCAAGGCCAACCAAATAATTATTTTTCCAGTATATACCAAGGCCAACCAAATACGGGTAAGATTTGGTCTTTTAGCCATTTGCCATCGAATATTTCTTTCCAGTTGATGGTGGGCTGGTCTATCTGGAAATTATAACCGTTAATGTTAAGATCTTTTAACCATTTGAGTGAATTTTCATAACCTTTATAGGCGTCTAAAAGTCCTAATTGGTCTAGTTCTAGTAATTTTTGAGCATTAGCTGAGGTAGCTTCATGCAGTGGTTCGGCTCTGTCTCGGATATACTCTCGTAACAAATCTCGTTCTCGTTCTTTTATTAGTTGTTCTTTACTAAATATCCCGTTTTCAATTAATTTTGCCTAGGAGTGGTGTGTCCTTGTGCACTTGTGTAAGTGCCAGTTGTCTAATGTTTCTGGTTTGCTCGCATAGTTTTGAGTAAAATTCAATGGCTTGTAGGCTAAGTTGTGAATAGATTTTACACATATACAAGTCCATTTGCATTTCTAGGTGTGTTATTTCATTGACAAAACCATAGTAGTAAAAATTGTTGTGGTTTTTTAGGTTGTTGAGAAATATCTTTACTATTGATTTTTATAAATTTTTCGTTGTCAAAGGTGTTAATATCTGTATCGTATGGTTTTCCTGTGTTCATAAAAAAGCCATGTTTATAAGTTATAAAGATGTCTTCGTATTCTGTGCTCGGATGTAGTCGGTGTGTTGTGAACACCAATGAACAGTTTCTTTATTGTTCCTTCGACTGCGAAAGCTTTGATTTCTATTGCTTTTGCTCTAGAGAGTAATTGTACTCCAGATTTTTCCATTTCGAGATCCATAGGTTTAAATGTGCAGGTGCTAATTTAATTAAGTTCATAGTATTTAACATTGCTGATTTCATTTATTTCACAATCGTAATGTTCGACAAATATGTCTTGTGGTCCTGTTGGTGGTCCAGCTGAGATTGTGTTATTACTTGGTTTTAGAGTTTTATCTATTATTCTTCGTGAGCGTTTGTGTATTTTGTTATGGTTTGTTTCATTTGTGAATGTTGTTATTGCTGGTTGAGGAATATTGTGATTTTTAAGATATGGTTCTATTATCGCTCCGTTAAGGCTAGTCTTTACTTGGTGTATTCCTGTTATTTTCTGTTTTGATATTGGAAATTCTAGGTTTTTGGGTATTTGAGGGTGCATTTCGAGCTGTGCTTTTTCCAGTTGTTGTATATTATTTTCGATCTCTATGTTTCTGCTAATGAATGGTGTATCTATTTGAGTTGGAGGTGTTGGTTTTCCCCAGTTATGAAACCAATAGTCTGCTCGTATATTCCACAGATCTTCATAATCTGATTCGGTGATATTTATAATATTTGTGAAGTAAGTATTATTTGTTTCGTGTTTAATTCGATCTTGTAGGTTTTTGATGTCTTTTGCACGAAGTTTAATTGGTCCTATACCGTATTCAAGGTATACTAGTAATAGGAATAGAAATATAAAGGTGAAGAGTATTACGTGTAGTATCACTAGTTGAATCGACATGTGTACGTTAGTCCTGTATGTGGGTTATAAAATGATGCAAAACCAAGTGTTTGTTGTGTATATCTATCAAATTTGTATATGAATTCAGTGCAAATAAATGGTGGAGGTGTTGTACGAGTGGTAATTGATGGGGTTGCTGCGTGAAAAGGATGGTTAAAAATGGTGTTATATCTAATTGTTGATTGAAAGTGTAGTTCTAAACTTGGTGTTGAAAGTACGTTAACTGCGTTTTGTCTCTGTCGTATGGTGAGGTTTCAAGTATGTTCAAGTCTTTCTCTTGCCCAATTAGTAAATGTGTCTCCTAGACTTGTTGGTCCGTATAGAACTGGTGCTGGTGTAAATGACGTGTGATCTAATAGAAATCTTTGCGTATATTCACGAGTTCTGCTTCTCGTTGGTGGGTTTTGGTTATGTATTGCTGGTAGTATAGGTCCTCTTTAATTTTCAAGTAGTCATATTTCTAGTTCAAAGTTTATACTGGATACAATAGGTGAATGTTCTGATACTAAGGATGATTCTATTTGGGAGTATGTATTAGATACGTTTTCTTCTAAAGATGTGTTTTGTGTTGAAAGGGTTAGGCCTGATCTTGGTGTTCTTTGTGAGCTCGAGATTGAATCTCGTGATGATGCTGACCAAAATGAGCTTTGGGGTGCGATTGCTTGATGTTGTCTAAGTTGTTGTTGCACAAAGTTAAAATCTTGTACTTGTTGGTTGATAAAAGGGATTCGCTCTAAGTTCTGTTGATGTGGGAGTGGCTATTGATGATTCGCTAGGTAATTCTGGTGAAGCAATACTAAAATTTTGTAATGTTGGTGTACTTGTTCTGCTAGATGGTTCTGAGCGTCCGGTGCTTAATGGTCTTATGTCGTTATTGTCTATTTCAATATCTGTTGTACGATAGGGTATTAAAGGTGCTTGGTTTGGGTACGAAAATGAATATCGTCTTCTTGCTTTTACTAGAGTTCTTCTGGGTCGGACGCATTCGCGTCTAACTGTGTATGGATTCTCTGTACCTACTTCGCTTTCTTCTGGTGATGTTGGTATATTAGTTAAATCAGTGACTTCGTTGTCGTGCGGGCGTTCAATAGTATTATGATTATTATTCGACGCAATTGTGTAAATTAAGCGCCCCTGTCAGGCGTATTTGGCGGGTTATTTTGGTGTCTATTATTTGTAGTGAAATAGTTATTTATTAATGAACTATTGTTTCTTGGTATTACTCTATTCTGTCGAATATTGTGTTGTGTTATTTGTGAATGTGATTGGAGATTCAGTTGTGTTGTATTTTGTTGGGATGTGTTGTTATACAATGCAACTGTGTTATTACGTGTAAATGCGAGTGTGGTTGGATTATTTTGGTAGTTTGGGTCTTGAGTGTATTGTGCGTTTAGTGCAGTTGGTGGTGATAGAATAAGTAATGGAGTAATGGTTTGTATAGGTTGGTCTGTTTGTGCGCATAGATTAGAAATCCAAACTTCGTGATTTTCACGTACGTTTATTTGGTAAATTAGAACGTTTCCATAATATTGTGTATTTACTGGAAAAGCGACTTGTAATTAAAAGTTATGGGCTCTTAAAGTATAGTAAATGGCTTCTTCAACGTTTCTGTCGGGATCAATTTTGATGATTATTTTTATGGTCCAAGTATAGACTTTACTAAGTCATAGCACATTAATACAAAGAAATATATTATAAATGCGGTTTTTAGGAATTGGAAGATTTCAAGTTCAATATTTTCGAGAAATGTTTCGCAAAAATGGTTTGTCTTCCTCGTTTAAACCTTGACCTTCTGACATTTAATAGATTGGTGTGGTTGCATGAATTACTCTATTTCTTCGAAGGGCTGTACGTATAATTTCAAATGCTAGATATATCGAAACAGCTACAATACAAGGTGTTGTAAGTATTGTGATTAGACTAATTATAGTGTAGAATACTATAAAGGTATCAATTTTGGCTGATTCAGGTGAATATTTTAGTATTATTTTCAGATATTATTACAAATGGCGTGTTAAATTTAGAAATGTTAATACACTTTTCTTCAGTTATTTGTCGTCTTAAGTTTTCGTAATCTATCATAGAGTGTAACGTGATTGGTTTTTTCAGTAGGTGATAAAAGTAGTGTTCTCCCCAGTGAAGATCTACTAGGGTATTATTATTTCTGATTGCTGTGCACGCTATAAGGTATTTTTTGTGATATGTTCGACAACTAAGCAAATGTAATGTATCGTTATTATAATGAATATGACAATGTGCGTGTATGTTTAATTGTTTGTATTTGTTTCTATTATTAGGACATTCAACTACAATTGCTAATTCAGATTTTGGCTCTTTGTCCATCTATATCGTACATATCTAGTTCTAGTGTGTCCGTCTTTGTCTTTCGTTTGAAATCTCAATGTAATATTGATTACTTTAGTATTTTTGGCTATTTTGAAGTGTTTGTCTATTATTACCTTTCCTGAATTCTGTCTCGTTACACGTAATCGCATAAAGGTATTTTGACAATTAACGTGTTAGCAATTTATAATGAAAGTAAGATTTAGCTGGATGTTTTGGACTTCTACTAGTTCGTTAGCAATCTGTAGTGTTTGTTCGTAAATGGGTACAAGTTCTGGGTGTTCTTTGTACTAAATAGATTGTAGATTAGATATATAGGTGTATCCGGCGATGTTAGTATTTATATTTGTATCCGTTACAAAATGTTTATGATAATAACCATACGGGTTTTGTATGTCTATCGTTAGGTTGATATCTATTTTTGAGTTTTTTAATTATGTTTTCTTAATACAAAACAAGGTGGAATTTCTAAATGGTGGAATCAATATGATGTAAGTGTTAGTATAATCTAGAAATCTGAATATTATTCTAAATCTGAAAATTATTACAGTTCTGATGGATATGGATGTCTAAATATTCACTGTATCATGCAAATTATTACAACTATCACAATTATGTGTACTCACTTGGCAAAGGTGGTTATCTTATGAGGAAGGTGATTTGAAATGTGTAGAAGCGGAGACTGAATTGCTGAAGGGTAGAGGAAGTGTGTGATTGAAATTACTCCGAGTTGGTGTTTGACGTTACTCCGTTTAACTGGATAAGGGCTGGTTGGAATATATTTGTTTGGAATTGGACTCAGAGTCGGAATATATTTGTTTGGAATTGGAATCAGAGTAGGAATTGGAATCAGAATTGGAATCAGAGTAGTATCTGATAAGGGATTGATCAGGTGTTTAAATGAAAGGATTACCTGTACCAAAGATTGATTCTGATTTTTGTGAAAATATCAAGAGGAATATTTTTACAGATCTCTTTTAAGAATTCTTGTTTGTTTGAGGAAATATAGATTGAATAGTTTGTTTTTGATTTGACGAAATTGTTAGACTTGGCTTAAATTAATAAGCTTTGTTGATTCGAGATCTAGCTTGGGGTTGAATTTATTTCAAAATTGAGAGATTGAACTGATATTGAAAGTCAACTTACTAGCAAGAGGCAAAATCGAGATTGTGATGGCGATTCTATATCGAATCTGGTCTACATTCTATAATTCCCAAATAGCGTTTTGTTTGAGTTTTAGAATCTTTTTAAGCGTGTCTGCCATTCATCAGTAGTGGCCATTAGCAAGGTGTTTTAATTAGCAAGGTGTTTTAATTGGGTTCTGAACAACTTGTATTTGGAATTTAATTGAAATTGAACAACAGGTAATGGCTTTGAGTGGCTTCATTGAGTGGCAGTTGCGATCTTTAAACTTGTTCTGCTCTGTTGAACATAGTCTTTCCGTCTGTATGCAGTGGATAAGTATTGTTGAACAATGTCAATTTGTCTGTTTTAAGAGTATTTGAGGCTTTCCAAAGCCGTATAAGTGTGTTACTTTGTCGGACTGAGTACTTTAATTGCGTCCGTACAATTGTTTGAAAGTCTTAAGTATTTCAAAGCATTTTCTTTTAATTATCATACTTAAGTCTTCCTTTTATTTTCAAGTGTTTTAATTGAATCCTTAATGGATTTATGCATGATTTTTCCTTTCCGAGATGGGGAAAATTGAAATTTGTTGGTACTTTTTGAATCGCTCAAGTCCTTAGGTGTAGACTTGGTGTTATTTTTCAAGTGTTAGAATTGGTTGTATTGTACTTAAGTGTTTTATACGAAGATCGTGAAGTACGTATTAATGTACTTTTTAATGTAGTAGGCGTTTCTGGGAGTCTGAGTTTCTGATCCTTTGATGGGTTGGAGTGTTTATTTAATGGATCTAAATGTTGAAGGGTGTTTGATTGACGTTTGCTAATTGCGGATATGATTTATCTATTTTCATTCATTCGGACGATCCGTGTCATTTAGCAGAATATTGTGTGATGTAAGGTTATGACTGTCATGATGGAGGTGTTTAGTCTGGTGGATTTAAAAGTAGTGTAGAATGAGGAAGTGAAATAGTGTCAAAGATGCTGCACGCACGTTGAGTGCGGGTAACTGTGTGAAGTGATGTAAACAGTTATTAGTATTGTAAAGACGTGAGTGAACGGAAGAATGTGAACGGAAGAGTATGTAACGACGTGTGTAATTACGTGAGTGAACGGAGGAGTGTATATACTGTTCACTAAACAGAATGATGGTTAGACAGAATGTTGGATAGACAGCATTACATTTCCAGCCTGATATAACTGTATTGTGACTAGAGGTGAATACATGTTACTTAAGTAGTGGTAAAATTGTGTTAGAGGTATGTTTATCCTCATAATACGACTAATGGTGTGATGTTGATGTGTATTTTAATGGGTGATAATATGTGTTTAACTAATTCATTTGTCTGTTTTTTCAGGTGATTGAAATTGGATTTCCGTGTGCGGTTTAAGAAGTTGTAGGTGAAGTTATTAATCTTGTTTGTTATGTTGGGGTTTATGGTGTCGGAGTATTTTATGGCGGGAGTAGTGGATGGATTAATAATATCATCAATATTTTCAATATTATTTAGTCGTCGAAATAGATAATATTTCTTTTAAAATTCCTTTCTTCATGGTGCTATAATTATTGAAGCTAGCTTTACAGCCATTGCATTAGCTCGTTACATTAGTTTGTTTACATTAGTTTATATTAGTTTGTTACATTAGTTCGTTTACATTAGTTCATTTACATTAGTTTACATTAGTTCTGTTTACATTTCCTTAGTTTACATTCGTTTAATTTAGATTCCTTTGGTCGTTACATTCGTTTAGATTACATTCGTATAGTTTAGATTACATTCGTTTAGTTTACCGTTAAATAGTATAGTTTAGAATATCCGTTTTAGATTAGTAGAATTAGACTACTTCATTTTTTTTAGATTTCAGTTAGTTAGTGATCAGTTAGTGATCAGTTAGTTACAGTTATCAGTTAGATATTAGTTATTTAGTTATTTATAGTGCAGATATTTAGTTTAGTTCAATTACTCGTAGTTCGTTTTATTTGCTTAGTTGTAGTTTATTTATAGTTCGTTTATAATAGTCAGTTAGTTAGTAAGGTATTAGTTAGTTTACAGTTAGTGTAGTTAATTTACTTTGTTTATAGCTTGTTTAGTTAGTTTAGCTAGTTTACTGTTAGTTATATAGTTAGTTTAGTGTAGGTTAGTTGCGTGTGTTTACAGTTAGTGTAGTTAATTTACTTTGTTTATAGCTTGTTTAGTTAGTTAAGCTAGTTTACCGTTAGTTATATAGTTAGTTTAGTGTAGGTTAGTTGCGTGTGTCTAGCTGATGTTCCCGGATGGTTGGGCATTAGACGGTGCCAGTGCCGGTGCCGTCATTGTTTGGATTCTTTGTGTTTATTGGTGTATGTCTAGCTGAGGTGTTCTGCTGATTATCATTATATTCGGTGAGGTGCTCTGCTGATTATCTTTTTACTGACATACAATTGTGTATTCAGATTTGAGATTACTTCTTATAAGTGACTTTTTAAGGCAACTAACGAATATATTAGTTGTTTATTTTTATCATTTGCTTAGTTTGAATAGTTCGATTATGAGATTAGATTAGATTAGATTAGTTTATAATAGGATTGTTTATATGATTTGTTATATGTTTTCGTTGTTAGCTTTTATCTATTAGATTATTTTTTGTGTTATTTATACTTGTAGTAAATTATTCGTAGATGAGTTCGTAGATTCGTCTTTGTTCGTAGATTAGTTATCCTTTTTTGTTTATTAGTTATAAGTTATTGTTTATTAGTTATTCGTTTATTATTACATGACTGATGATGCAGTTGGAGATAAGTGAACAACAATTATTATTATTGTGTGGCTGATGATGCGGCTGGCGAGAAGAGACCGATGTGAAGTGACCGATGTGAAGCGGCTGGTGACCGATGAGAAGCCGCTGGTGTGTGATGGTGTATCTGCAGATAGTGCAGACTAGTTACAACTGAGTAGTTACAACAGAGTAGTTACAACAGAGTAGTTACAATTTGTACAATTTGGGTTCTAGTTCACAATTGACGATGAAAGATGAAACATGGTTAATTAATCATTGAAGAACATTTTGAACTGTTGAACTTTTGAAGATCTGAACTTTTTTTGGTTAATTAATCATTGAAGAACATTTTGAACTTTTTGAACTTTTGAAGATTTGAACTTTTTCAACATTTGAGATTGTTGATTTATTTCCTTGTTTTAGTGTATTTGTAGTTTGTAGTATTATATTGTAGTGTGTAGTATTATATTATTTTGAATTAAATTCCTTTGTTTCGTTTTTAAATGAGTGAGATATAGAATAGAGGTGGTGTAAGTAGAAGTTGAGTGTGAAACACATAATAAGTGTTAGTAGAAGTGGTGTTTGTAGTGATTGAGTGTTAAACACACAATAAGTGATTATTACTGAACATGTGAATTAAACACATAATTGATGATAGGATAAGTGAAGAAATGAATTAGCACTAAGTCAGAAATGAATTAGCACAAGTGGTGTTAGTGAAGAAAAGTGAAGTAAGCATATAATGAATGAACATTACTGAACATGATGTTGATGAAAAAGGTACATCTTACCGATAACGAAGGTATGTATTAGCAAAAGGTATGTACTACCGAATGAAGTAAACACATAATAAACGATGATTAAATATGATTACTGAAAATGATTACTGAAGGTGAGAATAGATAATGACGAAGGTGGTGAAAAGGGTTTCTATTACAAATAATAAGTGTATTCATTATATTTACGAATCTTCAATTTGATCAAACGATCATTCGACGAAATGACCGTTCGACTAGATGACCATTCGGTGGAATGTATAATTTAATACAGACTTGAATATTAATACAGGCTTCTAGTGTTGACACTAATGTCATTAAATATTAACTGAATAAATGAGTTACTCGACTTTCGGCTAAACAGTTCATTCGGCTAAACAGTTCATAGGCTTGCATTATGGTATATTGCATTGGTCAGTTTATTAGTGTATACTAACGGTGAAAATAGGATAGTGTGATATGAATTAAAGCAAGTGTGAACTAAATACGAGTTCTTGATCTTTTAAGACATTAATTTATGGAGTGATATTGCTTGTATTATTCTGTTATGTGCAGATTTTATTATCGTCTCAGAACTAAATGGTTAGCTATTACTCGGGTTGAAAGGAATAAAGAAAAAGTATTTGGTCTTCACAAATACAGAAAATAAATCAATTTAGAGTGAAGGTGTGACCCAAGGTGTGACCCAATGAAGGTATAACCCAATATAAATCATTTTTGAATCAAGGTATGACCCAAGTGTAATTCAAATTTACTGATAATAATTGTTCAGTGAAATAATTATGGATAAGTAATGATGATAACTATATAGAAAAGGGGTTAGTAAGTTATTTCAAGGTTTATTTTTTAATTTATAATCTGTTTTGAATTAATTTCTTTTATTTTGAATTTACTTTTCTTTTTCTTAAATTGTATGGTGAATTTGCTTCCGGTTTTTCGGTTTCTGGTGTAAGATCCATGCGGTTTTTCTTTATTATTGTTTTTTCTGGTTGTTTCAATGTTGGTACGTTTTTATCAAACAAGTAGTTGTTGAGTTCCTCTTTAATGTTTTTCTTTTGAATAGTATGGTACTATATGATTTCTGTGGATTGTAATTTTTTTCTTAATTCTTGTCCTCTAGTATATATGTAGTATCAGATGGTTTTTCAATTATTAGGTATGGGCCTGTCTTGAGGGGTATTAGTTTTTTCGATACTCTGTCTATTTGTTGTTGGTTAGTTAGAAGTACAAATGTACGGATTGGTAAAGGTTTGGCTGTTCGAATTCTCCTATTCATTTCATCAGTCAATTTTTTGCGATTCTGTAGAATTCGTGTTATTGTTTGATAAGTTTCATTAAATTGTTTTTCTTTATCTAAAAACCATTTTGCAAAAGTTCCTTTTCGCAATTTTGCAAGTTTTGTGTGATTGAATTGTTGTTCTAGGTGAGTGTGTGTAGGTTGTGTTTTACAGATGCTTTGATCTGAAGGATTACAATTTCCAAGTTCATCAGTTGTTGTTCCCAATTTAACTTGTGTTGGTTTACGTGGTTTCTGATTAAATAGTACTTCATAGGGTGACATTCCTAATCTAGTTTGGTATTGTGTATTATAGGCGTATGGGAAGAATTTTGATTTTAATGACCAATTATTGAATTTTCCATTTACTAATGTTCTTATGAACTGTCCAATAATACGACTTGTTCCTTCTACTAGACCGTTGGTCAAACGTGAGTAGGTAGTACTTGGTTTAAACTTTATTTCAAAATATTTACACAGGTGTGTAAGCTCGGTGTTAATATATTCCGACCCGTTGTCTGATCGTAGTTCTTCTGGTAGTCAGAATTTCATGAACCAATGTTCGAATAAAGCTGTATACGCATAGTAAGCGTTATTTTTTGGTGCACAATGGTGACAAAATGTGAAAATGCGTCTACTATTACGAAAATATATTGATGTCCGTCAGAAGGTGGGTTTATTGGTCCTTTTGTATCTATCATGATCATTTCGTTGAAATGTGTTTTTGTTGAGGCAAGGTGTTCTGTGTTTGCTTTGTTATGGTTATTTGCAAAAATTTTATTTGTTTGACATTTGATACAATCTGCTAGTAAGATTTTGATCCAAGCATGGAGGTTAGGGAAATAATATTTTTCCATCAGGTTTCGTTTTATTTTTCTAATCCTGTGTGACTGTACCTATGCAATGGTTTTCATAGAATGCACATAGTAGTAGTGTGAGTGGTAGGCAAATTCGTATTAGTGATTTTTTCTTAACTGTGATGAGCATTGTCATTAGTGAGGTGTTTTCTTCTATCACTATTGACTTAAATTTTCTGTAATATGCGAATAGTCCTTTATTTCCTCGAATTTCTGGTGTGACTAAATGTGGTTTATTATTATTTGTTTTCCACATTTTTACTTTGTGTAGTACTGGGTCTAGGATTTGCGTTTCTTTTAGTAAAGAATTGGTGATTTTTGTATTTTCGTCGTAGATGTCATTTATTTTAACATTGTCAAATTGTTGTTTGGATGCATGTACGTTATTTAATAATCGAAGATAGTCATCGTCGTGATCTTTAATGTAAGGTCCATTTTGGTTTTTATTGCTCTACATTCCAGAATGAGAGTTGATAGTCTCATTTCGATAGGTGTAAATAATCGTGAATTTGCTGATACCAGGTTCAATTTATTTTCTGTTGGGTGTTGTTGCAGTAATGCTGCTCCGATTCCGGTGTTGGAAGCATCGGTGATGATGTAAAATGGTTTACTCGTGTCTGGCATTGTAATTTCGAGTTGTTTGGTTATCGTTTGTTTCATTTTCTCAAATACTGTTTGGTGTTCTTTTGTCCATTTTAATTCTGTTTCTTTATGTAATAGTTTATAGAGGGGTTGTAGTATGGGTTGCATTCCATATACATATTTGGCTAAGAAATTTATGGTTCCAAGGTATCTTTGAAGTGATTTCATGCTATTTGGTGGCTCTAATTTTTGGAATCCTTCAATTCGTGATGTCAAAGGTTTTATTTTCTTATTTCTAATTATGTGTCAAAGGAATTTTACTTTCTTCGACAGGACGTAAGTTTTATCATGTGCTGCTTTAAGGTTTCCTTTTTGTAGTATTTTGTGATATTCTTCCAATGTTTCATACATTTGGTCGTACGTTGTTGTTTGAATGAAGATATCGTCTACGTAGGTGATTACTGTTCCTTTCCGAATTAGAGGATATAAGAAATGAGTAAGGATTGAAGCGAATGCTGCTGGTCCAATTGATATTCCATAGAATAATCGTTTAAAACAATACGGTTCGTTTCCAATCGTGAAATGGGTATATCTCATCGATTCGTTATCTAAGGGAATTTGGTTATATGCACTGTTCAGATCTGCTGTTGTGAAAATTGTGTCGTTTATTCGGGTTAATGCTACATCTACTGGTTCTATTGGCCAGTTGGAGTTTGATTCGTCTATCATAATGTTCAAGTATCTAGCTTCTAGGACGATTTTTAGTGATTCTCCTTTTCGTAGGATGATCACTGTGTTTGTGAATGTGTTGCCTGTGGACAATTGTTCTTTGTTGACTGGTGAAATTATATCGTACTTTTTCAATACGTCAAGTAATATGTGAATTCTGTCTCTTAAGTGAATTGATACTTTGCTGATTCTCTGCTTTTTGAAGATTGCATCTTTTTTCATAGGTAGGTTAAGTTTTACTTTTGTTTTTCCAACATCAAATTTTGTTGTAGCATATACATTTCTGTATTTCAAAATTATGTCTACTATTTTGTCAAATTGTTCTTGTTAGGTGAGAGTGTTGGAAATCAAACATTTTTTATAAATTCTTTGTCCTTGTCATTGTATTTGGTGATATTAAATTTACATTTGAAATTAGGTTTTCTTTCGAATGTTGCAACTTGGTTTATACTTTCGTCAATGTTTATTTGAAGAATATCGTTGATATCGTTTTCATTTTCATAGGTAAGGTGATATAATGCTGGGAAAAGATCTAATGAGTTTGTTTGATAAACTTCCATATGAAACGTTTTAAATGTTGTGTTTTGGTATAAAAATCCAATTAGTTCATTTTTGAGTATCATTTTATGGTTATTTTTGTTAATTAAGTAAATGTCTGCGAAATTCTCCTTTTCTTTGATTAAATCTTTAATATCGGTGATTGATAGGTTATGATATTTATTAATAGGTTCAAAGTAATGTAACGATCCGTACAGAATTTTTCCGCTTGATTTTTCCATTCTTTTGAAAATGGGAATTGGGAATGTTAAACATATGTGTTCGTGTGGTTCGAAGTATTGGGCTTCCTTGTTGTATACAGGGTATATTCTAGAGTAATACGGGTATTCTTTGGTTGTATTTTGAAAAAAAATGGATTTCATTGTCAATATCTGTTAGTGTGTAAATTGTTAATTTATTTGTATTCACGTTTATTGTTTCAATATATTCTTTAAAGAAAGGTGTTCCAAGAATATTGTGGTTACATTGTGTGACATAGAAAAATATATTAAAAATTGGGTGAGGATTACTCCTACTATTAGAGATTCTCTCCGGTGTCACGTTTAAATTTATATTTCCCAAGGTTTCGATTTTTGTATTATTTGCGGCAGTCAGGGTTTTAATTGATTTGGTTGATTGAAGGTGAGGATTATTGTATTTTAACTCGTTCCATGTGTCTTCGTTTAGGATATTGAGTGTGGCTCCTGAATCTAACAGGCAATCAATTTCGAGTATTGGTTTCTGTTTAGTAAAATCGGTTTCTAATCTTGTGCATTGATACATTGGTAGTATCCATGTAGAATTTGATTCGATTGTGTTAATCGAGTTGCAAGTGTTTTCATGGGCGTTATAGAATTTTTTTAATATCTGCTGATCTTCATCCGAAGAACCTGTTGAGTAATTGCACTCTTCAATTCCAGGTGGATCTTGTCCATTATCGTGTGGTTTGTCTTCAATATTATTTATTCTATTTCCGTTCTGTCGATGGTATGGTTTATGATTATTTCGGTTTGCGTTATTACTATTTTGTCTGTAGTTTTGATTATTTGATCCTCTGTTTCTATCGTTGCTGTGGTATCTACTTCCGTTATTGCTATTAGAGTTTCTCTATTATATGGTGATCTGGATTGATACGGTGATCGTGAATGTTGGTATGGTGATCGTGAATTGTATCTTTGGTTATTACGATTATTTGAATCCGAACGGTTAGAATTTCTGTGGTAGCTGTTACTACGATTCCTGTTATTTGAATAGTTTCGATTATTATTGTTTCTGTTATAACTGATCTGTTTCGGTTATTGTTGTCATATCTGCTTTGTGGTCTATTATTACTATAAGATCGATGGTTGCTGCATGATCTATTATTACTGTATGGTCTATTCGAGTATCTACTATTATTATTATTATAGGTTCGATTACTTTGGTTGCTTGGGTACCTACTGTTTCGGTTAGGTGTTCTACTCCTGTGGTTACTGTAAACAGGTGACGTTGAAGGTAATTGTCTACCGTTGACGTTAGTTGAATTTATTTGTCTGTTAGGTAAATTCTGGTTATTTCTCATGTGACCGTAGAATGATCTTTCTCGTGGTTTATTTTGTTGTTCTCTCTGTGGTCTTTTGAAACATCTACCTTTGGTATGACCGTGTGAACTACAATAACTGCAGAATAATGCAAACTTTGGTCTGCCTTTGAAATTTTTTTTATCATATGTATTGTTGGTTCCATTCAATACATTACAGACTGCGTCTTCGAATTGATCAAGATTGTTTCGGTTTAGGTTATCTGTATTGTTACATATATCTTATATCTGATTAATGTCTATTTGCTGGTTACTGGTGCTTTGATTTACTTCAATCGCTTATGGTTGTTAGTGATAGTCCTGGTTAGGTCCATTTGATCTATTTTATCTAGTAAGGTTTTAAATGGTATTTCAGGTTCTCGAGGTGTTGGTTTATGATTTGCGTGTTCTTTCAACGCTGCCGTTTTTAGCTCATTGTCTAAGCATCGTATAAAAGTTTGGTTCATTACACTATTTTTGTAATCTTCAGTGTATAAGCTATATGCTGTTTTGACTAATGTTTCAATTCTTAATGCTAATGATCTTAATGATTCATTTGTATGTTTTTGAATTTGTTGGAGCACTATTTTAGCTTGTTGTTTAGATTTTTCAGAATCAAACATATCCGAGAATTCTTTGCAGAATAGTTCCCAACCCAATTTGGTTTCACTTGGTAAAGTGGAATACCATTTTTGAGCAGGTCCTTGTAAGGTGTGTAAGATCAATGCTGCTCTTCTTACTTTCCACTGATGATGCCCAAGTTTGTTTACCTGTTCTCTACCAATACTGAATATCATTGCTGCAATGATACTATTGAGATATTCTTCAACTGTATATCCAGGATCGGTGCCGTCAAATGGTTTAATTGTTGTGGGTACTGACCCATTTGAGTTCAAGGTTTCTATTTGTGATCCTTCGTTTATACTCATTGAGGTTAATTGTTAGTAAAATGGTAAAGGCGGTTCCGTTATGGAATTATTCTGGACTTCGGTGTTTTCAGACTGTTGTTGTCTCTGACCGTTTATTTCAGTTCTTCTTCTATTTTGTGTATTTATTGCATTTCTTTGATTTTGTTGTGTATTGAATTCAATTATTGTCTGTTGTATTTGATCATAAGCTTTGTTTAGTTGTGCTTCGTGCTTTCGCTGGATGTTTTCGCTCATTCTGTTAAACTTATTCTCCATATTTTCTAGAAGTCTGTTAAAAAATGCTTCTGTTATTCTTGAACTTTGGTTTTCATTAAAGCTTGATGTCGCAATGTGATTACTTGTAATATAAGGTACTACTGGTTTATAGGTGTATTCGTTATTTTTTCCAAATCCAAAATAAATGCGATTTTGTTGTACTTTCTGTTTTTTTTTTATTTCTTTTATATCTGTTATCATTGCAACTTGTGGATATGAATCACTTTCATCGTCTGTATCGTTTAGGCGTTCACGACTGTTATTTTTATGATTGAATAGGTTTGCATTCAGATTCGTGTCCGGTATAAGTGTTGATTTCCGTTTTTCCGATGGTACTTTAAGGTTTTCTTTTGGTGTCGAAGTGGACGTTATATTCTTTGGTGTTGTCATTGATAGTGATCCAGTTTGTTCTCTATCATAAATATTAACTTTTTTGTATTGTGCTTTGATATAATTAATACTATTTGAGCTAATTTGCAGTACATTTTCGTAGTAGGGTGATGTGTGTATTTGATCCCAGAGTTGTTGTAACTATTTTTTCTAGGTAAGGTATTTCCTTTTCGAATGCTTTTCCAATTAAGGATCGTGTATTATTAAGATATTCAATATTATCTAACCAAAATAGATAGCACATTTCTGATACTATCTTCAAGATATCTATTGCTGTTTCTTCATTGATTTCTTTCCTGATTTCAATTATTCTAGCTAACCAACTTCCAAAGCTTTTGATGTGGGATCGTAATGTGTCGTTTATCGATGGGTTATTTGTTTCTGGTACTATTTTATAATACGGTGTGCTATCTTTGAGTAATTTGTAGGTTGTTGGGTTTATAGTTGTGATTTTATCTCTGTCTTGCTTTAATTCATGGTTATGTAAGAAGATTCGTACTATTTCTTCTAAGGAGTATTCTGTATGGTTATTATGCTGTGTTATTGTTTTATTATTTTCGTCGGTTAATTGAAATATATAATTTTTGTTTAGTTGATCAGTTGTAGGCATATTGCGGGTATATAGTGTGATAAGTGGTGTTTATTTAAGGTATGTTGGGTTACTGGTTTGGTGTCCAGGAATAGGTTAGTTTTTTAATTTTTTTTTATTTTTTGTATTATCTGTTTATTTTCTTGTGTACATTCAGGTGATATACTGAAAGGTGTTAACGATATATCGTTATCCATGCTATTGGTTAATACTATACTAATATTGGTTGGTTCTCTGAATGCTACCAACACTGGTCGCACCAGATAAGACGTGTTCTGAGCTTACCTTTCAATAGGATACTTCTGGAACTGTCTTATGGTCGTCTCAAGAATAATAACAATTTTAAGGCTTACCTGACTAATTAAAGTTCTATGAATCTAGTCTGTAACTCTTCGATGGGAGTACTAGTGGATAGAGCACGGGCCCCAATGCTGCTATCTAGACTTAGTCTCAAATATATTTCACGAGAGGAGTAGAGAGAGATTCATATACTTTATTGTTATATCAGGTCTGACTCTGAAGGAACCAACTAAAGAGTGAAAGGAAAGGTTTTAGCGTATTTCTAGAAGGGAAAATAATAAATATAATTTTATCCAATCAGAAACGAGTATTTGAGTTTCAATAAATAATTTATTCTTTTTTGAATAAATAGTTTTTTCAAGTTTTATTGATTGACTCCAACAAAAACTCAAAAACAAACGCATGGATCTTTTCCGTTTGTGCCCCCCAGTACGTTATGCTCCCCAGTTACAGAGCACGTGTTATTACATAGTAAATCATTATGTAAAAATATTGCACGTGCGTCTGGGGGTTGCAAATAATATGCACCCACTAAGCTGGGGGGGCACAAACGGAAAAGATCCCAAACGCAACATAAAAACATATACTGGCAGGCTGCAACAATTAAGCTAAAAAATAATCAGCTCGCGTGTTAGCGCTTTTTATAGATGCATATAAATGCGTGAACAAATGAAAGTTCTATATTATTACTTATCATTTTACAAAATTAGTGCTCACCTTCAACTTGGCCTGCTTGTCTTTGAAAATCAAGTGTTTCACAATCCTTGGAAACTTTGGCTCATCTTTTGCAAGCATAAACAAAACATCTTCCAACTCTAGCACTCTGCTCCGTCGCAACTCTGCAAAGTGTGAACACTTGGACACAATCTGAGACAACTGAGTCTTGACAAGATGAGCAACTATCAACACTGTGTCGTAATCGGCCACACTCACACCAGAATAAGACTTCAATAGTGCCTCCACTTCTGGACCAAATTTTATGTCCGTGTTCAAATGGACAGCATCGCCCATTACTTATTTCTGAAAATATATTCATCCAAAAAAGTTTAGCGCAGTTGTTGGCGATTTCGTTATTTTGTGTGACATGCGCTTGTCCCGAGGGGAAATTTTGCAATAAATATTGCCATCCTATACCATATTCTTGATTTGAACTCAATCAACGCTTTGGGAAAAACAAAGCAAACAACCGGTATACTGTCGGAGAGTAGTCTCGATTGACGGCCTACCCACAACTGGATAGAAACAGGTTACAAATAAGCGATTAATATGATCAAATAAATTCCCACGCACAATAAGCCTTGAAAAATAAACTGAAACTTTGGTTTGATTTATCTTCCCCATAGCGACATTTCGTTTAAAACAGGTATAACAGCAACTGATCAACCGTAATACTAATGCAAAGTGAAAGTTCCTAACTTCTCCCCTAACCCTAACGCCCGCCACCGTTGCATATTTTTTGCCCCCGACGCTCACGTGCTCTATTATCACAAAGATTTACTATATGAAGGTACGTGTTCTATAGCCGGAGTACGTAAGTTTTCACCAACATATATACCTCAGACAGATCTCAGGGACACAAAGCTAGATCAACTTTGTGTGGGATTTTCGCGGTATGTTCGAAAATTTGAAACAAATAGAGCTATTAAATTGTCACGTAGAAAAACTGCAGAGAGCTATGATTCTAAGCAGAGAGCTATGATTCTAACTACACCAATAAATGGAAACTCACTCCAACATTTCTTAAACCAACAAAACGCCCTGGCATTGCACGCCGAAAGAGCGGGAGGAGTGATTTATGACCATAAGTGCGCTAAAGTTGTCGTCCGTGTCATAAATTCTTTTTGTACCTGTAATATCCGTGCACTGTTTACGGTTACGGTTTGGGTTGGATGTTATTCTTAAGCACTTTAAACCTCGGAGTTACTGAGGAAAATTTTCCAAGTTTCAGACTTGAAATTAATTGAACAGATATATATGCACAATCAGTTTAATACAAAGTTAGAACTATTGCTTGTAAACATTAGAAATTTTGTGAAGATGAGAACTGTAAAGCAATTAAAGAGAGGCAGCTCGATTGTGTAAGGTTTAGTTTTGAATATGTTCTTTGGTTTCAGTCCTATCAATGGTTAATTAATCTTAGGTTATTTTTACCCATTTTCGTTAATCTCTATGGGATTTTCTCATAGTTATTTTCTACCGCACGGGTCCCTGTTAGTTAAACTAACAGATAACAGGATTACCTGCTTGACGAATCCCGTCATGAACAAACATTCCTTGACGTGTCCCGTCAAGATGAAATTCCATGATGATTCCCATAATTATTTATGATGCCTTCTCTATATTGTTAAAATCCGGTTTACTTTTAGTAACCATCTCTTTTTGTTCTCCTATTTAATTGTGAAAATTTCGAATTATGCGTTTAATATGTAATTTATGAGCATGTCATACATTATGGTTCACTATACTGCCTCCCTCTTAGAAAATGTGAGTGTTCCACTCACTCACACAGCAAGAGTTTCGAATGTCCATTTTCGAGTTCATATATTCTTGTGCTTTTTCAATCCCGTACTTGTCATAAATATTACGGGCCTCTTCGTCTTCCATGATTTTCTTTGCTTGAAGAATGATTTTGAACATGTCCTCATGACCACCCTTGTCCGGATGACAGAGCATTGCCAACGTTTTGTAATGTTTCTGGATAATACTGGTTGTGGCCCCCTGTGGAAGGAATAGAAGTTCGTAAAAGTTTGGAGGTCGACTGAACGGGTTCTGCGCGTTGATCGCCTCCAGCCTCCTCTGCATGACCTTCTTTGAGGTTTGCTCTGTTTTTACTCTACCCCTTAGCTTTCTATTGTCTATCTCGGCATTCTCCAACTCCCGAGCTAAGCACTCCCGCTCGTCCACCAGAGCGATACATTCCCTTGTTTTTGTTTCGGCTAAATTTGTAACCTTCTCCAACTCTTTCTTCAATGTTTCCACCTGCCTCCTGCAGGACTCCCGCTGATTCCCAGCGTATTCAAGTTGCCGCTTGGTCTCCAGCAATTGATCACCTAATCTTTGACTTTCAAGTTTTAACTGCCGGAGCTCCTCTTCGAGCCGAGCCCCGGCTGTTCCCAGCATTTCGCTGTTGTCAATCTTTTTTTGTTGTTCCTCGATTCTGTGTTTCATCTCACTTAACTCACCAACGCTAATTGCGGCTCTATCCACTAAATTGGGTGGTTGCAGCTGTGTCAGTGGTACCACGTACCTTTTGTTTGAAGTTACTCCAACAATCCGATACATTTGGTGCCTGACTATCGACCTGACCTCGAACAACTCGGGTAGATAGTAGCAATTATCACCAACTTTTGATTCTGCCACTCCTACATATGATACATGTAAATAGATGCATATAAATGCGTGAACAAATGAAAGTTCTATATTATTACTTATCATTTTACAAAATTAGTGCTCACCTTCAACTTGGCCTGCTTGTCTTTGAAAATCAAGTGTTTCACAATCCTTGGAAACTTTGGCTCATCTTTTGCAAGCATAAACAAAACATCTTCCAACTCTAGCACTCTGCTCCGTCGCAACTCTGCAAAGTGTGAACACTTGGACACAATCTGAGACAACTGAGTCTTGACAAGATGAGCAACTATCAACACTGTGTCGTAATCGGCCACACTCACACCAGAATAAGACTTCAATAGTGCCTCCACTTCTGGACCAAATTTTATGTCCGTGTTCAAATGGACAGCATCGCCCATTACTTATTTCTGAAAATATATTCATCCAAAAAAGTTTAGCGCAGTTGTTGGCGATTTCGTTATTTTGTGTGACATGCGCTTTTCCCGAGGGGAAATTTTGCAATAAATATTGCCATCCTATACCATATTCTTGATTTGAACTCAATCAACGCTTTGGGAAAAACAAAGCAAACAACCGGTATACTGTCGGAGAGTAGTCTCGATTGACGGCCTACCCACAACTGGATAGAAACAGGTTACAAATAAGCGATTAATATGATCAAATAAATTCCCACGCACAATAAGCCTTGAAAAATAAACTGAAACTTTGGTTTGATTTATCTTCCCCATAGCGACATTTCGTTTAAAACAGGTATAACAGCAACTGATCAACCGTAATACTAATGCAAAGTGAAAGTTCCTAACTTCTCCCCTAACCCTAACGCCCGCCACCGTTGCATATTTTTTGCCCCCGACGCTCACGTGCTCTATTATCACAAAGATTTACTATATGAAGGTACGTGTTCTATAGCCGGAGTACGTAAGTTTTCACCAACATATATACCTCAGACAGATCTCAGGGACACAAAGCTAGATCAACTTTGTGTGGGATTTTCGCGGTATGTTCGAAAATTTGAAACAAATAGAGTTATTAAATTGTCACGTAGAAAAACTGCAGAGAGCTATGATTCTAAGCAGAGAGCTATGATTCTAACTACACCAATAAATGGAAACTCACTCCAACATTTCTTAAACCAACAAAACGCCCTGGCATTGCACGCCGAAAGAGCGGGAGGAGTGATTTATGACCATAAGTGCGCTAAAGTTGTCGTCCGTGTCATAAATTCTTTTTGTACCTGTAATATCCGTGCACTGTTTACGGTTACGGTTTGGGTTGGATGTTATTCTTAAGCACTTTAAACCTCGGAGTTACTGAGGAAAATTTTCCAAGTTTCAGACTTGAAATTAATTGAACAGATATATATGCACAATCAGTTTAATACAAAGTTAGAACTATTGCTTGTAAACATTAGAAATTTTGTGAAGATGAGAAATGTAAAGCAATTAAAGAGAGGCAGCTCGATTGTGTAAGGTTTAGTTTTGAATATGTTCTTTGGTTTCAGTCCTATCAATGGTTAATTAATCTTAGGTTATTTTTATCCATTTTCGTTAATCTCTATGGGATTTTCTCATAGTTATTTTCTACCGCACGGGTCCCTGTTAGTTAAACTAACAGATAACAGGATTACCTGCTTGACGAATCCCGTCATGAACAAACATTCCTTGACGTGTCCCGTCAAGATGAAATTCCATGATGATTCCCATAATTATTTATGATGCCTTCTCTATATTGTTAAAATCCGGTTTACTTTTAGTAACCATCTCTTTTTGTTCTCCTATTTAATTGTGAAAATTTCGAATTATGCGTTTAATATGTAATTTATGAGCATGTCATACATTATGGTTCACTATACTGCCTCCCTCTTAGAAAATGTGAGTGTTCCACTCACTCACACAGCAAGAGTTTCGAATGTCCATTTTCGAGTTCATATATTCTTGTGCTTTTTCAATCCCGTACTTGTCATAAATATTACGGGCCTCTTCGTCTTCCATGATTTTTTTTGCTTGAAGAATGATTTTGAACATGTCCTCATGACCACCCTTGTCCGGATGACAGAGCATTGCCAACGTTTTGTAATGTTTCTGGATAATACTGGTTGTGGCCCCCTGTGGAAGGAATAGAACTTCGTAAAAGTTTGGAGGTCGACTGAACGGGCTCTGCGCGTTGATCGCCTCCAGCCTCCTCTGCATGACCTTCTTTGAGGTTTGCTCTGTTTTTACTCTACCCCTTAGCTTTCTATTGTCTATCTCGGCATTCTCCAACTCCCGAGCTAAGCACTCCCACTCGTCCACCAGAGCGATACTTTCCCTTGTTTTTGTTTCGGCTAAATTTGTAACCTCCTCCAACTCTTTCTTCAATGTTTCCACCTGCCTCCTGCAGGACTCCCGCTGATTCCCAGCGTATTCAAGTTGCCGCTTGGTCTCCAGCAATTGATCACCTAATCTTTGACTTTCAAGTTTTAACTGCCGGAGCTCCTCTTCGAGCCGAGCCCCGGCTGTTCCCAGCATTTCGCTGTTGTCAATCTTTTTTTGTTGTTCCTCGATTCTGTGTTTCATCTCACTTAACTCACCAACGCTAATTGCGGCTCTATCCACTAAATTGGGTGGTTGCAGCTGTGTCAGTGGTACCACGTACCTTTTGTTTGAAGTTACTCCAACAATCCGATACATTTGGTGCCTGACTATCGACCTGACCTCGAACAACTTGGGTAGATAGTAGCAATTATCACCAACTTTTGATTCTGCCACTCCTACATATGATACATGTAAATTAGTCTAATGTATCAATCTCAATTTCTGCTATATCTGGTACAGATTTTGCCTTTTTTGCTTTTATAACTACGATGTTTGTTTCACCATCACACCGTTCGCCTGTCCTTTTTCTTGTCACTTTTTGTTCCTTTGTACGTTGTTTTAGATGATGAAAATAACCTAATTCCCCCATTGGGTTAATGGGTTGCAGTGCAATTACAGGATTGGTGCCACTGCGTAGCATATCGATTGAAGGAAACACGCGTACCAAACAAAATATGATTTTAGATCCAATAAAAATAGTCATCAAACTGATGGCTATTTCCCTGGCCACATGCCAGAATTGTTTCACTTCATTACCCAAGTATTCAAAAATCAGCAATTCATGCCACTGATTATTGTACTTTAAGTCCGTATAGAAAAACTCTTGAGTCTCAAGCTCATATAAACCTCCTTGTCGCAGGAAAAGTTCTCTTCCTGTTATCGTCTTTCTCGAATGCCTTAAACTTTGGGCCCTTTTGCTAAGTTCCAGGTCCTTGTCATTGAAAAACGCTTCCATTGGCGCCGAAGTTGACCAATTGACGTTAACTCTATAATTAGGCATATCATTGGGTTTTTCAATTAATTGCATCCTTCGCCCATATGTTATCCATGACCCATTCTGCAATTCAAGAGCGTTCGGGTACATGGGGTTGCAATTAATCAGTGTGAAATTTCTATAGAATACTCTAGAAATAGGGTCCGTGTATCTAATTACTTCTGAGGTATTTTCAGAAAACACCCTAACTGGTACTTCCTCCGTACAAAACTGATTTTCGACAACATGTACGATTACTTTAGCGCACCTATGGACATAAAGTATTCCTCCCGCTCTTTCTACGTGTGTACCCAGAGCGTTTTGTTGACTTAAGAAAATTTGGTGTGAATTTCCGTTAATTGATGCCGTTAGAATCATAGCTCTGTGCAGTTTTTCTATGTGACAATTTAATAACTCTTTTTGTTTCAGGTTTTCAAACATGCCTCGAAAATCGCACACAAAAAGTTGATCGAGTTTTATGTCCCTGAGATCTGTCTCAGATATATCTGTTGTTGAAAACTTTTGCTCCGTGGCCGTCATTTTTTCCGTTGTGTAGAACAAATTTCTATGGTTTGTTTTAAAAAGCAGAAAATTGTCTATATATTTTGTCTTGTTTTTCAACAACTGGACAACTAAATTTCTTTTTCTGTCTAATTTGCTCGTCAAATACTTTTTGTTCCCAGCGCGTACTATTTTTGCGGTTACCGAGTCTGAAAATTTAACGATCGTTAAGATGTTTGGTTTTTTGTCTTGGTCAAACAGATATTGTACTGAATCTATTTCAAATGTGTCTCCTTGATATAACAAGGTCTGCTCCTGCTTCAAAGGGTCTTTAAAATAAAACCATGTTCCTTCATTTGCTTCCCTAGTTTCAATGAACAAAGTCACCATGAAAATTTCAGCATTTATCATGATGTCACCTTTCTGTGTTTCACCTTTTGGATTGATCCAGTCCTCGGGGTAGACATAATTCACTCCTTTCTCATCTCCGCCTTTCATGAAATTTTTTGATATCTTCTGAACAAATTCAGCGTCGGTTCGGTCAACATTCATCTCGTTGAGGACTTCTTTGGGAGCCTTGAATTCAAAATCACCAAGACCCGGTAACCGCGCTTTGTGTCCCTGCCATAGATTTTGACAGACTGACTCTTTTATTGGGTAAAACGTTGGAATTATTTGTTATTTTTCGTTTAAGTAAGTTGCGTCGCCATACAAACTACTTTTTTTCAGCACAGTTACCGTATATGCAGCCCTGTACATGCAGTTTTTTAGTTTACTTATGCTGCTTTCAGCGTAGATCAGTCCTCCTTTGTTTACCTGCTCCTCAACTATATGTGACGTTTCACAATTTGTCGGTTCCGTCATTGCAAATTTCTTCGTCTGTAGAATGTTCTTAAAATCATACCCCACAATCTCCAAGAATTTTACAAAACCTAATATGCTAACCAACCGAAGAAGTTTCCAGTTCAGCTGCACGATCCAATGTGGGTTCCACGCCCTCTGCATTTTGTTGTATCACCTTTTAAAAAAATACATCATTATCAAATTTTTCACCTGCATCGTTATCCTTGAATAAAAAATAGTCCTTCAGTTTCCGTGGTATGGTTACTCCCGACGCACTTCTTGTTTGATATCGTCGTTCGGCGACATTTTGCGAAGTAGAAGCCGTGCTCCTATTCGGAAATTCTTCGCCTTCACTCCTTTCGGATGTTGACACCAGACTATCCTGCTTCTGCTGTGTGGCTACTTTTGGCGCAGGTATCTTTGTGCTTCTGCTCTTTTTGTTGGTGTTAGTATTTATTGATTCTCTTGTACTCCCACCCATAGGAGTTTGAAACTATTCGTCTTTGACTGTCTCATTGTGAGTTTCAGTAAAAGGATTAATTTGACTAATATTTCTTTCAGGTTGAAGTTCTCTTCTTTCTGTGTCATTCAATTTTGGGGTCACCACTTCAATTTCCACAAAATCATTGTCCTCCGTAAGGTCATTTTGTGTTATTCTCGGTTCAATCTTTCCCTTCTTCGGTTCTTTTTTTATCAGTGGTAGCTTTTCTACTGTTAAAACGTTTGAGTTGATTGTAGTGGACCTTTTGTTGTTTTTTGTTTTCACATCCTCAATAACAAAGTTCAGATCGTTTATTATTTCACGTATTACCTGCGGTCCGCTGTAAAAGGATTTAAATTATTTTGTCTGGCCATTTTTTATTGTGGGGTTGAACACCATTACTAAATCACCTACTTCATATTGTGATCCAAATGTGCTACGGTCATAGTAGGTTTTTTGTCTTTCTTGCTCCACATCCATGCTTTCCCGTACCAGCTCATGGCACGTTTGTAGTTCGTCTTTCAAGCAACCAACGTGATCACTCAAAGTTGGGTAGGTTTTGGTTTGTATTGTTTGATACATGCAATCAATCGGCAGCGCGCATGGTCGTCCAAAAAGGAGGTAAAAGGGGCTGTACTTCGTAACAGAGTGAATTGATGATCTGTACGCCATCATTACTAGCGGAAGGTAGTCGCTCCAGGTATTGTGATGTTCACCCACATATTTTGCAAGACTCTCTTCGATTGTGCGATTGGTGCGCTCTATCATTGCGTTTCGTTGAGGGTGATAAGCTGTTGTTGCAGTCCTGTTAATTCCAAGCTCTTTACACATGTTCTTGAAAAGATTCGACATTAAATTACTGCCCTTGTCGCTATGAAGATTTGCCGCACAACCAAACCTTGAAACCCATCCGTTTACAAAAGCCTTAGCTACCGTTGAAGCTTCTTGGTTGCTCATGGGAATTGCTTCATACCATTTTGTAAACTGATCTCCAATTAACAGAATGTATTTGTTTCCGCTGGACTCGGGTAAAGGTCCCATAATGTCTAAGGCAACTTGTCAGAACGGATGACTTGGTTTCCACGTTGTCAGGCTGTGTATGTGTTTCTGGTGTGGAGATTTCTTTTGACAGCATTCTTCGCAAGAACTTACCCACTCGTGGACATCTTTTTTCATCCCGGGCCAGTAGAATCGTTCTCGAACCCGATCAAATGTCTTGACCATACCAAAGTGTCCGCAATGTTCATGAAGGAAAGGTAGAATTTCTTTTAAAAGTGATCTCTGAATGACTATTTGTGTTAAGTTATTAAATTCGTCGATACGTTTCTGTCTCTTGATTAGATCATTTTCATTCCGTAAGTTTCTGAAATCAGTCCAAAGTTTCCACAGTGCCCTAGAGGCTCCTGCCATGTGTTTTCTTTGAGGGCGTTTCCCGTTCTCAATCCAGTTTCTCAGTATAATGAGGTCGGCTGCATTTTTCTGATGTTCAACTAGTTGTTCAACAGATTTCCCTAGTCCAATGGACCCGATATTTTTTTCTTCCGTATTTATTTGGTTCACTTGATCGCAGTCTTTGACTTGGTCTTCAGTCTGTGGAACTCTTGACAGACAGTCCGCGTGAGGGATCTTTTTTACCGCTCCGTGTTTGATTTCAAAGTCAAACCGTCCGAGTTTTTCTATCCATCGGGCCAATAATCCGTCTGGTTCCTTGAAACTATATAACCACGTGGGGGCCCTATGGTCAGTAACAATTAAAAATTTTTGTCCCAGAAGATAATTCCTGAAGTGTTGAGTAAAATAAAATATTGCAAAAAGTTGTCGTTTTGTCGCAGATTAGTTTCGTTGACTTTTGCTGAGCGTTTTGCTTGCGTATGCAATATCTCTTTCACCCCATTGTTGTCTTTGGAAAATAATTGCGCCAATGCCAAACAAAGAGGCGTCGGTGGTTAACGTATAGGGATCCGTGTCATTCGGATAACCCAAAATTGGTGCTTTCTGTAAAGCTTGTTTTAGTTGTTCAACTGCCGATTCACATTCTTTGCTCCAAGTAAAACGTTCGTTTTTGTTTAATAGCTTATAAAGTGGCTCTGCTATTTTTCCGAAATCTTGTATAAATCTTCTGTAAAAGCCTACTAGTCCTAATATAGCTCTCGATTTTTTTATTGTTCGTGGGCTTTTCATTTTACTGACTGCCGCTACTTTCTCCGGATCCACTTCTACGCCTTTATTTGATACAATGTGTCCCAGGAAATGAATTTTTTCTGAAAAAACCTGCATTTTGAGCCTTTTATTTTCAATCCAGCGTCTTTAAGTTGCCCAAGTACGAGATCTAGGCGATTGAGATGCTCCTCAAAAGATCTACCGAAGATGATTATGTCATCCAGGATTACTAAAACCAGTTCGTAGGAGAGTCCCGACATGATCAATTCCATTAAATTTTGGAAAGCTCCTGGCGCTGACGCCAAACCCATAGGTAGTCTCTTCCATTTGTAGAGTCCCAATGGAGTTACAAAAGCTGTCACGTTCTGTGACTCTTCATCGAGTGCCATTTGAAAATATCCCGATGTCAAATCAATATTGGAAAAGAAACAATTTCCGTCTAGAGAATCAATAACGTCATTTATTCTTGGTAGCGGCCAACTGGTTTTCTCGATTTGTTTATTCAAACCTCTGTAATCTACAACTAGTCTGTAGCTGCCATCTTTCTTCTTCACCAATATTGATGGTGCTGCCCAATATGAATGGGTTGGTTCAATTAATTTTGCATCCTCTAGATCTTCGACAATTTTTTTCATTGCTTTTCTTTTATCAAAGCTCATACTGCAATAACTTCTTCTGAACGGCTTTGCATCTTTGTTGAGTTTAATCTGGTGTTTAATTTTGTCACAATATCCTAAGTCATTCGAGTTTCGTGAGAAGACTTGTTGATGTCTCGTGAACAATTCCTGTTTTTTCTCCTTCTGCTGGTCATTTAGTTTAGAACCTTCCCAGCTTGCGTGTTTTCCCATTTGAAAAGTTTCCAATGTTTTTGGCTTATTTTGATTTGTGAAAATTCCATTCACAACTAAGTTCTGTTTGTTTTCAAGTAAGTTCCCACTTTAGTGCTTTTACACACGGTTACTGGTGCATCCGTTAGATTTAACACTTTTATCAAACTCCAACCATCTTCCATTGATATCTTACAGGCGGCTAAAAGCAAACCAGTCTTTAATTCAAAATCTTCATTTACTTCCACTAATCCTTCCACTCCCGGAATTTCTTCCCCGTTTTCATCAGCTAATCTAATTTTCATTAGACTTTCGTTTTTACTCTGTATATAAGTGTTTTGTTCCGCAATTGCAAAAACTTGAACACCTTGCGTTTTCTCTGTGGTGAGCGGTATTGAAATTTTAAAGTGACTGCTATATAGTTTCTCTTCGTGTAAGTTCAATACACCTTTATTGGTTTTCAGGAAGTCAATTCCCAGCAGACATTCTATACCTTCGTCTGCCGTTATCACAACCTTCTTGTTCAACCTCCGGTAGACTTGGTTGCAACTGTACCAAAAACGTTACTCGACCTATTTTTTTGACAGCTGAGTTATTGGCTGTTAACACTCGTTTTGCGTATGTTTGTACAATTCCCGGTTTTCCCAGTTTTTCGTATGTGGACCAGCTCAAAAGCGATATACTACTTCCACTGTCTATTAACCCAAAGCATCTGTTCCCGTGAAGTATGATTTCTGCGTTTAGACATTTAATTGTGTTTGTCGAACAAACTCTAATGACATTGCAGTTCTTGGTGGTTTTCTTTTTAAAAGGGCAGTTTCTTTTCAAGTGTTGGGAACTTCCACATAGGAAACAATTTCGACAATTCCTCGAAAGGTGTCCTTCTTGTCCACATGCTCTGCACTTGAAACCCTGCCTGTCGTTCCTCCAAGACGGTTCCTCTTTTCCAAAAGATCTGTCTTGGTGACTAGGTCCTGGCGTTGGAAATCGCCGCCGATCGTTAAACCCACGATCTTGTTGCTGTCCTCTGTCACGTCTGTCGTCACCCCACCGTCCCCGGGAACCGCTTCGCTCCCTGGATTGATTTCGACGGTTTTCTCGCTGTTTGTCACCTACTGACAATTGGTTCACAAGCTTGGTGACGGCCTCCACTAAATCTTTTGTTTCATCTCGTCTAATTACCGCAACATTTGGTGTTTGCTCTTCCTCCTCTATTCTTGTTACAGCTTCCAGATGCAATGCTCTTTCCAAAACTGTTTCAATTTTCATATCCTTGTCGCCAATTTGCTTTCTGAGATCTAACCTCACCTGACTATGGTTGATTCATTCTAGAAATCCTCTCAGAACGAGATGGTCTCTAATGTCTTGCGACTCCGTTGGGTAAGCTTTCAAAGCCAACTGCTTTAAATCTCCCAGAAAATCTGTCAGTTTTTCTCCTGGTTGCTGTACGCGGCCAGCTAGCCGTCCCCGGAAAACGACCGGTTTTTCGCTGTAGTGTTCTCGAAAAGCTTTAACGCATTCATCATAATTTTCTCGTGTAGCTTGCGAAAGAGTGCGATAGAACTCTATGGCAGATTTTTGTAGCCTAAGTGCAAAGTAATGCGGCCGTTCATCAACTTCGCGAGCCGGATCTCCTTCAGTTCTTTTCCACTTTTGTAGTTCCGCTAATAGCTCAAAATGCGTCACGTAACTTTCCAAGTCGTTTGAACCGGTAAATGCTTCCGGTAATAGCATTCTAGAGGTTGAGCCCGTTGCCATTTTTTTGTTCCCCTACTTGTATCGTGCCCTTTTAAAACTTTATTAAGTTGTTGAAATTAAGAGTTTCTATAAAATAATTATCAACTAGATCGTCACTGTAAGGTGTTTTCTATTTTTATCTTTGAATTTCTATAGCACTCTCTTTATTTTAATGTTTAAAAACTTTTGTTTATAAAAATCTAACGCTTATTACAATTATGTATTTCTTTTCTTTACTGATTTATTTATTTTTTATATATTTTTAGAAAAATTTTATTTTATAGTCTTATAGACGACTGTCCCACCTAACTTTTTATTTTTTTTTAATTTTAATATGATTCTGGCTTAATTCCGATTTTCCTTGTTTTATTGATGTTTTTAATATATTTTCTTTTCTATTTACGACAAGAATGATATTAGTTGCTTTAGTTTTCTTTTACTTTACCCTGCTTATTGTTACCTGATCAATTTTTTTCGCTTGATATTCTCTTTTTTTTAATGGTAATTTCAGAAAAAGTCAATATATAACTTTCAGCAACTGTTTCAATTGATTTAACACCGCGACTATCCCGCACTGTTTTTTTCCGATGGTTATGCCGCTCGTTTTCAAAACTAGCAAAAGTCAAATTAGCAACTAAGGTCAAAAGAAAAAAAATATTTCCTATACTAATAAGAATTACGCAGTGGCGATCAGTTTCAATTACGAACGACAAAAACAAGACAGAACTCTTTATTTCTACTCACTTGGTATGATGCGGTCTTTCCTTACAGAGAAGTTTCTGTCTCCACCAACGAGTAAAAGATAGCACCACGCAAGTAAATTCTCACTTGTTTTCCTGCGACTGATGTCCTGTAACTGATGTCCTCCGCTGTGGCTTCTGCAATTGATTCTCACAAAAATTGGTGGAAGTTTTCTGGTAATTGAAGATTTGTTATCCCAAATCCTTGTGTTTGTTTCGAGAATAATTCGATTCTCGGAAATTTTGGAGTTAAAGTGCTTTTTATTTGCGTCTCCCTACCGACAAATTGGTTAAAGATTTTAAAATGTTAACTTTTCTTTAAATCTCTGTCGCCAGTGTAATATCCGTGTACGGTTACGGTTTGGGTTGAATGTTATTCTTAAGCACTTTAAACCTCGGAATTAATGAGGAAAATTTTCCAAGTTTCAGACTAGAATTTAATTGAACAGATATATATGCACAATCAGTTTAATACAAAGTTAGAATTTTTGTTCTCCTATTTGCTTGTGAAAATTTCGAATTATGCGTTTAATATGTAATTTATGAGCATGTCATACATTATGGTTCACTATATACCGAGGGTCTCTTCCAGTTAGGGTGTCTTCTGACAACAGTTCAAAAGGGATGATACATGGACCCTACTTCTAAAGTGTTCTATAGAAATTTTACAGTAACGAATTGCAACCCTTTTACCCCAACGCATTTGCAGAACGGGTCATGGATTACATATGGCCGACGACTAAAACTGATTGATAAGCCTGATAAGATGCCCAATCACAGGTTTAACATAAAGTGGTCAAGTACTGCACAAGTAAAGGGCTGTTCAATGACGATGACTTTGAACTTAGTAAGACAGCCCAAAAGTTATGACCCTCGAGAAAGTCAATAACAGGAAGTGAGATTTTCCTGGGACAAGGGGCTCAAAAGACGTATTCTGTCATTCATGTGGGACCGTCTGATCTTGAACTTCAACGAAAGAGTAGTGTGTACATGGACCATTTTCTGTGATTGCTCCGATTGCAGAAAATAGTGGAATCAAAGCCAAAACTTCTATGGGAGAAATCCCCTCGGCTTCATGCCGAAAAGTCACAACAACAACAATATGAGACCTTGGAGTATTTCTACATTGGACTCCAGGTACGGGCACCAGTGGTTCGAACTCTTAATTTTTAATTACCTTGGTAGTAAAGTTAAGCAAATCTGGCATGTGGACAGGGAAATCGCCATAAGTTTGATGACTTTTATCGGCTTAAAAATCATTATTTTTGTCATGCGTGTGTTCCTGTCAATCGATATGCTAAGCAGCGGCACAAATCCTGTACTTGCATTGCAACCCATTAATCCAATTGGGGAATTAGGGTATTTTCATTATCTCAAACAACGTTCTAGGGAACACAAAATTTGACAAGAAAAAAGACCTGAGTTGAACTGTGTGACGGTGACAAAAATATTGTAGTTGAAAAAGCAAAGAAATATCTGTTCCCGAAATAGCCGAATTTGATATCAATACACTGGATAATTTGTATTTTGTAAAACGTAGGAATGGCAGAACCAAAAATTCGCCATTACTGCTTCTATCTTCCTGAACTCTACGAAGTGAAGTCAACGGTCAGGCATCAGCTTAATCGGATAGTCGGAGTGAATTCCAATAAAAGATATGTTCGAGACGTTACTAGTGAAGTGCCTCAGGGCTCACCACTAGGCCCGATCCTGTTTTGCATCTTCATCAACGACTTACCCGACGCGCTGAAGTTCTCAGACCCATTCATCTTCGCAGACGACCTGAAAATCCTCGCGATTGGAAAAGATCATTGGACCATCCAGGAAGACCTAGACAGCATTGCAAAGTGGGTCAGATCAAGCAAGTTGGAGCTGGCAATGGAAAAATGTGCCCAGAAAACATTTCGAGGGAAAAGGCAAAATTTTGACATTGTGAGTGAAAATTTGGCAAATGCAGATACAGTAAAAGACTCGGGAATTCACACCAAAGATGACTTGAGCTGGAGTAAACATATAGAAGAGCGACTCATGAAAGCTAACAAAGTACTGTTCCTTCTCAGACAAAACGTCGCAGTACAAGTTAAACCACTCATCAGATTTGGGCTTTACAAATTACTAATCCTACCCGTTTTGCTGTACGAATTCACCTGCATAAACCCATAACGAAGCGAGCTACAAAACCTCGAACAATTTCAGAAGAAAGCAGAGAAATGGATCACGGGAAACAAAGGAGTGAATTACAAAAGTCAACTTTGGCTGCTCAACAATCTCCACTTGCCTATGTTTCTCCAAGTGAATGACCTACTTCTACTTGCAAATGTCATGCATGAAAGCTCGCAACGCATCAAACTACCTGACCTCACCAGCGCCAATGGACGCACAAAGAAGTCTTTTGGCTACAAATAACAGGAACAGAAAAAGCTAGAAGCGAATTCACCTTCCTAAACTGCAGACTCGCAAACCGAATAGAGAAATATGTTGAATTCAGTAGACCTTACGGACTCAAGAAGAGACTGATAAACCTAATGTGAGATTTGGTCAATAAACTATTTTGCGATAAGGACGTCTGCACTTGGCAAACCTTTTGCGACTTCCATGTATGCAGAAATAAATGGACTCTATCTTAACAACTGACGACTGGGCATAAATCAGCCCTGCAGCAAGCCCGCTGCAAATCACCAACAACAACAACAACAAAAAGTACCCTTGACGCAAATTCAGCCCCCCAATACTGTGGATAGAGCTCCAATGATGGAGCTGAATGAGCTGCAAGTGAAAATTGAAGAACAGCAGAGAAAAGAAAACAACAGCAAAATTCTGGGATCTGATTTGGCTCGGCTCGAAAAGGAGCTTCGGCAGCTAAAGTTAGAAGATCAAGGGTTACATGAACAAACTCTAAAGACAAAAGGGTTACTTGTAAACGCTGGGAATTAGCCGGAGTCCTGCAGAGGCAGGTTGAAATGTTGAATAGGGAGTAGGAAGATGCTAAAATTGGAGCAAAACGCAATACAAGGGAATGTGTCGCTCTAATAAATGAGCAGAAGATTTTAACTTGGGAGCTGGAGAAAGTCCAGGAAGATATCAGAAAGCTTAGATGTTGGATGAATAAGGAACAGACCCCAAGAAAGATCATCAAGTGGAGGCTGGAGGCAAAACATGATCAAAGCCCTTTCAGTCAACCAATAAACCTGTACGAGGTTCCGTTCCTGCCTCAGGGGGCAACCACCACCAAAATTCTGAAAAACTTAGAAACATTATCTTTGTTGTGTCGTCCTGACAAGGATAGTCGGGAGGACCTCTTGAAGATTATTTTGCAGGCGAAGTATGTTACGGAGGACAAGAAAGCCCGATGCATTTATGATAAATACGGAATAAAAAACGCAGAAGACTGTTTGAACTCAAATATCGACCCATAAACAAGCTTCTAAGTGAGTGAAACATTCATTTTTTTAAGAAAGAGACAGTGCAGTAACCCCTCAGAACAGAACGTTTGATATGCTTATAAATTATAGGAAACAGACACCATTCGAAAATTTCACAATTAACAAGAGCAACAGAAATAGTTTGTAATCAGGAGTAAACCGGATTTTAACAGACAAAAAAAGCATCATAAATTATGATGGGAATCATCAGGGATTTTGACCTTGACGGGCTACGTCAAGCAATGTTTGTTCTTGACGGGTTCCGTCGAGCAGGTGAACCTCTTATCTGTTACAGGGACCCATGCGACAGGGACCCATCTCTTAACTGGGACCCATGCGATTAAGAATAACCATGAGAAAATCCCAAACCAATTAGAGAAAATAGTAAAAATGAACCAAGATAAGTTAACCATTGATATGACCACAACCAACGACCATAAATAAAATTTAAAATAATAAATTCAGCTGCCTCTCTGAGCAAAAAATCCTTCTTATTCACTTTTGTAAAATTTCTTCTGATAATTTTACTCTTTAAAACTTATATTCATTTAACTCTGCAATTTTGGCTGAATATTCCTCGTGCGAAAATAAAGAAAAATTTTGAATTTGAAAAATTTCTTCAGCTTACACCCGAGAATGAAAGTGCTTTAGAAACCCCCAACCGAAACCGTATCAGCATAAATAGCATGGAGATTATAGTGCGTAAAATACTGGGGAGTGGGACACAAAAGGAAAGAAATTCAGCTTTGATAACCCAATCCACTATAATCTAATAAACCATTATTGTTTTACCTCATTTCTTTTGATTATGTTCTTGTCCTTAAATATGAGTATAAAGAGTAAGTTCAACAACAAATTCTACTCTAAACTAAGATGGAAAAAACGAGCAAGATAAGCCAGAGGTCAAACAATACTTGTATAAAACAAGAACGCAAACCAGAAACGGAAAAATTGAAAACATCGGGCTGACTTCCGAAAATAACGATCAAATTTAGCTGCAAAATAAACAAGCGCACCGTAGAATTTAGTCAAAAAGAGATGCAGCAATGAATTAACTACGTTATTAATGCCACGTATGAAATTATGAAACAACTTCTGGATAAAAAATAAACCGACTAAGGGAGCATAAACCGACCAAAAACGGACAAATTGCTCGTGAACAACAGATGCAATTTATTTCAGAGGGAGTGTAGCTTATAATCAAATTTGATAACCAAAGGCAGCTACTCGCATCAGCTAAATTAGTGATCAGGAGCTTGTCACTCAAGTTGGCCGATCTATCGATGTGAATAATAAGATCAATCAAAATGAAACAAAGGAATCGGCAAATCCAAGGAAAATAATGATCGGAGGCTTCTTCTGGCTATACCAGATTCGGTCCTATTCTCTGGATTGACCTACACTGTTATTGGTAGAAGTTATTGGTTACAGATTGTACCTGTATAATGAGTTTTATGCAGACGGTTGCATCATCTCAAGAGTGGAAAATTGAAGTAATGGGTGACTTTAATGTGAATGAATGTAAACTGGGACAGGGAAAACCCGATAAGTTTGATAACTTTTTATCGGCTTAAAAATCATTACTTTGGTCATGCGTGTGTTCCTGTCAATCGATATGCTACGCAGCGGCATAAATCGTGTACTTGAATTGCCACCCTCTAATCCAATTGGGGAATTAGGGTATATTCATTATCTCAAACAACGTTCTAGGGAACACAAAATTTGACAAGAGAAAGGACCTGAGTTGAACTGTGCGACGGTGACAAAAATATTGTAGTTGTAAAAACGAAGAATTTTGTGTTCCTGAAATAGCCGAAATTGATATAAATACACTGGATTGTACTTTGTAAAACGTAGTAATGGCTGAACCAAAAATTAGCGATTACTTCTTTCATCTTCCCGAATCCTACGATGGCATCAGGCATCAGGTTAATTGGACAGCCGGAGGGATTTCCAATAAAAGATATGTAGTACCCTTGACGCAACGTCAACCCCCAAAAATTGTGGATACTGCTCCAATCAGTGTGATGGAGCTGAATGAGCTGCAAGTGAAAATTGAAGAGCAGCAGAGAAAAATAAACAACAGCAAAATTCTGTGAACTGATTTGGCTCGACTCGAAGAGGAGCTTCGGCAGTTAAAACTAGAACATCAAAGGTTACATGAGCAAATTCTAAAGACAAAAGGGTTACTTGTAAACGCTGGGAGTCAGCAGGAGGCCTGCAGGAGGCAGGCTGAAATGTTGAACAGGGAGTTGGAAGATGCAAAAATCGGAGCAAAAAGGAAAATAAGGGAATGTGCCGCTATAGTAAATGAGCGGGAGAAATTACTTCGGGAGCGGGAGAATGCCAAGGAAGATATCAGAAGTTTTAGAAGTAGGATGAAAAAGAAACCGAGTTCAAGAAATATCATCAAGAGGAGGCTAGAGGCAAAAAATGCCCAAAGCCTAGTGTAGTCGGGAGGACCTCTTGAAGATTATTTTGCAGGCGAAGTATGTTACGGAGGACAAGAAAGCCCGAAGCATTCATGATAAAAACGGAATAGCAAACGCAGAAGACTCTTTGAACTCAAATATCGACCCATAATAAAGCTTCTAACTGAGTGAAACCTTCATTTTTTTAAGAAGGAGACAGTGTAGTAACCCCTCAAAACAGAACGTTTGATATGCTTATAAATTATAAGACACAGACACCATTCGAAAATTTCACAATTAACAAGAGCAACAGAAATAGTTTTTAATCAGGAGTAAACCGGATTTTAACAGACAAAAAAACCATCATAATTTAGCATGCGAATCATCAAGGATTTTGACCTCGACGGGCTACGTCAAGGAGTGTTCGTTCTTGACGGGTTTCTTCAAGCAGGTAAACCTCTTATCTGTTAATTTAAATAACAGGGACCCATGCGGTTAAGAATAACTATGAGAAATTGCCAAACCAATTAGAGAAAATAGTAAAAAATAAACCATAATAAGTTAACTATTGATATGACCACAACCAACGACCATAATTAAAATCTCAACTAATAAATTCGGCTGCCTTTCTGAGCAAAGAAATCCTTCATATTCACATTTGTAACATTTCTTCTGATAATTTTACTCTTTAAAACTTAATTTCATTTAACTCTGCAACTTTGGCTGAATATTCCTAGTGCGAAAATAAAGAAAAATTTTGGATTTGAAAATTTTCTTCAGCTCATACCCGAGAAGTAAAGTGGTTTAGAAACCCCCAACCGAAACCGTATCAGCATAAAAAGCATGGATAATATAGTGCGTAACATACTAAAGAGTGGGCACAAAAGGAAAGAAATTCAGCTCTGATAACCCAATCCACTATAATCTAATAAACCATGATTGTTTTACCTCATTTCTTTTGATTTTGTTCTTGTCCTTAAATATGAGTATAAAGAGTAAGTTCAACAGCAAATTCTACTCTCAACTTAGATGGAAAAAATGAGCAAGATAAGCCGGAGGTCAAACAATACTTGTATAAAACAAGAACGCAAACCAGAATTAGAAAGTTTGAAAACATCGGGCTGACTTCCGAAAATCACAACCAAATTTAGCTGCAAAATAAACAAGCGCACCGTAGAATTTAGTCAAAAAGAGATGCAGCAATGAATTAACTACGTTATTAATGCCACGTATGAAATTATGAAACAACTTCTGGATAAAAAATAAACCAACTAAGGGAGCATAAACCGACCAAAATCGGACAAATTGCTCGTGAACAACAGGTGAAATTTATTTCAGAGGGAGTGTAGCTTATAATCAAATTTGATAACCAAGAGCAGCTACTCGCATCAGCTAAATTAGTGATCAAGAACTTGTCACTCAAGTTTGCCGATCTATCGGTGTTGATGTTAAGATCAATCAGATTGAAACGAAGGAATCAGCAAATCCAAGGAAAATAATGATCGGAGGCTTCTTCTTGTCAAATTCAAGCCAATTGAATTGAAAAGGGTTTCTTCGTAATTCGGCCAAATGGAATGATACAGGCAACTATTCAGCAGTATTTGTCGAGCTTGATCTTACAAAATTGGAACGTGAAGCTCAATACCAGTTTGGATTTGATAAACACTCACTTGAAAATAAATACTCTGAAAAATCTTCCTAATTAGAAAAGTGCGAATAATCAAAAAACGTGATTGACTAACGCGTTATCTGATACAGCCTGCTAAAAGTATCCTGAAAGTTTTTACTTCACAGCGTGCAAAGCATTCTTATTTTAGAACGACGTCTCATTTTATTTCAACTGCTCTCGCACAAATCTGCAGTCCCAGTTTGCCTCGTTAAAACGTGGATAGATGATTATATACCAGATTAAGTTGTTTTCTTTGGAAAGATCTACACTGTTATTGCTAGAAATGATCGTACAAAGAAGGAAAAAAGGGGTGTTTTGCTTGCAGAACACAATTCTCTTCAAAATCTTTGGAATTTCGAGTTTGAAAATGGGTCATGTTTTTGTTAGTGGCGTGTTCAGTAACCGTTTTCTTCAACTTGGCCTTGTCCTCGTGTACCTACCTTCTAGCGGATCAAAGTATTTCACAACAGCATCAGCTGAAAAAAATTTTATTATCGATCTGTATAATGAGTTTTATGCAGACGTTTGCATCGTCTCAAGATTAGAAAATTGAAGTAATGGGTGACTTTATTGTGAATGAATGTAAACTGGGAAAGGGAAAACCCGATAAGTTTGATAACTTTTTATCGGCTTAAAAATCATTACTTTGGTCATGCGTGTGTTCCTGTCAATCGATATGCCACGTATGAAATTATGAAACAACTTCTGGATAAAAAATAAACCGACTAAGGGAGCATAAACCGACCAAAATCGGACAAATTGCTCGTGAACAACAGGTGAAATTTATTTCAGAGGGAGTGTAGCTTATAATCAAATTTGATAACCAAGGGCAGCTACTCGCATCAGCTAAATTAGTGATCAAGAACTTGTCACTCAAGTTTGCCGATCTATCGGTGTTGATGTTAAGATCAATCAGATTGAAACGAAGGAATCAGCAAATCCAAGGAAAATAATGATCGGAGGCTTCTTCTTGTCAAATTCAAGCCAATTGAAGTGAAAAGGGTTTCTTCGTAATTCGGCCAAATGGAAAGATACAGGCAACTATTCAGCAGTATTTGTCGAGCTTGATCTTACAAAATTGGAACGTGAAGCTCAATACCAGTTTGGATTTGATAAACACTCACTTGAAAATAAATACTCTGAAAAATCTTCCTAATTAGAAAAGGGCGAATAATCAAAAAACGTGATTGACTAACGCGTTATCTGATACAGCCTGCTAAAAGTATCCTGAAAGTTTTTACTTCACAGCGTGCAAAGCATTCTTATTTTAGAACGACGTCTCATTTTATTTCAACTGCTCTCGCACAAATCTGCAGTCCCAGTTTGCCTCGTTAAAACGTGGATAGATGATTATATACCAGATTAAGTTGTTTTCTTTGGAAAGATCTACACTGTTATTGCTAGAAATGATCGTACAAAGAAGGAAAAAAAGGGGTGTTTTGCTTGCAGAACACAATTCTCTTCAAAATCTTTGGAATTTCGAGTTTGAAAATGGGTCATGTTTTTGTTAGTGGCGTGTTCAGTAACCGTTTTCTTCAACTTGGCCTTGTCCTCGTGTACCTACCTTCTAGCGGATCAAAGTATTTCACAACAGCATCAGCTGAAAAAAATTTTATTATCGATCTGTATAATGAGTTTTATGCAGACGTTTGCATCGTCTCAAGATTAGAAAATTGAAGTAATGGGTGACTTTATTGTGAATGAATATAAACTGGGACAGGGAAAACCCGATAAGTTTGATAACTTTTTATCGGCTTAAAAATCATTACTTTGGTCATGCGTGTGTTCCTGTCAATCGATATGCCACGTATGAAATTATGAAACAACTTCTGGATAAAAAATAAACCGACTAAGGGAGCATAAACCGACCAAAATCGGACAAATTGCTCGTGAACAACAGGTGAAATTTATTTCAGAGGGAGTGTAGCTTATAATCAAATTTGATAACCAAGGGCAGCTACTCGCATCAGCTAAATTAGTGATCAGGAGCTTGTCACTCAAGTTGGCCGATCTATCGATGTGAATATTAAGATCAATCAAAATGAAACAAAGGAATCGGCAAATCCAAGGAAAATAATGATCGGAGGCTTCTTCTTGTAAAATTCAAGCCAATTGAAGTGAAAGGGGCTTCTTCGTAATTCGGCCAAATTTAAAGATACAGGCAACTATTCAGCAGTATTTGTCAAGCTTGATCTTACAAAATTGGAACTTGAAGCTCAACACCAGTTTGGATTTGATAAGCACTCACTTGAAAATAAATACTCTGAAAAATCTTCCTAATTAGAAAAGGGCGAATAATCAAAAAACGTGATTGACTAACGCGTTATCTTATACAGCCTGCTTAAAGTATCCTGAAGTTTTACTTCTCAACGTGCAAAGCATTCTTATTTTAGAACGACGTCTCATTTTAATTCAACTGCTCTCACACACATCCAGAGTCCTAGTTTGCCTAGTTGAAACGTGGATAGATGATTAAATACCAGATTCGGTCCTATTCTCTGGAATGACCTACACTGTTATTGGTAGAAGTTATTGGTTACAGATTGTACCTGTATAATGAGTTTTATGCAGACGGTTGCATCATCTCAAGAGTGGAAAATTGAAGTAATGGGTGACTTTAATGTGAATGAATGTAAACTGGGACAGGGAAAACCCGATAAGTTTGATAACTTTTTATCGGCTTAAAAATCATTACTTTAGTCATGCGTGTGTTCCTGTCAATCGATATGCTACGCAGCGGCATAAATCGTGTACTTGAATTGCCACCCTCTAATCCAATTGGGGAATTAGGGTATATTCATTATCTCAAACAACGTTCTAGGGAACACAAAATTTGACAAGAGAAAGGACCTGAGTTGAACTGTGCGACGGTGACAAAAATATTGTAGTTGTAAAAGCGAAGAATTTTGTGTTCCTGAAATAGCCGAAATTGATATAAATACACTGGATTGTACTTTGTAAAACGTAGTAATGGCTGAACCAAAAATTAGCGATTACTTCTTTCATCTTCCCGAACCCTACGATGGCATCAGGCATCAGGTTAATTGGACAGCCGGAGGGATTTCCAATAAAAGATATGTAGTACCCTTGACGCAACGTCAGCCCCCAAAAATTGTGGATACTGCTCCAATCAGTGTGATGGAGCTGAATGAGCTGCAAGTGAAAATTGAGGAGCAGCAGAGAAAAATAAACAACAGCAAAAATCTGTGAACTGATTTGGCTCGACTCGAAGAGGAGCTTCGGCAGTTAAAACTAGAACATCAAAGGTTACATGAGCAAATTCTAAAGACAAAAGGGTTACTTGTAAACGCTGGGAGTCAGCAGGAGTCCTGCAGGAGGCAGGCTGAAATGTTGAACAGGGAGTTGGAAGATGCAAAAATTGGAGCAAAACGCAAAATAAGGGAATGTGCCGCTATAGTAAATGAGCGGGAGAAATTACCTCGGGAGCGGGAGAATGCCAAGGAAGATATCAGAAATTTTAGAAGTAGGATGAAAAAGGAACCGAGTTCAAGAAATATCATCAAGAGGAGGCTGGAGGCAAAAAATGCATAAAGCCTAGTGTAGTCGGGAGGACCTCTTGAAGATTTTTTTGCAGGCGAAGTATGTTACGGAGGACGAGAAAGCCCGAAGCATTTACGATAAAAACGGAATAGAAAACGCAGAAGACTATTTGAACTCAAATATCGACCCATAATAAAGATTCTAACTGAGTGAAACATTCATTTTTTTAAGAAAGAGACAGTGTAGTAACCCCTCAGAACAGAACGTTTGATATGCTTATAAATTATAAGACACAGACACCACTCGAAAATTTCACAATTAACAAGAGCAACAGAAATAGTTTTTAATCAGGAGTAAACCGGATTTTAACTGACAAAAAAACCATCATAATTTAGCATGCGAATCATCAAGGATTTTGACCTTGACGGACTACGTCAAGGAATGTTCGTTCTTGACGGGTTTCTTCAAGCAGGTAAACCTCTTATCTGTTAATTTAACTAACAGGGACCCATGCGGTTAAGAGTAACTATGCGAAAAGCCAAACCAATTAGAGAAAATAGTAAAAAAAAAATAAACCATAATAAGTTAACTATTGATATGACCACAATCAACTACCATAATTAAAATCTCAACTAATAAATTCGGCTGCCTTTCTGAGCAAAAAAATCCTTCATATTCACTTTTGTAACATTTCTTCTGATAATTTTACTCTTTAAAACTTAATTTCATTTAACTCTGCAATTTTGGCTGAATATTCCTCGTGCGAAAATAAAGAAAAATTTTGAATTTGAAAATTTTCTTCAGCTTACACCCGAGAATGAAAGTGCTTTAGAAACCCCCAACCGAAACCGTATCGGCATAAATAGCATGGAGATTATAGTGCGTAAAATACTGGGGAGTGGGACACAAAAGGAAAGAAATTCAGCTCTGATAACCCAATCCACTATAATCTAATAAACCATTATTGTTTTACCTCATTTCTTTTGATTATGTTCTTGTCCCTAAATATGAGTATAAAGAGTAAGTTCAACAACAAATTCTACTCTAAACTAAGATGGAAAAAACGAGCAAGATAAGCCAGAGGTCAAACAATACTTGTATAAAACAAGAACGCAAACCAGAAACGGAAAATTTGAAAACATCGGGCTGACTTCCGAAAATAACGATCAAATTTAGCTGCAAAATAAACAAGCGCACCGTAGAATTTTGTCAAAAAGAGATGCAGCAATGAATTAACTACGTTATTAATGCCACGTATGAAATTATGAAAAAACTTCTGGATAAAAAATAAACCGACTAAGGGAGCATAAACCGACCAAAATCGGACAAATTGCTCGTGAACAACAGGTGAAATTTATTTCAGAGGGAGTGTAGCTTATATTCAAATTTGATAACCAAGGGCAGCTACTCGCATCAGCTAAATTAGTGATCAGGAGCTTGTCACTCAAGTTGGCCGATCTATCGATGTGAATATTAAGATCAATCAAAATGAAACAAAGGAATCGGCAAATCCAAGGAAAATAATGATCGGAGGCTTCTTCTTGTAAAATTCAAGCCAATTGAAGTGAAAAGGGCTTCTTCGTAATTCGGCCAAATTTAAAGATACAGGCAACTATTCAGCAGTATTTGTCAAGCTTGATCTTACAAAATTGGATCTTGAAGCTCAACACCAGTTTGGATTTGATAAGCACTCACTTGAAAATAAATACTCTGAAAAATCTTCCTAATTAGAAAAGGGCGAATAATCAAAAAACGTGATTGACTAACGCGTTATCTTATACAGCCTGCTTAAAGTATCCTGAAGTTTTACTTCTCAACGTGCAAAGCATTCTTATTTTAGAACGACGTCTCATTTTAATTTAACTGCTCTCACACACATCCAGTGTCCTCGTTTGCCTAGTTGAAACGTGGATAGATGATTATATACCAGATTCGGTCCTATTCTCTGGAATGACTTACACTGTTATTGCTAGAAATGATTGTACCAAGAAGGAAAAAAGGGGTATTTTGCTTGCAGATCACAATTCTCTTCAAAATCTTTGGAATTTCGAGTTGGAAAATTGGTGATGTTTTTGTTAGTGGAGTGTTCAGTAACCGTTTTCTTCAACTTGGCCTTATCATCGTGTATCCTCTAGGGGACCAAAGTATTTCACAACAGCATCAGCTGCAGAAAATTCTATTATCGATTTGTATAATGAGACGGTTGCATTGTCTCAAGAGTAGAAAATTGAGGTAATGGGTGACTTTAATGTGAATGAATGTAAACTGGGACAGGGAAAACCCGATAAGTTTGATAACTTTTTATCGGCTTAAAAATCATTACTTTGGTCATGCGTGTGTTCCTGTCAATCGATATGCTACGCAGCGGCATAAATCGTGTACTTGCCACCCTCTAATCCAATTGGGGAATTATGGTATATTCATTATCTCAAACAACGTTCTAGGGAACACAAAATTTGACAAGAGAATGGACCTGAGTTGAACTGTGCGATGGTGACAAAATTATTGTAGTTGTAAAAGCGAAGAATTTTGTGTTCCCGAAATAGCCGAATTTGATATAAATACACTGGATTGTACTTTGTAAAACGTAGTAATGGCTGAACTAAAAACTAACGATTACTTCTTTCATCTTCCCGAATTCTACGATGTGAAGTCAATCATCAGGCATCAGGTTAATTGGAGAGCCGGAGTGATTTCCAATAAAAGATATGTAGTACCCTTGACGCAACGTCAGCCCCCGAAAATTGTGGATAAAGCTCCAATCAGTGTGATGGAGCTGAATGAGCTGCACGTGAAAATTGAAGAGCAGCAGAGAAAAATAATCAACAGCAAAATTCTGGGAACTTATTTGGCTCGACTCGAAGAGGAGTTTCGGCAGTTAAAGCTAGAAGATCAAAGGTTACATGAGCAAATTCTAAAGACAAAAGGGTTACTTGTAAACGCTGGGAATCAGCAGGAGGCCTGCAGGAGGCAGGTTGAAATGTTGAACAGGGTACGAATCATGTAAACTGGAAAAAAAAATACCGCCACGATCTCTGCTGATCAGTCCTTAATTGACTATTTGGCACAAAGTTGCATTTAGAACAAATTATTAAATCTCCTACGCAGAGGAGGTAATATACTAGATCTGGTTTTCGTATCTGAAGTAGAAGATTTCGACTATGATGTCCTGCCTGCAACTTTTTCCGATCACTATCCTGTCACGATTAGTTACGACAATTAACACTGCTGCTCCGTAGCCATGTTTTTCTCCAAGTTCTCTGTGAAAACTTTCAATCCAAGTATTTTAGAAAGCAAAACTGATGCAGCATCCAGTCTGCAAAATTAAAGATGTTAGCAGATATAATATCTTTACTGTCTTGTTCAAAAGCGCAAAATGTTTTCTTTTTGATTACAAATCAATCACGATGCAGTCTTTTAAGAAAATTGAGACTGCTAAACGACAAACGGGTTCAAAGCATAAATTAGATCAGCCGAAAGAAAGAGTTAATGGATTTTGTTGAGCTCGATAGTATCTTTTTGTCAGTCAACGTAATCATATAACACGGACGATCCTTTTAAAACGTTACAAGTCTAGGTGGATGCCGCTCTTTTTCATAAAGAAATGATATACCAGGATCGGCTTGCTGGAAAGAATCTGTTCAATTTCTTCTTCCATTCGGTTTATAGGCAACCCTCATTTTCTGTAGCTGCAATCGAAACCCATAATGTCAATATTTACCTCTGCAATTTAGTTTTTTTCCGCTTCGCAGGGTGTTAAACTACTTGAAACAATGCCTATGAGCTCAAATGCGGTAGGTGCATAACGTGCCGCTCTGTTTCTCTTGGGTCCTTAGTTCACCAGATGTTATCCCGCAAAGTTCTTACGTGCAAGTTGCCTAAGCTCTGAAAACGTGCATTTGTGACGCCGGTTCGTAAAAAGAGTTCCGAAGCAATTTCACACACTACAGACCAATATCGTTTTTACAACGCTGATCCTTTGTCTTGGAATAGATTATTTTTGATATTCTTTACTCGCGACTACAATAAAAATTGAACTGCAGTCAACATGGATTCTAAAAAGAGGATTCAACAATAACTCAATTAATTATATACTTGGACAGGCTGTATTCCAATTTTGATGACAACGCTCAGCAAGTCCTAATCTGCTTTGATAAGGCTTTTTAACACAGTTAATCGTGCTATTTTACTAGACATGTTTGCTTTTTATGGCCTTGATAACAATTTCTAAAAACATTTTTCTCACTTGATTGATAGATCGCAAGGAGTAAGTGTCAGTGGGACATTATCAGATGAAATCATGGCTACCAGTGGAGTTTCTTACGGCAGTGGTGTCTTGAGTCTCTTGCTTTTTTATGTCTATATTGACGAAATGTTGTCCCTACCGGAGTGCTCAAGTTTTTTCTGCTTTGCGGACGACACAAATTTGGCATGCTTGGGAGAAGACATATTTAGCAACTACCAGGAAGACATCGATAAGCTATTTACTTTGGAAGCCGAAAATGATCTTGCCCTCAACGTTGAAAAATGGGCTTATCTACAAATATCTGAAAACTGCGAGTGTTTTCAGTATTGGGTCCAATTGATACGAGCAGTTGATAAAACAAATTACTTGGGCATAGAAATCTCAAGTAACTTGAAGTGGAGTAAACATGTACGAGCCAATCTACCGAAAGCTCAAAATGTTTTCTTTTTGATTAAAAATCAATCACGATGCAGTCTTTTAAAAAACTTGAGATTGCTAAACGACAAACGAGTTCAAAGCATAAATTAGATCAGCCAAAAGAAAGAGTTAATGGATTTTGTTGAGCTCGATAGTATCTTTTCGTCAGTCAACGTAATCATATAACACGGACGATGCTTTTAAAACGTTGCAAGTCTAGGTGGATGCAGCTCCTTTTCATAAAGAAAAGATATACCAGGATCGGCTTGCTGGAAAGAATCTGTTCAATTTCTTCTTCCATTCGGTTTATAGGCCACCCCCATTTTCTGTAGCTGCAATCGAAACCCATAATGTCAATATTTACCTCTGCAATTTAGTTTTTTTCCGCTTCGCAGGGTGTTAAACTACTTGAAACAATGCCTATGAGCTCAAATGCGGTAGGTGGATAACGTGCCGCTCTGTTTCTCTTGGGTCCTTAGTTAACCAGATGTTATCCCGCAAAGTTCTTACGTGCAAGTTGCCTAAGCTCTGAAAACGTGCATTTGTGACGCCGGTTCGTAAAAAGAGTTCCGAAGCAATTTCACACACTACAGACCAATATCGTTTTTACAACGCTGATCCTTTGTCTTGGAATAGATTATTTTTGATATTCTTTACTCGCGACTACAATAAAAATTGAACTGCAGTCAACATGGATTCTAAAAAGAGCATTCAACAATAACTCAATGAATTATATACTTGGACAGGCTGTTTTCCAATTTTGATGACAACGCTCAGCAAGTCCTAATCTACTTTGATAAGGCTTTTTAACACCGTTAATCGTGCTATTTTACAAGACATGTTAGCTTTTTATGGCCTTGATAACAATTTCTAAAAAATTTTTCTCACTTGATTGATAGATCGCAACGAGTAAGTGTCAGTGGGACATTATCAGATGAAATCATGGCTACCAGTGGAGTTTCTTACGGCAGTGTCTTGAGACTCTTGCTTTTTTATGTCTATATTGACGAAATGTTGTCCCTACCGGAGTGCTCAAGTTTTTTCTGCTTTGCGGACGACACAAATTTGGCACGCGTGGGAGAAGACATATTTAGCAACTACCAGGAAGACATCGATAAGCTATTTACTTTGGAAGCCGAAAATGATCTTGCCCTCAACCTTGAAAGACGGGCTTATCTACAAATGTCTGAAAATTGCGAGTGTTTTCAGTATTGGGTCCAATTGATACGAGCAGTTGATAAAACAAATTACTTGGGCATAGAAATTTCAAGTAACTTGAAGTGGAGTAAACATGTACAAGCCAAGCTAGCGAAAGCTCAAAATGTTTTCTTTTTGATTACAAATCAATCACGATGCAGTCTTTCAAAAAACTCGAGACTGCTAAACGACAAACGAGTTCAAAGCATAAATTAGATCAGCCGAAAGAAAGAGTTAATGGATTTTTTTGAGCTCGAAAGTATCTTTTCGTCAGTCAACGCAATCATATAACACGGACGATGCTTTTAAAACGTTGCAAGTCTAGGTGGATGCAGCTCTTTTTCATAAAGAAATGATATACCAGGATCGGCTTGCTGGAAAGAATCTGTTCAATTTCTTCTTCCATTCGGTTTATAGGCAACCCCCATTTTCTGTAGCTGCAATCGAAACCCATAATGTCAATATTTACCTCTGCAATTTAGTTTTTTTCCGCTTTGCAGGGTGTTAAACTACTTGAAACAATGCCTATGAGCTCAAATGCGGTAGGTGAATAACGTGCCGCTCTGTTATTCTTGGGCCCTTAGTTCACCAGATGTTATCATGCAACGTTCTTACGTGCAAGTTGCCTAAGCTCTGAAAACGTGCATTTGTGACGCCGGTTCGTAAAAAGAGTTCCGAAGCAATTTCACACACTACAGACCAATATCGTTTTTACGACGCTGATCCTTTGTCTTGGAATAGATTGTTTTTGATATTCTTTACTCGCGACTACAATAAAAATTGAACTGCCGTCAACATGGATTCCAAAAAGAGCATTCAACAATAACTCAACTAATTATATACTTGGACAGGCTGTATTCCAATTTTGATGACAACGCTCAGCAAGTCCTAATCTACTTTGATAAGGCTTTTTAACAACGTTAATCGTGCTATTTTATTAGACATGTTAGCTTTTTATGGCCTTGATAACAATTTCTATAAACTTTTTTCTCACTTGATTGATAGATCGCAACGAGTAAGTGTCAGTGGGACATTATCAGATGAAATCATGGCTACCAGTAGAGTTTCTTACGGCAGTGTCTTGAGACTCTTGCTTTTTTATGTCTATATTGACGAAATGTTGTCCCTACCGGTGTGCTCAAGTCTTTTCTGCTTTGCGGACGACACAAATTTGGAATGCGTGGGAGAAGACATATTTAGCAACTACCAGGAAGACATCGATAAGCTATTTACTTTGGAAGCCAAAAATGATCTTGCCCTCAACGTTGAAATATGGGCTTATCTACAAATGTCTGAAAATTGCGAGTGTTTTCAGTATTGGGTACAATTGATACGAGCAGTTGATAAAACAAATTACTTGGGCATAGAAATCTCAAGTAACTTGAAGTGGAGTAAACATGTACGAGCCAAGCTAGCGAAAGCTCAAAATGTTTTCTTTTTGATTACAAATCAATCACGATGCAGTCTTTTAAAAAACTTGAGACTGCTAAACGACAAACGAGTTCAAAGCAGAAATTAGATCAGCCAAAAGAAAGAGTTAATGGATTTTGTTGAGCTCGATAGTCTCTTTTCGTCAGTCAACGTAATCATATAACACGGACGATGCTTTTAAAACGTTGCAAGCCTAGGTGGATGCAGCTCTTTTTCATAAAGAAATGATATACCAGGATCGACTTGCTGGAAAGAATCTGTTCAATTTCTTCTTCCATTCGGTTTATAGGCAACCCTCATTTTCTGTAGCTGCAATCGAAACCCATAATGTCAATATTTACCTCTGCACTTTAGTTTTTTTTCCGCTTCGCAGGGTGTTAAACTACTTGAAACAATGCCTATGAGTTCAAATGCGGTAGGTGGATAACGTGCCGCTCTGTTTCTCTTGGGCCCTTAGTTCACCAGATGTTATCCCGCAAAGTTCTTACGTGCAAGTTGCCTAAGCTCTGAAAACGTGCATTTCTGACGCCGGTTCGTAAAAAGAGTTCCGAAGCAATTTCACACACTACAGGCCAATATCAATTTTACCACGCTGATCCTTTGTCTTGAAATAGATTATTTTTGATACTCTTTACTCGCGACTACAATAAAAATTGAACTGCAGTCAACATGGATTCTAAAAAGAGGATTCAACAATAACTCAATTAATTATATACTTGGACAGGCTGTATTCCAATTTTGATGACAACGCTCAGCAAGTCCTAATCTGCTTTGATAAGGCTTTTTAACACCGTTAATCGTGCTATTTTACTAGACATGTTAGCTTTTTATGGCCTTGATAACAATTTCTAAAAACTTTTTTCTCACTTGATTGATAGATCGCAACGAGTAAGTGTCAGTGGGACATTATCAGATGAAATCATGGCTACCAGTGGAGTTTATTACGGCAGTGTCTTGAGACTCTTGCTTTTTTATGTCTATATTGACGAAATGTTGTCCCTACCGGAGTGCTCAAGTTTTTTCTGCTTTGCGGCCGACACAAATTTGGCATGCGTGGGAGAAGACATATTTAGCAACTACCAGGAAGACATCGATAAGCTATTTACTTTCGAAGCCGAAAATGATCTTGCCCTCAACGTTGAAAAATGGGCTTATCTACAAATATCTGAAAATTGCGAGTGTTTTCAGTATTGGGTACAATTGATACGAGCAGTTGATAAAACAAATTACTTGGGCATAGAAATCTCAAGTAACTTGAAGTGGAGTAAACATGTACGAGCCAAGCTAGCGAAAACTCAAAATGTTTTCTTTTCACGATGCAGTCTTTTAAAAAACTTGAAACTGCTAAACGACAAATGAGTTCAAAGCATAAAAAACGAGTTCAAAGCATAAATTAGATCAGCCGAAAGAAAGAGTTAATGGATTTTGTTGAGCTCGATAGTATATTTTCGTCAGTCAACGTAATCATATAACACGGACGAAGCTTTTAAAACGTTGCAAGTCTAGGTTAATGCAGCTCTTTTTCATAAAGAAATGATATACCAGGATCGGCTTGCTGGAAAGAATCTGTTCAATTTCTTCTTCCATTCGGTTTATAGGCAACCCTCATTTTCTGTAGCTGCAATCGAAAACCATAATGTCAATATTTACCTCTGCAATTTAGTTTTTTTCCCCTTCGCAGGGTGTTAAACTACTTGAAACAATGCCTATGAGTTCAAATGCGGTAGGTGGATAACGTGCCGCTCTGTTTCTCTTGGGCCCTTAGTTCACCAGATGTTATCCCGCAAAGTTCTTACGTGCAAGTTGCCTAAGCTCTGAAAACTTGCATTTGTGACGCCGGTTCGTAAAAAGAGTTCCGAAGCAATTTCACACACTACAGACCAATATCGTTTATACCACGCTAATCCTTTGTCTTGGAATAGATTTTTTTTGATATTCTTTACTCGCAACTACAATAAAAATTGAACTGCAGTCAACATGGATTCTAAAAAGAGCATTCAACAATAACTCAACTAATTATATACTTGGACAGGCTGTATTCCAAATTTGATGACAACGCTCAGCAAGTCCTAATCTACTTTGATAAGGCTTTTTAACACCGTTAATCGTGCTATTTTACTAGACAGGTTAGCTTTTTATGGCCTTGATAACAATTTCTAAAAACTTTTTTCTCACTTGATTGATAGATCGCAACGAGTAAGTGTCAGTGGGACATTATCAGATGAAATAATGGCTACCAGTGGAGTTTCTTACGGCAGTGTCTTGAGACTCTTGCTTTTTTATGTCTATATTGACGAAATGTTGTCCCTACCGGAGTGCTCAAGTTTTTTCTGCTTTGCGGACGACACAAATTTGGCATGCGTGGGAGAAGACATATTTAGCAACTACCAGGAAGACATCGATAATCTATTTACTTTGGAAGCCGAAAAGGATATTGCCCTCAACGTTGAAAAATGGGCTTATCTACAAATATATGACAATTGCGAGTGTTTTCAGTATTGGGTCCAATTGATACGAGCAGTTGATAAAACAAATTACTTGGGCATAGAAATCTCAAGTAACTTGAAGTGGAGTAAACATGTACGAGCCAAGCTAGCGAAAGCTCAAAGTTTTATTTTTCTTTAACACATTGTGCCTTACAGCTAACCAAACAGCGTCACGTATAATTTTATCCTGCCTTTGTTTTGTCAATTCTGTTTTATGGTTCTCAAGCGTGGTCTGCTGATATTAGCCATCTTAATTTATCAGATAATAGTTATTGGAAAATTTGCCTCTGGTGATATGGAAGGAATGACTACAACACACTTTTTTGTACGCCAAATAATACTCCGATATGATATCTACTGATTGAACGGTTTCTCCGCTTTGAACTAACCCTCACGATCATATTGTAGTGAACCCAACGAAAAAGCAGACTACATTAACTTTGAAGGGATGAGAATTGTCGAGCGTATACAGAGAAAAGCTTGCAAGTGGATCCATGGACAACTTGACTACAAATCGGCTTTACTAAAGTCATATATTCTTCCTGTACCATATTATTTACAGTTACTAGACCTTTTTTTCTGGCAAAGGTGCAATTTAGTTACTTTAATTACTCCTTGGTTTATCTGAAGTATCCTGATGCCGGCTCTATTACTCGATCGGCTACAAACCTTACATACGAATGCCACTGACAATTGCTCCCTGTTGCATTATGTAACTTTTGTTTCAGCGACTGGTTTTGTACTCAGCGACTAGCGAACCAATTATCCAACTTCATCAAGAGAACCAGTTTAGATGCGGAAAGTAAAGTTCTCCAGTTGATGTGGAGACACTTTGAGCAGTTCTACAGTGAATCGAATTCACCTATATGGCGGGTAGGCTGCGACTGCAAACTCAAAAACAGTAGACTTTTGAATGCCTGACGTAAGCTGAACTGAAACGGGACGGTTACTCTTATGATTTTTCGATCAAAAAATCCTTTATAATAACAATAAAAAATTCGTGCAAAATGCTCCATAATTTAGTCCTGCCGATCGTATCATCATGTGAACAAATTCCTGCCGATCGTATCATCATGTGAACAGATTATCTATGATCATTTTAGCTATGATTGTACAGATACAAGTTGAGTTGGCGAAGTTACCAATTTAACCTAACGTAGCTGGCAGATAGCCAGAAAATGGCTAGGTTTCTGTTCTACAAATGCCGTCTATAAATGGTTTTTCTGCTAATTGTTCTGTCTATAAATGATTCTGATTCGCAATGCTATACAAAAAATGCAAATTGAAACTAGGAAACGCAGCTAAATGAAAGTACTTAATTTGAAATGATCGGGACGTCACTATTTGTGTCAAATAAGTCAATTCGCAACATCCAAGTGAGCGTCAGAATGCTCGGGAAAGAGATCTTTTCCGTTTTTAACCCCCCGTACGTTATGCGCCCCAGTTACAGAGCACGTGCCATTACATTGTAAATCAATTTTAAATATTATGGCACGTGCGTTATGATGTTGCAAATAATATGCGCCCACTGTGCTGGGGGCACAAACGGAAAGGATCCCGAGAAAGTTCTAGCTAGCCAGTTGAAACGTACGAGATTTTTTATAAAAAAAACAAAAGGACACGCAATCACAGTAGTTACTGCAAATTTCCTTCATTAAACACGTTGCATTGCCGCGACTGAACAAAACACAGCATCGCAAAAGCCAAATTCTGTTAACTGTTTTCTCAGTCTACTTTACAAATAGATTAAAAAGCTTCACGAGGCAGAAACACTAGCTTTTCGCTACACTTCCTTTTCTGTCTGAAGAAAATCATCACTCCAATTTGACTTCAGATGTCTTCAACATGTGAACAGATTTTATAAACAAAAAACACTCTTCGATTCAATTCAGTTTTCTATTTAAAAAGGAAACCAAACGATATCAAACAATATCAAACAATGTATCGCTATTACAGATATTATCAACACGGAGGCTCATAATGCTCGCACATAATGTTTCGACATTATCCTATTCATCCTCTTTGTCAACTTAGGAAGAGATATAAGACTTTCAAATCGATAACAGACTGAGTTTCAGGATACACCAACAAATTTTCTAAAATACACAGAAACTTACACAATAACCTTACACAAAACTTTGCAAGCAGATTGAAAAAACTATGCCTGCCCACCCTAATATTGTCTATCGATAGAAACTTAAAATTCGACGTGGTATAAGAGTTAAAATGTAATGGATGTGGATCCATCTATGTTGGATAGACAAGCTGGCATGTTATCACGAGGATTTCAGAATATCAAAAGAAGGATTCACAGGTGGGCCAATGTCTTGTTGAAATTAGTGGCTCCACGAGAGACATTGAATAGAAAATTCTGGATGCCTGTCGCACAGTAGAGGAACTCATGACTATGGAAAAAATATACATCAGCACGTTGAAGCCGGAACTAAACACACGCGATAAAAATAAAGAGCGGGAACTTACTCTGAAATATTAGTTCAAATCTTAATTTTGACTTGGGAAAAAAATGGGGCGAAACAATTGCTGCCTGACAAAACAAAATTTGTAAAACACCCACAAGGGGGATATATAGAATGAGGGCAAATTCGGAATTACCCTAGAAATACAAAAATAAGGCCACAATCTTGAATAGGAACGTTTTTAAGGAAATTGATATCAGATATAAAATTGAAGCTCAAAATATTTCCTAGAATTTTTAAATTGTGGTCTCAGACAAATGTAAATACATATTCATTTTATCCTTTAACAAATTGTGAAACATGCTTAACCTGAGGGTGAACGTAAAGTCCAAAAATGTTTGTTCTATAATATCAGAATTAATTTTAGTTTGACAAATTAGTTTCTTCTACAATAATTCAAATTTACTTTTCGTGAAAAAAAAGCTGTTTACCTAAAAAAAGATTGCTTTAAATTTTGACACAAAGTACATAATTCTGCTTCAGAGGACACATGAGGTAGAAGTAGTATACGTAAGGAAAGGGGTTATCCTTCAATATTTAGTCACGGGATATTAGGTAGTGGCGGTTAGTGGGAATAGGATAGGCGGTATGGAATCTTTCGCCGCTAACTATTGCCGTTTCAGTCGTTCTATTCTGCCGCCCTTGTTTTTCTTCTGTCTCGTCGCTCGCCTTTGAAGTTAACTAATTGTTTAAAGTAGTCTTATTACCCAAGTAGAGGCGGCGGGAGTTATCATATGACACAAAAACGTGCATTAACAGGTTTTGGTCAGTTGTAGGTAAAAATGGGTCATTGTTGAAAGAATGTGTGCAGAGATCAAATGGCAGCTATTGCGACCGCTGACTTGAAACGTTTTCGCAAGGTTAACAAAGGTTTGACAAAAGAATTTTCACAGTATGGTCAACGATTTTCCTAACTTTTTGAGACCTTGTCTCTACCTTGCTCAAGAACTTGAGTTAGATCTGGCGTTGAAGTTGCGACAGTACGCTGGTTTTCTTGGTATTCATAATTCTTTGTTAGACGAAGTTTTCAGCATTTGAAAAGATCGAGATTTCATGCCATAATAAACTACGCTTCTAGTATAGTTTTTGAATACAATAAGAAGAGACCTGATTATTCTAATGTTTTACCCTGTCCAGTCATAAATGAGTATTCTGGTAAAGTGACGGGTTTTGTTTTCTGTCAATGTTAAAACTTTCAAAACAAAAATTGTTCAGTTTATTGGAATTTTAATGCTTCGACCGGTTGTTATTGACTTTGAAGGTTTTCGTTATCAAAATTGTTATGAAATGCGTGGTTCCATAATGAAAAAAACTTGCCAATACAACTGAAAACTATAAACAGGGTCTCATTCCGACCCCAACGCTCAATCAACTCCCTGTCATCAAAAGAGCAAAGATCTCATCAGTGGGTCTAAAAAAGTTTCATGGTATAGTGTGGATGATTGGGGATTACCCATACTTTTATAGGAATTAAAACGTTCAAAGCATAGTGCTTCGTTCTCCAATATCAAAGTTTTATGCCAAAACAGCAGAGAAAAAGAAATCTTAAGGAACATTCTCGAGAATGAATTAATGAAACTAGAAGAAATGTTGTTTCCAAAAATCGGACATTGGAGCCTTTATAAAGAAAAGGGCAGTTTATAATTTCATGATATTTGTTGTCCAAGGCGTCAAAGAAATAAACATTGTTACAAAAAAGCTCAACTTCTCTGTTTCTGGCTAACGAATGAATCGTCGATCAGAGAAAACATTGGCTCCATCATGGTTCAAATGCATTTGTTACCAATTCTGACTGTTTAGAGTTTCATAAAGCCTGAAAAGCTTTTGTTTGGCGTTATTGTCAGAAACAAAACACAATGATTCACGTGAAACAATTGTACTGACGATAGAACAAATCAATTGCTCTGGCGCCAAAGTAGATTGGCTTAAAAAGTACTTTTAGGATTTAGAGTGCTTTCAGTTATATCATGTCCATACAGGCGAAAATGCAAAAATTGAAACTAACCCCTTTGCATATGCCAGAGCGACCAGTGTCAATTCAGATAACTCTGATGGATTACAGTCTTCGAGAAAAAATTCGACAACTTTTGAAAGAGGGAATTGTGGACTCAATCATTTCATGTGACAGTGAATTATAATTTTTTTCATTGTTTAGCTTGGATAAGTGCGGATTAAATATTCTTGTATTTGCATTAGACAGTGCAAAACATGGTGTTTTGGTTTTCAGTATCAAAGTCTTATGCCAAAGCAGCAGAGAAACAGAGACTTTAGGGAAACTTCTCGAGAAACAATTCATGATTTTAGAAGAATTGTTGTTACAAAAAATCGGACATTTAATTCCTCATAAAGAGTAGCCAGTTTGTATTTTCATGCTATTCGTTATCCAAGACGTTCAGGAAAAAAACATTGTGCCGAAAAAGGTCCACAATTCTGTTTGTGGCTGACGAATGAATCGTCGATTAGAGAAAACATCAGCTGCGTCAATACTTCAATTGCATATGTTTTCAAATCTGACAGTTTAGAGTTGCATAAAGCCTGAAAATCTTTTGGCTGTCACTTTTTTGAGAATCGAAACAAACGATTCACGTGAATAGAAAGAATCAACTGCACTGGCGCCGAAGTAGATTTGTTTAAAAGCTATTTTTTGCTTTCAGTTTACTTTTCGCTATCAGAGTACTTTCAGTTGTATCATGTCCATACAGGCGGAAATGCAAAAATTGAAACAAAGCTCATTACCTATGCCCAAGCGACAATTGCCACTTCAGATCTCTCTGAAGGATAACCTTCTTCGAGAAAAAATTCGACAACTTGTGAAAGAGGAAAATGTGGGCTCAATGAACTACTATGACAATGATTTAGAATTTTTCACGGTTTAGCTTGGATGGGTGCGGATTACTTTTATTTTCATTAGCGTTAGATAGTTCAAAGCATACTGCTTCATTTTCCAATATCAAAGAATTATGCCAAAGCAGCAAAGAAGCAGATCCTTTTAGGAAACTTCTCGGGAAATAATTAATGAGTTTAGAAGAATTGTTGATACAAAAAATCGGGCATTGGAGAATTAATAAAGAGTAGCCAGTGTGGAATTTCATGCTATTCGTTGTCCAAGACGTCAAACAAATAAAATTTGTGCCAAAAATGCTCAATTTTTTTTCTGGCTAACGAATGAATTTTCGATCAGAGAAAACATCGGCACCGCCAATAGTTGAAATGCATTTGCTATCGGATCTGACAGTTTAGAGTTGCTTAAAGTCTTAAAAATTTTGACAGTCACTATTGTCAGATACAAAACACAATGATTCACGTTAACAAACTCTCTCACGATAAAACAAATCAATTGCTCAGGCGCCGATGTAGATTTGCTTAAAAAGTATCTTTAGGTTTCAGAGTACTTTCACTTGTATCAAGTCCGTACAGGCCAAAATGGAAAAACTGAAACTAACCCCTTTACCTATGCACAAACGACAAGTGCCAATTCAGATCTCTCTGAAAGATGACAGACTTCCACAAAAAAATTGAGAACTTGTGAAAGGGGGAAATGTGGGCTTAATCACCAACTGTGACAATGAGTTAGAATTTTTTCACAGTTTAGCTCGGATGAGTGCGGATTACCCCTTATTTTATTTGCATTAGATAGTTCAAAACATAGAGTTTCATTTTCGATTATCAAAAATTTATGCCAAAGCAGCAGAGAAACAAAGACTTTAACTAAACTTCTCGACAAATAATTAAAGAATTTAGAAGAATTGTTGTTACAAAAAATTGGAAAATGGAGACCTTATAAAGAGCAGCCAGTTTGTAATATGATGTTATTCAATGTCCAAGACGTCAAACCAAAAAACATTGTGCCAAAAAGCTTAAACTTTCTGATTCTGGCCAACAAATGAAGCGTCGATCAGAGAAAACATCGGCTCCACCAATAGTTCAAATGCCTTTCTTATCGAATCTGACACTTTAGAGTTGCATAAAGACTAAAAGTTTTTTGGCTGTCACTTTGTCAGATACGAAACACAAGGATTCACGTGAACAAACTCTCTGAGGATGAAATAAATCAATTGCTCTGGCGCCGAAGTAGATTTTCTTAAAAAGTACCTTTAGGTTTTAGAGTACATTCAGTTATATCATGTCCATACAGGCGCAAATGAAAATATTGAAACTAACCCCTTCATTTATGCCAGAGCGGCCAGTGCCAGTTCAGATCTCTCTGAAGGATAACAGTCTTCCAGAAAAATTTGACAACATTTGAAAAAGGAAAATGTGGGCTCAATCACCTACTGTGACAATGAGTTAGAATTTTTTCACGGTTTAGCTCGGATGAGTGCGGATTACCCCTTATTTTATTTGCATTAGATAGTTCAAAACATAGAGTTTCATTTTCGATTATCAAAAATTTATGCCAAAGCAGCAGAGAAACAAAGACTTTAACTAAACTTCTCGACAAATAATTAAAGAATTTAGAAGAATTGTTGTTACAAAAAATTGGAAAATGGAGACCTTATAAAGAGCAGCCAGTTTGTAATATGATGTTATTCAATGTCCAAGACGTCAAACCAAAAAACATTGTGCCAAAAAGCTTAAACTTTCTGATTCTGGCCAACAAATGAAGCGTCGATCAGAGAAAACATCGGCTCCACCAATAGTTCAAATGCCTTTCTTATCGAATCTGACACTTTAGAGTTGCATAAAGACTAAAAGTTTTTTGGCTGTCACTTTGTCAGATACGAAACACAAGGATTCACGTGAACAAACTCTCTGAGGATGAAATAAATCAATTGCTCTGGCGCCGAAGTAGATTTTCTTAAAAAGTACCTTTAGGTTTTAGAGTACATTCAGTTATATCATGTCCATACAGGCGCAAATGAAAATATTGAAACTAACCCCTTCATTTATGCCAGAGCGGCCAGTGCCAGTTCAGATCTCTCTGAAGGATAACAGTCTTCCAGAAAAATTTGACAACATTTGAAAAAGGAAAATGTGGGCTCAATCACCTACTGTGACAATGAGTTAGAATTTTTTCACGGTTTAGCTTGGATGAGTGCTGATTACCCATTCTTTTATTTGCAGTAGAGAGTTCGAAGCATAGTGCTTCGTTTTTTAATATCAAAGTTTTATGCCAAAGCAGCAGAGAAACAGAGACTTTAACTAAACATCTCGACGAATAATTCAGGAATATAGAAGAATTGTTGTTACAAAAAAATCGGGCATTTGAGAATTAATAAAGTGTAGCCAGTGTGGAATTTCATGCTATTCGTTGTCCAAGACGTCAAACCAATAAACATTTCGCCAAAAAAGCTCTAATTTTCTGTTTATGGCTAACGAATGAGTCGTCGATCAGAGAAAACATCGGCAACGCCAATAGTTGAAATGCATTTGTTATCGCATCTGACAGTTTAGAGCTGCATAAAGCCTAAAAACTTTTTGGCTGTCATTTTTGTCAGATACGAAACACAATGATTCAGGTGAACAAACTGATAATACTGATAATAAAACAAATCAACTGCTCTGGCGCCGAACTAGCTTTGCTGAAAAGTTACCTTTCTCTTTTAGAGTACTTTCAGTTGTATCATGTCCATACAGGCGAAAATGAAAAAAATTGAAAATAACCCCTTTAGCTATGCACAAACAACAAGTGCCAATTCAGATCTCTCTGAAGGATGAAAGACTTCCAGATAAAAATCGAGAACTTGTGAAGGGGGAAAGGTGGGCTCAATCACTTACCGTCACAATGATTTAGAATTTTTTCACGGTTTAGCGTGTGGAGTCAATCTTGATTGGCATCCAGAAATAAAATTTGAAAAAACTATTTATTCAAAAAAGAATAAATTATCTATTGAAACTCAAATACTCGTTTCTGATTGGATAAAATTATATTTATTATTTTCCCTTTTAGAAATATACTAAAACCTTTCCTTTCACTCTTTAGTCGGTTCCTTCAGAGTCAGACCTGATATAACAATAAAGTATATGAATCTCTCTCTACTCCTCTCGTGAAATATATTTGAGACTAAGTCTAGATAGCAGCATTGGGGCCCGTGCTCTATCCACTAGTACTCCCATCGAAGAGTAACAGACTAGAGTTATAGAACTTTAATTAGTCAGGTAAGCCTTAACATTATTACTATTCTTGAGACAACCATAAGACAGTTCCAGAAGTATCCTATTAAAAGGTGAACTCAGAACAGGTCTTATCTGGTGCGACCAGTGTTGGTACCAACCATTAACCTTTTCATTTTATTCTTAATTTTCTTTCTTTAATCACCTGTATAGTGCAATCACAAATACTATATTAGTATACTATTAACCAAGAGCATGGATAACGATATATCGTTAACAGCTTTTAGTATATCAACTGAATGTACACAAGAATAAAAACAATTAATACAAAAAATAATAAAACGAATCTTCTTACATAACCATGAATTAAAGCAAGACAGAGACAAAACCACAACTATAAACCCAACAACCTACAAATTACTCAAAGTTAGGACACCGTATCTTAAAGTAATACCAGAAACAAATAACCCATCGATAAACGACACGTTACGATCTCACATCAAAAGCTTTGGAAGTTGGTTAGCTAGAATAATTGAAATCAGGAGAGAAATCAATGAAGAAACAGCAATAGATTTCCTTAAGATAGTATCAGAAATATGCTATCTATTTTGGTTAGATAATTTTGAATATATTATTAATACACGATCATTGATTGGAAAAGCATTCGATAAGGAAATACGTTACCTAGAAAAAATAGAGTTACAACAACTCTGGGATCAAACACACACATCACCCTACTACGAAAGTGTAATGCAAATTAGCTCAAATATTAATAAGTATTAATTATATCAAAGCACAAAACAAAAAAGTTAATATTTATGATAGAGAACAAACTGGATCACTATCAATGAGAACATCAATGAATATAACGTCCACTTCGACACCAAAAGAAAACTTTACAGTACCATCGGAAAAACGATAATCAACACTTATACCAGACACGAACCTGAGTGCAAACCTATTCAATAAAAAAAAACAGTCGTGAACGCCTAAACGATACAGACGATGAAAGTGATTCATATCCACAAGTTGCAATGATAACAGATAGAAACAAAAAACAGAAAGTACAACAAAATCGCATTCATTTTGGATTTGGAAATAATAACGAATACACCTATAACGCAGTAGTACCTAATATTACAAGTAATCACATTGCGACATCAAGCTTTAATGAAAACCAAAGAACAAGAATAACACAAGCAACTTTTAACAGACTTCTGGAAAATATGGAGAATAAGTTTAACAGAATGAGCGAAAACATCCAGCGAAAGCACGAAGCACAACTAAACAAAGCTTATGATCAAATACAACAGACAATAATTGAATTCAATACACAACAAAAACAAAGAAATGCAATAAATACACAAAATAGAAGAAGAACTGAAATAAACGATCAGAGACAACAACAGTCTGAAAACACCGAAGTCCAGAATAATTCCATAACGGAACCGCCTTTACCATTTTACTAACAATTAACCTCAATGAGTATAAACGAAGGATCACAAATAGAAACCTTGAACTCAAATGGGTCAGTACCCACAACAATTAAACCATTTAACGGCACCGATCCTGGATATACAGTTGAAGAATATCTCAATAGTATCATTGCAGCAATGATATTCAGTAATGGTAGAGAACAGGTAAACAAACTTGGGCATCATCAGTGGAAAGTAAAAAGACCAGCATTGATCTTACACACCTTACAAGGACCTGCTCAAAAATGGAATTCCACTTTACCAAATGAAACCAAATTGGGTTGGGAACTATTCTGCAAAGAATTCTCGGATATGTTTGATTCTGAAAAATCTAAACAACAAGCTAAAATAGTGCTCCAACAAATTCAAAAACATACAAATGAATCATTAAGATCATTAGCATTAAGAATTGAAACATTAGTCAAAACAGCATATAGTTTATACACTGAAGATTACAAAAATAGTGTAGTAAACCAAACTTTTATACGATGCTTAGACAACAAACTAAAAACGGCAGCGCTGAAAAAACACGCAAATCATAAACCAACACCTCGAGAACTTGAAATACCATTTAAAACTTTATTAGATAAAATAGATCAAATGGATCTAACCAGGACTATCACTAACAACCATAAGCGATTGTATGAAGTAAATCAAAGCACCAGTAACCAGCAAATAGACATTAATCAGATATAAGATATATGTAACAATACAGATAACCTATCAATCCAAGATAACGTATCAATCCAGATCACCATATAATAGAGAAACTCTAATAGCAATAACGGAAGTAGATACCACAGCAACGATAGAAACAGAGGATCAAATAATCAAAACTACAGACAAAATAGTAATAACGCAAACCGAAATAATCATAAACCATACCATCGACAGAACGGAAATAGAATAAATAATATTGAAGACAAACCACACGATAATGGACAAGATCCACCTGGAATTGAAGAGTGCAATTACTCAACAGGTTCTTCGGATGAAGATCAGCAGATATTAGAAAAATTCTATAACGCCCATGAAAACACTTGCAACTCGATTAACACAATCGAATCAAATCCTACATGGATACTACCAATGTATCAATGCACAAGATTAGAAACCGATTTTACTAAACAGAAACCAATACTCGAAATTGATTGCCTGTTAGATTCAGGAGCCACACTCAATATCCTAAACGAAGACACATGGAACGAGTTAAAATACAATAATCCTCACCTTCAATCAACCAAATCAATTAAAACCCTGACTGCCGCAAATAATACAAAAATCGAAACCTTGGGAAATATAAATTTAAACGTGACACCGGAGAGAATTTCTAATAGTAGGAGTAATCCTCACCCAATTTTTAATATATTTTTCTATGTCAGACAATGTAACCACAATATTCCTGGAACACCTTTCTTTAAAGAATATATTGAAACAATAAACGTGAACACAAATAAATTAACAATTTACACACTAACAGATATTGACAATGAAATACATTTCTTTCAAAATACAACCAAAGAATACCCGTATTACTCTAGAATATACCCTGTATACAACAAGGAATCCCAATACTTCGAACCACACGATCACAAAAGTTTAACATTCCCAATTCCCATTTTCAAAAGAATGGAAAAATCAAACTGAAAAATTCTGTACGGATCATTACATTACTTTGAACCTATTAATAAGTATCATAACCTATCATTCACCGATATTAAAGATTTAACCAAAGAAAACGATAATTTCGCAGACATTTACTTAATTAACAAAAAAAAACATAAAATGATACTCAAAAATGAACTAAATGGATCTATATATCAAAACACAACAATCAAAACATTTCATATGGAAGTTTATCAAACAAACTCATTAGATCTTTTTTCAGCATTATATCACCTCACCTATGAAAATGGAAACGATATCAACGATATTCTTCAAATAAACGACGACGAAAGTATAAACCAAGTTGCAACATTCGAAAGAAAATCTAATTTCAAATGTCAATTTAATATCACCAAATTCAATGACAAGGACAAAGAATTTATACAAATGTTTGATTTCCAACACTCTCACCTAACACAAGAACAATTTGATAAAATAGTAGACAGAATTTTGAAATACAGAAATGTATATGCTACAACAAAGTTTGATGTTGGAAAAACAAAAGTAAAACATAACCTACTTATGAAAAAAGATGCAATCTTCAAAAAGCAGAGAATCAGCAAAGTACCAATTCACTTAAGAGACAGAATGCAAAAACTATTTCACGTATTGAAAAAGTACGATATAATTTCACCTGTCAACAAATAACAATTGTCCACAGGCAACACATTCACAAATCAAGTGATCATCCTACGAAAAGGAGAATCACAAAAAATTGTCCTAGACGCTAGATACTTGAACAGTATGATAGACGAATCAAAATGCAACTGGCCAATAGAACCAGTAGACTTAGCATTAACCCGAATAAACGGTAAAATTTTCACAACAGAAGATCTGAACAGTGCATATTACCAAATTCCCTTAGATAACGAATCAATGAGATATACACATTTCACGATTGGAAACGAACAGTATTGTTTTAAACGATTATTCTGTGGAAAATCAATTGGATCAGCAGCATTCGCCTCAATCATTACTCATTCCTTATATCCTCTAATTCCGAAAGGAACAGTAATCACATACGTAGACGATATCTTCATTCAAACAACAACATACGTATCATACGAAAACTTACGAAAAATATCACAAAATACTACAAAAAGGAAACCTTAAAGCAGCACATGATAAAACTTACGTCCTGTCGAAGAAAGTAAAATTCCTTTGACACATAATTAGAAATAAGAAAATAAAACCTTTGACATCACGAATTGAAGGATTCCAAAAATTAGAGCCACCAAATAGCATGAAATCACTTCAAAGATACCTTGGAACCATAAATTTCTTAGCCAAATATGTATATGGAATGCAACCCATACTACAAACCCTCTATAAACTATTACATAAAGAAACAGAATTAAAATGGACAAAAGAACACCAAACAGTATTTGAGAAAATGAAACAAAAGATAACCAAACAACTCGAAATTACAATGCCAGACACGAGTAAACCATTTTACATCATCACCGATGCTTCCAACACCGGAATCGGAGCAGCATTACTGCAACAACACCCAACAGAAAATAAATTGAACCTGGTATCAGCAAATTCACGATTATTTACACCTATCGAAATGAGACTATCAACTCTCATTCTGGAATGTAGAGCAATAATATTTGCATTAACACAATATGAATTCCTCTTAACAGGATCAAAACACCCGAGAATACTATTTTCTGATCATAAACCTTTCATATGACTATTCAACCAGAAAAATAAACCTAATCATAGAGTTTACAGATTCCAACTAATACTATTGAAATTCCCGAACCTCCATATTATATGGACAGAAAGAAAAAAACTAGCATTGCCAGATCTCCTCAGTAGAATCATTAACGAAGAACAATTTACAAAAACTAGAGATATCACAGTTGAAATAACAGAAAACATTAAATTTCACTTTGCCAAAACACCGTTTGGAAATAACATCGAAAGCCAATATAGCATCTGCTATAAAAACGTAAAAAAACAGATCAAACACACTACCCATTATTAGCTAATATCCACAATAATTTCTTCGAAATTAATATCGATAAAAACGAATACCAACCAATTTCATATGAAAAAATTAAAAATGAAACAAAAACGAACCTGATACCAGAATATAAACCGAAAATTAAAAATTGGAATTCACCAATAATTGAAAAAGATGATCTAATAATATCTGAAAACCAAAGCGGACCTTACATTAAACACCACGACGACAACTATCTTCGATTATTAAAAAACGTACAAGCATCCAAACAACAATTTCACAATGTTAAAATGAATGACACCTTCTACGACGAAAATACAAAAATCACCAATCCTTTACTAACAGCAACACAAATTCTAGACCCAGTACTACACAAAGTAAAAAAGTGGAAAAGACACAATAATAAACCACACTCAGTCACACCAGAAATTCGAGGAAATAAAGGACTATTCGCATATTACAGAAAATTTAAGTCAATAGTGATAGACGAAAACACCTCACTAATGACAATGCTGACCACAGTTAAGGAACAATCACTAATACGAATTTGCCTACCACTCACACTTTTACTATGTGCATTCTATGAAAACCACTGCATAGATACAGTTGGTCACACAGGATTAGAAAAAACAAAACGAAACCTAATCGAAAAATATTATTTCCCTAACCTCTATGCTTGGATCAAAATCTTACTAGCAGATTGTATCAAATGTCAAACAAATAGAATATTTACAAATAACCATAACAAAGCAAACACAGAACACCTTGCTTCAACAAAAACACATTTCAACGAAATGATCAAGACAGATACAAAAGGACCAATGAACCCACCTTCTGACGGACATCAATATATTTTCGTAATAGTAGACGCATTTTCACACTTTGTCACCATTATGTGTGCACCAAAAAATAACTCTTACTATGCATATACAACATTATTCGAACATTGGTTCATGAAATTCGGACTACCAGAAGAACTACGATCAGACAACGGGTCGGAACTTACACACCTGTGTAAATATTTTGAAATAAAATTTAAACCAAGTACTACCTACGCACCCTGGACCAACGGTCTAGTAGAAGGAACAAATCGTATTATTGGACAGTTCATAAGAACATTAGTAGATGGAAAATTCAATAATTGGTCACGAAAAGCAGAATTCTTCCCATACGCCCATAACACACAATACCAAACTAGATTAGGAATATCATTCTATGAAATAGTATTTAATCAGAAACCACGTAAACCAACACAACTAAATTGGGAAAAACAACTGATGAACTTGGAAATTGTAATCCTTCAGATCAAAGCATCTGTAAAACACAACCTACACACACTCACATAGAACAACAATTCAATCACCCAAAACTTGCCAAATTGCAAAAAGGAACTTTTGCAAAATGGTTTTTAGATAAAGAAAAACAATTTAACGAAACATATCAAACAATAACACGAATTCTACAGAACCGCAAAAAATTAAACCGATGAAATGAATACGAGATTTCGAACAACCAAACCTTTACAAATTCGTACATTTGTACTCCTAACTAACCAACAACAAATAGATGGAGTATCGAAAAAACTCATACCCCTCAGAACAGGCCCATACCTAATATTTGAAAAACCAACTGATACAACATACATACTACAGGACAAGGATAAAAAAATACAATCCACAGAAATCATATAGTACCATACTACCCGAAAGAAGAACATATTAAAGAAGAACTCAAAAATTACTTATTTGATAAAAACGTACCAACATTGAAGCAACCAGAAAAAACAATAATAAAGAAAAACCGCATGGACCTTACACCAGAAACCGAAAAACCGGAAGAAAAATCACCATACAATTTAAGAAAAAGAAAAGTCAAAATAATTTTAAAATAAAAGAAATGATTTCAAAACAGATTATTAATTGAATAATTAACCTTGAAATAACTTACTAACGCCTTTTTTATATAGTTATCATCAATACTTATCCATAATTTGTTCACTGAACAATTATTATAAATAAATGTGAATTACACTTGGGTCATACCTTGATTCAAAAATGATTTATATTGGGTTATACCTTCATTGGGTCACACCTTGGATCACACCTTCACTCTAAATTGATTTATATTCTGTATTTGTGAAGACCAAATACTTTTTCTTTATTCCTTTCAACCCGAGTAATAGCTAACCATTTAGTTCTGAGACGATAATAAAACCTGCACATAATAGAATAATACAGGCAATACCACTCCATAAATTAATGTCTTAAAAGATCAAGAACTCGTATTTATTTCACACTTGCATTTACTTCATATCACAGTACCCTATCACACTATCCTACAAAACTATCCTATCATATCACACTATCCTAATTTCACCATTAGTATACACACTCATCTTCTACTTACATCACCTCGAATTTGATATATCAGTAATTTAAAAACGAAACACAGGAATTTAATTCAAAATAATATCTACACTAGAAATACACTAAAACTAAATATAATACTAAGTAAATAATAAAATACTCTAAAAAAATATAATACTACACACTACAAATACACTAAAACAAGGAACCAAATCAATAATATCAAATGTTTAAAAAGTTCAAAATGTTCTTCAATAAGTCATTCATCAAAACATGTTTCATCTTTCATCATCAATTGTGAACTAGAAAGCAGATTGTAACTAGTCTACACCATATGCAGATACACCATCACACAGCAGCCGCTTCTCACCAGCCGCTTCACACCGTTTCACATCGGTCACTTCACATCGGCCACTTCACCTCGGTCACTTCTCCCCAGCCGCATCATCAGCCACACAAAAATAATAATTGCTGATCACTTGTCACCAACTGCATCATCAGTTGTGTAATAATAAACGAATAACTAATAAACGATAACTAATAACTATAAACAAAAATGATAACCAATTTACGAACAAAGACGAATCTACGAACTAATCTACGAATAACTATTTTTAAGTATAAATAACACAATAGATAACCTAATAGATAAAAGCTAACAACAAACAAACAAACAAATCATATAATCAACACTATTATAAACTAATCTAATCTAATCTAATCTAATCTAATCTAATCTAATCTAATACTCGAACTAATCAAACTAAACAAATGATAAAAATAAACAACTAATATCTTCGTTAGTTGCCTTAAAAAGTCACGTATACGAAGTACAATCTCAACCAGTCTACACTAATAAAAAAAAATTATGTCAATGAAAAGACAATCAGCAGAACACCATAAGGACGGCACCGGCACTGGCACCGTCACTGGCACCGGCACTGGCACCGGCACTGGCACCGGCACTGGCACCGTCTAATGCCGGCACCGTCTAATGCTCAACCATCCGGGAACATCAGCTAGACACACGAAATTAACCTACACTAAACTAACTACATAACTCTTGGTAAACTATCCGTAAACTAACTAACTAAACGGTAAACTATCGGTAAACTAACTAGCTGAACTAACTAAACAAGCTATAAACAAAGTAAATTAACTACGCTAACTGATAACTACAGAACTGATAACTGTAACTAACTGGTCATTAACGGATAACTGTAATTAACTGTAACTAACTGTAACTAACTAAACCTTAACTGATAAACGAACACTAATTAATAAACTATGAAACTTATATCCTAAACTATACTAAACAACGAAGGTAATCTGCGAATGTAATCTAAACTGTAATCTAAACGGTAATCTAAACGAATGTTATCTAAAACTATACGAATGTAATCTAAACGAACGTAACAACTAAAGAAATCTAAATTAAACAAATGTAAAACTAATGTAACGAACTAATGTAAACTAATGTAACAAATTAATGTCAACTAATGTAACGAACTAATGTAAACTAATGTAACGAACTAACATAAACTAATGTAAACAAACTAATGTAACGAGCTAATGTAATGGCTGTAAAGCTAGCACCAATAATTATAGCACCACGAAGAAAGGAATATTAAAAGAAATATTATCTATTTCGACGTCTAAGTAATATTGAAAATATTGATGATATTATTAATCCATCCTCTACTCCCGCCATAAAATACTCCGACACCATAAACCCCAACATAACAAACAAGACAAATAGCTTCACCAACATCTTCATCAACCGAACACGAACATCCATTTTCAATCACCTGAAAAAATAAAAAGACAAATTGAAGTAGTTCATCACATATTATCACCCATTAAAATACACATCAACAACACACCATTAGTCGTATTACGAGGATAAACATAGCTCTAGCACAATTTTACCACTACTTAAGTAACACGTATTCACCTCTGCATATTCACCTCTACGTATTCACCTCTAGTCACATTACAGTTATATCAGACTGGAATTTTAATGTCATTCCAGCATGTCAATCTATGCCAACGTTCTGTCTGATGAACATTCTATTTAGTGAACAGTATATACACTTCTCCGTTCACTCACGTAATTACACAGGTCATTACGATACTAATCTTCCGTTCACACTCTTCCATTCACTCACGTCTTATCCGCACTCACCGTGCGTGCATCTTTCAAACTATTTCACGTTCTCATTCACCAATGATTTCACTAAACAACTTCACTTTTTCATTCACACTATTTCACTAAACAACTGCATCATGACATTCATAACAAACAGTCATAACCGACAGTCATAACCTTAGATCACATAATATTCTGCTAAATGACACGGATCGTCCGAATGAATGAAAATAGATAATTCATATCCGCAATTAGCAAACGTCAATCAAACACCCTTCAACATTTAGATCCATTAAATAAACACTCCAACCCATTAAAGGATCAGAAACTCAGACTCCCAGAAACGCCTACTACATTAAAAAGTACATTAATACGTACTTCACGATCTTCATGCAAAACAATTAAGTACGATACAACCAATTCTAACACTTGAAAAACAACACCAAGTCTACACCTAAGGACTTGAGTGATTCAAAAAGTACCAACAAATTTCAATTCTCCTCATCTCAGAAAGGAAAAATTATGCCTAAATCCATTAAGGATTCAGTTAAATCACTTGAAAATAAAAGGAAGACTTAATTATGATAATTAGCAGAAAATGCTTTCAAATTCTTAACAATTCCAAACATTTGTACGGACGCAATTAAAGTACTTAGTCCGACAAAATAACACACTTATACGGCTTTGAAAAGCCTCAAGTACTATTAAAACAGACAAATTGACATTGTTAAACAATACTTATCCACTGCATACCGACGGAAAAGCTATGTTCAACAGAGCAGAACAAGTTTAAAGATCGCAACTGCCGCTCAATGCAGCCACTCAAAGCCATTACCTGTTGTTCAGACTCAATTAAATTCCAAATACAAGTTGTTCAAAACCCAATTAAAACACCTTGCTAATAGCCACTACTGAAGAATGGCAGACACGCTTAAAAGGATTCTAAAACTCAAACAAACGCTAATTGGGAATTATAGAAAATAGGCCCAATTCGATATAGAATCGCCATCACAATCTCGATTTTGCCTCTTGCCAGTCAGTTGACTTTCAATCTCTCAATCTTGAAATAAACTCAATCTCAAGCTAGACCTCGAATCAACAATGCTTAATAACTTAAGCTAAGTCTAACAATCTCGTCAAATCCAAAAAAAACTATTCAGTCGCTATTTCCTATATCAAAGAGATCAGTAAGAGAATTCATCTTGTATTTTCACAAAGTCAAATTCAAATTTTGATACAGGTAATCTTTTCACTTATTCAAACACCTGATCAATTCCTTATCAGATACTACTCTGATTCCAATTCTGATTCCAATTCATCCTCTGATTCCAATTCTAAACAAATATATTCCTACTCTGATTTCAATTCCAGACAAATACATTTCAACCAGCCCTTATCCAGTTAAACAGAGTAATATCAGACATCAACTCGGATTAATTTCAAACACACAATTCAGTCTCTGCTTCTGCAAATTTCAGTCTCCACTTCTACATATTTCAAATCACCTTCATAAAGTAATCACCTTTCCCAAGTGAGTACACATATACGATACAGTGAATATTTAGACATTCGTCTCCAATTTTAGTCATTGAAATTTCCATCTGTATTCCATCAGAATTGTAATAGTTTTCAGATTTAGAATAATATTCTAATTTCTAGATTATATTAATACCTGCATCTTATTGATTATACCATTTAGAAATTCCACCTTGTTTTGTATTAAGAAAACATAATTAAAAAACTCAAAAATAGATATCAACCTAACGATAAACATACAAAACCCGTATGTTTATCATCATATACCTTTTTTAACGGATACGAATATAAATACTAACATCGACGGATACACCTATATCTCTATTAATCTACAATCTATTTTGTACAAAGAACACCCAGAACTTGTGACCATTTACGAACAAACACTACAGATTGCTACCGAACTAGTAGAAGTCCAAAACATCCACTTAAATCTTACTTTTAATAAAAATTGTTAACACGTTCATTGTCAAAATACTTCATTGTCAAAAAATTGTCAAAATACCTTTATGCGATTACGCGTAACGAGACAGAAGTCAGGAAAAGTAATAAAAGACAAACACTTTAAAATAGCCAAAGATACCAAAATAATCAATATTAAATTTAGATTTCAAACGAAAGATAAAGACGGACACACTAGAACTAGATATGTACGATATAAATGGACAAAGAACCAAAATTTGAAGTAGCGTTTGTAGTTGAATGTCCTAACAATAGAAACAAAAACAAACAATTAAACATATACGCACATTGTCATATTCATTATAAAAACGATACATTACATTTGCTCAATTGTCGAACATATCACAAAAAATAACTTGCACAGCAATCAGCAAAATAACTTGCACAATAATAGCGTGCACAGCAATCAGAAATAATAATGTCTTAGTAGATATTCACTGGGGAGAACACTACTTTTATCACCTACTGAAAAAACCAATCACGTTTCACTCTATAATAGATTACGAAAACTTAAGACGACAAATAACTGAAGAAAAGTGTATTAACATTTCTAAATTTAACACGCCATTTGTAATAATATCTGAAAATAATACTAAAATATTCACCTAAATCAGCCAAAGTTGATACCTTTATAGTATTCTACACTATAATTAGTCTAATCACAATACTTACAACACCTTGTATTGTAGCTATTTCGATATATCTAGCATTTGTAATTATACGTACAGCCCTTCGAAGAAATAGAGTAGTACATGCAACCACACCAACCTATTAAATGTCAAAAGGACAAGGTTTAAACGAGGAAGACACAAACCATTTTTGCAAAACATTTCTCAGAAATATCGAATTTGAAATCTTCCAATTCCTAAAAACCTATTTATAATATATTTCTTTGTATTAATGTGCTATAACTTTAAAAAATCTATATCCGGACCTTAAAAACACTAATCAAAATTGATCCCGACAGCAACGTTGAAGAAGCTATTTACTATACTTTGAGAGCCCATAATTTTTACTTACAAGTCGCTTTTCTAGAAAATACACAATATTATGAAAACGTTCTAATATATCAAATAAACGTACCTGAAAACCACTAAGTTTGGATTTCTAATTTATGCGCACAAACAAACCAACCTATACAAACAATTACTCTGTTACTTATTCTATCACCAGCAACTGCACTAAACGCACAATACTCTCAAGACCCAAACTACCAAATTAATCCAACCACACTCGCATTTACACGTAATAACACAGTTGCATTGTATAACAACACATCCCAACAAAATACAACACAACTGAATTTCCAATCACATTCACAAATAACACAACACAATATTCGACAGAATAGAGTAATACCAAGAAACAATAGTTCATTAATAAATAACTATTTCACTACAAATAATAGACACTAAAATAACCCGCCAAATACGCCTGACAGGGGCGCTTAATTTACACAATTGCGTCGAATAATAATCATAATACTATTGAACGCCCGCACGACAACGAAGTCACTGATTTAACTAATATACCAACATCACCAGAAGAAAACGAAGTAGCTACAGAAAATCCATACGCAGTTAGACGCGAAAGCGTCCGACCCTGAAGAACTCTAGTAAAAGCAAGAAGACGATCTTCATTTTCGTACCCAAACCAAGCACCTTTAATCCCCTATCGTACAACAGATATTGAAATAGACAATAACGACATAAGACCATTAGGCACCGGACGCTCAGAACCATCTAGCAGAACAAGTACACCAACATTACAAAATTTTAGTATGGCTTCACCAGAATTATCTAGCGAATCATCAATAGCCACTCCCACATCAACAGAACTTAGAGTGAATCCCTTTTATCAACCAACAAGACAACAAGTACAAGATTTTAAATTTGTGCAACAACAAATTAGACAACATCAAGCAATCGCACCCCAAAGCTCATTTTGGTCGGCATCATTACGAGATTTAATCTCGAGTTCACAAAGAACACCAAGATCAGGCCTAACCCTTTCAACACAAAACACATCTTTAGAAGAAAACGTATCTAATACATACTCCCAAATAGAATCATCCTTAGTATCAGAACATTCACCTAATGTATCCATTATAAACTTTGAACCAGAAATAAGACTAGCTGAAAATTACAGAGGGCCAAGAGGACCTATACTACCAGCAATACATAACCAAAACCCACCAACAAGAAGCAGAACTCGTGAATATACGCAAAGATTTCTATTAGATCACACGTCATTTACACCAGCACCAGTTTTATACGGACCAACAAGTCTAGGGGACACATTTACTAATTAGGCAAGAGACAGACTTGAACATACTCTAAACCTCACCACACGACAAAGACAAAACGCAATTAACGTACTTTCAACACCAAGTTTAGAACTACACTTTCAATCAACAATTAGATATAACACCATTTTTAACCATCCTTTTCACGCAGCAACTCCATCCATTACTACTCGTACAACACCTCCACCATTTATTTGCACTGAATTCATATACAAATTTGATAGGTATACACAGCAAACACTTGGTTTTGCATCATATTACAACCCAGATACAGGACTAACGTACGCATGGCGGTTCAACTACTGATACTACATATAATACTTTTCACCTTTCTATTTCTATTTCTATTCCTATTACTAGTACACTTTGAATATGGTATAGGATCAATTAAACTTCGTGTAAAAGACCTCAGAAACCTACAAGATCGAACTAAACACAAAACGGATAATACTTACTTCACGAATATTATAAATGTCACCGAATCAGATTATGAAGATCTGTGGGATATACGAGCAGAATATTGGTTTCATAGCTGGGGAAAACCAAGACCTCCAACTCAAATAGATACACCATTCATTAGCAGAAACATAGAGATCGAAAATAATATACAACAACTAGGAGAAGCACAGCTCGAAATAAACCTTCAAATACCCAAAAACCTAGAATTTCCAATATCAAAACAGAAGATAACTGGAATACACCAAGTACAGACAAGTCTTAACGGAGCGATAATAGAACCATATTGTAAAAATCACAATATTCCTCCACCAGCAATAACAATGTTCACAAATGAAACAAACCATAACAAAATACACAAACACTCACAATGAATAATAGATAAAAATCTAAAACCAAGTAATAACACAATCTCAACTGGACCACCAACAGGACCACAAGACATATTTGTCCAACATTACGATTGTGAAATAAATGAAATCAGCAATGTTAAATACTATGAACTTAATAAAATTAGCACCTGCACATTTAAACCTATGGACTCGAAATGGAAAAAACTGGAGTACAATTACTCTCTAGAGCAAAAGCAATAGAAATCAAAGCTTTCGCAGTCGAAGGAACAATAAAAGAAACTGTTCATTGGTGTTTACAACACACCGACTACATCCGAGCAAGTCGTCAAAATTATTATTACTCGCATGCCTAACGAACAAAAATATTAGACCCTGATGAGGTCAGAAATGAACTCGCACGGATTAACATCCTAAAAAATACTAAATATCTAACTAAAAATTAAATTTATATCTTTTAATTATATGAATAATCCAAGTTCACAAAACCGAATAGAAAAAGCACAAGAAAAAATTAGATTATCATACATCACCCCATTATCACCACAATACGGTAGATTAGTTTACGATTATACAGACGAATTCTGGATAACAACAGCATCTAAAAATAGACAATCCAATTGCAAAGGAGGACGAAAAGTCCAAAGTCGACTCGATTTCCTAGATTGGACTTTGTCATTAAGCGAAATATCACTAAAACTTAACTTAGAAACAAATGAAATTTCATTAGATGTTATCAAATTTCCATGCAATGTAGAAAAAGGATACTGTCACCCAACATACTTAACTAAATCAACCATTGTTTGGGAACCTGAATTACATTGTCAGATCTTTGAAATGTTACACTTTGATGCATATATGGTAAAATACAAAGATAGATATTGGATCGAAACAAACACCGACTGGACCTTAGTTCAAAAATTAAATGAACAGAACAAAAACAAAACCACACCTATTAATAACACCCAAATAGCAACCAGATGTGAAGTTTATAGTAAAACAGAATTTTACTGCGGATCCACAAAACCATTATATCCAACAGAATACGAAGACATCTTCATAATTTCTGAACATGGCTTTGATATGAACACAGGAAAACCATACGATACAGATATTAACACCTTTGATAACGAAAAATTTATAAATATTAATAGTAAAGACATTCCCCAACAACCTAATAAATCCAAAAACCACAACAATTACTACTACTATGGTTTTGTCAATGAAATAACACACCTAGAAACGCAAATAGACTTGTATGTGAGTAAAATCTATTGACAACTTAGCCTACAAGCCATTGAATTTTACTCAAAACTATGCGAGCAAACCTGAAACATTAGACAACTGGTACTTACACAAGTGCACAAAGACACACCACTCCTAGGCTACATACTAACAGGAGATTGTTAAATATTTGTACAGGAAGAAGGTATAAATGTCATGAAAATGAACCGATGCGCCAAAAAGGTCTCACAATTATGGGTACCAGATGATAAAACCTGTTACAACAAAATACACATACTGTATAAAGGAGTTGTACAATACGTACACCAAATGACACGAAATACATACGCCTGGGCTAAAAAAGTCCCTTGTTCACATAATAATTTTGATCAACTCATCTCCATTGATATAAAAGGAACAGTACGATATAGACTAACACCTTTTCCTATAAAAGTTGAAACGATTCTTCATACAATTTCACCTGAAGAAATTAGAGTTGATAACCTTTTTAGTAGAGCTAGTTTAATTGAAAACGGGATATTTAGTAAAGAACAACTAATAAAAGAACGAGAACGAGATTTGTTACGAGAGTATATCCGAGACAGAGCCAAACCACTGCATGAAGCTACCTCAGATAATGCTCAAAAATTACTAGAACTAGACCAATTAGGACTTTTAGACGCCTATAAAGGTTATGAAAATTCACTCAAATGGTTAAAAGATCTTAACATTAACGGTTATAATTTCCAGATAGACCAGCCCACCATCAACTGGAAAGAACTATTCGATGGCAAATGGCTAAAAGACCAAATCATACCCGTATTTGGTTGGCCTTGGTATATACTCGAAAAAATAGCCTTTCCATATGCCATGGTAAACTTTTTACTATTTATATTTAATGTAATAGATAAATTTTACAACTCCTTTGCAATACACAAAGCTATTGGTAAACAAGTAAGTCTAACACAAATTCTTTTATCTGGAATATTTGGAATATTTTCACACACACTAACATAATTGATTGCCGAAGCACAAGATTCAGATAATTCATCAGGCGATGATAATAATAGCCACGAAACACAGAATAATAACACAGAAAAGAACAAACTAAAAGTCACCATGAAACACCAACCAAGGACTAAATCAGATATTCAAATAACCGAATCACCATTTGTAATCGACGATGACAATGATATATATGTTGATACTAATTACAAACAGTATAACGCAACAATCAGACGATCAAAGAAAGGCATACAACTTAAGAAAACTAATCACAAAAATATACCCAGTATTCCAACGCGAAAATCAAGCCTCGAACCTTTACACCAAGAGCTATTAGCAACAATACGCGACAAAGGATCGATCCGAGATCAACCATTACCAAAAATACCTCCACTACACCACCTCCATTAATAACACCACCGCCATATCAAACTCCAAATGCACTTGATTTATTCGAGGAAAATCAAAATTACGAAACTACTCAAAAAGACGAAACACCAAAGCATTTATTTCCTTCTGTTAAATTACTTGAAATCCAAAACCCACCACCTTTGGATTTTCAACATTTAAAAGTCAATAAAAATATAAATGCATTGAACATAACCATGGATATGTTGGACGAGAAAGATAGACCTCACACTAATGAAGTAACCTATTCAGACTCACAGTCCATCACTAATTATGAATTTTAATACGGTATTCATAAACTAAAAAACTCAAAAAATCACTTGACTCATTAAGATGATTCTCTTCGCTATCATATATAACCAATACTACATTCCTACTGAGTATAACCTTTCAGTGTATAACCTTTCTACTTCCTGTTCTTTCCTTTCTATAACCTGTTCTAACTGATTATTCACCTCACTAATTATTCACCTCACTGCTTAATAACCTAACTGATTATCAAGGGTTATTCACCCACTCAACCATTCACAAATATCAAATCGTTAGCACCACTAATGTGTAGTAATAATTGTATTATGTAGCATCACGAACCTGTAGTAATAACCTACTACTAATACAATAACCTGTAGATATAACCTCATATTTGAAAAGATTTAGTACAATGATTCTATTATCTACAACAACTACATCTAGATTTGTTTTAGTATGTCATCAGAGTGCGAATTTAAAGCAGACTCTCCACTCAGCTACTCCGTGGAAGAGGGAGAAATAAGCTCAGGAACACCAAGTCCGAGTTCAGCTGAAACAGTTGTCGAATCCACCACAATGGATACTGCAGTACAAACATGCACAAGACCACAATCACCGAGCCCGTCTGAGCGACCTCAATCTGAGCGACCACCATCCGAGCAGGAACAGAAACTGAAGAGCCTCGTTGTCCACGTTGATAACACCTACGGACAAGAAAGATATAGCTCATTCACGGAGAAGAGGAAACAGATCGCTGCACGAGCAAAACAAGCCCACCAACAACAAGTCAAGTATCACCCCAACCACCAAACCATAGCAAACCTTTATTATTAATATAATCAAGTACATGCATCACCGCTTTGTAAATCAACATTTATAGTAACACCTACAATGCAATTTTTTATTTCACTAGCCCATATAGTAATGACAACCAATACCCACCAATGCCAGTATACACGCCTCCAGCCGCTTTCAATCCTCCCATGCCTGCACCAATGCCAGAACCAATGCCAGAACCACCCACAGAATTATACGGAACAACACCTGTGCATAATAGATTGGGAAAACATGTAAAACCCATCATTGAGCATTATAACCTAGTTCAACGGGGAGAGATCTCAAACACTCGCCCGAATAACCTGAGATTTCCACACGCAGTCACCCCACGAAGTATTAACCCTAAAAGTTTTTTCCACATCGGCACGTACGAGCAGTCACCTAGTACACGCGTCAGCGAGACCATATGGTTAAAAAATGATGGTCCCCGACTGTACGCGGACCCAGATAACGAGCACTATAACCCGCTCTTATCCTTCCTTAATTGGTCAAACATCCCATACGAAAATAAACTAAACCATTTTCGTATTGAGGAATTCCACTCACAGCAGCATCGCCTTCCCGAATTCATCCCACCAATTCCCTGCGAAACAGTGGAAACAATCAAAACAAGCACACGAAATATGGGGAGAGACGTCGTTCATCACCAACGATACCCCCAACTGAAACAATTCTACAGCTTAACGGAGAAGTTTCTATATCGTTATAATTATAAATTCACCTTACCCCGTAACCCATCCCTTGATCATGTAACAGCAAAAGCTTCACAGGATGTAAACGCATTTAAAGCATATACTCATGAAATGTTCCAATTAAATTTTTATTTTCTCCACCCCACCCCCACAATGTAACAATTTTAAAGTACATGAAACAAAGCTAATACATAACTTAATTTATTATACTTACCTACGAGACAACCTTCCACATGAAAACTTTATATATTTAAACGACCAAATGACTTCACCTTATTTCATGAAATTTGCATATATTATTAAGGATAAGTACATGAAAGGCACCCTGAGAATTTTTGATCCCGTGTTATATTTTCCAACCCATCGAGAATCCCGAAATACCACTTATGCCAATTGAAGTGCTTGAACCAGCAGAGAATTATCCCACATATCACATTTACGGAAGCGTTCCAGCGAAACCAGTAAAGAAGTACATAGAATATATAGGATCCCGACAACCGACGGATGAAGAAATGGAAATACAAAAAGCTCTCAAAGCAACGGTACCACACATAATCCCGAACCTATTACACCATGCGCTAGCATATTTTCTCTCAGAAAACAAAGAGTTTATCAAAGAGTTTGAAGCACTCAAACAACTGCCTAATTAACCGCAACAAACAAAGATGATTTATACTATCTCAGCGATCTATCTCCGCGCACCGACCCATAAACATAAAACTATTCTGCCTTCCATTCATTAACCTGTTTCAATTTTGATTTAAACTAATTCACTTTTTTATCCGATCTTTCTTTTACCTTTTCACCTTTTGTAATGCCTTGATAAATTTATCAGTACATGTCACTCACTATTCTGTCCTAAACATTAATTAGTTTAATCCCATTGTTTGTAATCATTTCATAGCTTAATGAAAGCTTGACTGCTTCACCTATTTTTATTTCATGAAGTGCCACCGCACTACACGAAGTGCCACCGCACTACAAAATACCAATACACCTTTGATCGACAAGTGCAACCGCACTTGAGACAAACAACTCAGGGAAGTAGATTAGGAAAATAAAAAACCACGTGAATTATAGATTAGTGTGAATATATTCAAATACCCCCCTTATTATTCCTACTTAAGCAATAAAACGGAACACATTTCTGGAAAAACTTACCTCAACAATTTCAATGTAATATATGTAATGACAACTGTACTGTATGTTAATAAACGACTCAATTGACACCCACATGTAATTAAATATGCAATTAAATGAGTTAAAAATTTTATAAATGTCAAAATGTAAAGACACGGATTACCACGAAACATGCACCTGGATGAATTCTAACGATCCGATTTTCACTGATATAGTATTAATATTCACAATAAACCTATAAAGCGTTATCACAAAACTAGTTTATGGATGAACTAACTAGTAAAGACATAAACGAAAAGATATAACAACGCAAAAATTTGCGACGTTGACCTCGATTCGAAAATTTCACAATACAATGTTAGAACACACTATCGTGAGTAACAGCCAATACTCATGGAAGTAAATAGAAAACCATTTCTGATGTAAAACAGAAAAAAATCGACCAGCTTCGAGGCAGCCAAAATTTTTTGATGTCACTTTTGTCAGAAACGAAACACAATGATTAAGGTGACCGAGCTGTACTGACAACAAAACAAATCAATTGCTCTGGCGCCGAAGTGGATTTGCTCAAAAGGTACCTCTCTCTTTTAGAGTAATTTTTCACGGTTTAGCTTGGATGAGTACAGGTTGCCCATTCTTTTATTTGCAGTAGATAGTTCAATGCATAGTGCTTCATTTTCCAATATCCATGATATAAGCCAAAGCAGCAAAGAAACAGAGGCTTTAAGGAAACTTCTCGAGAAAGAATTAATGAATTTAGAAGAATTGTTGTTACAAAAAAATCGAACATTGGAGACTTTATAAAGAGCAGCCAACTTGTAACTTCATGCTATTCGTTGTGCAAGACGCCAATCAAAAAAACATTGTGCCACAAAGTTCAATTTTTCTGTTTCTGGCTAACGAATGAATCTTCGATCAGAGAAAACATCGGCTCCGCCAAAAGTTCAAATGCATTCGTTATCGAATCTGACAGTTTAGATTTGCATAAAGCCTAAACATCTTTTGGCTCTCACTTTTGTCAAGACGAAACACAATAATTCACGTGAACAAACTCTACTGACAATAAAACAAATGAATTGCTCTGGCGCTGAATTGGATTTGCTTAAAAGTTATCTTACTCCTTTAGAGTACTTCTAGTTGTATCATGTCTGTACAAACGAAAATGCAAAAACTGAAACCAATCCGTTTACCTATGCCCAAGCGACAAGTGCCAATTCAGATCTCTCTGAAGGATGAAAAAAGGACTTCCAGAAAAAAAATTGAAAATTTGTGAAAGAGGGAAATGTGGGCTTAATCACCTACTGTGACATTGAGTTCGAATTTTTTATGGTTTAGCTTGGACGAGTGCGGATTACCCCTTCCCTTATTTGCAGTAGACAGTTCAATGCATATTGCTTCTTTTTCTTATATCAAAGTTTCATGTCAAAGCAGCAGAGAAAAACAGACTTTAGGGAAAGTTCCCGAGAAAGAAACAATGAATTTAGAAGAATTGTTGTTACAAAAAATTGCACACTGGAGTCTTTAAAAAGAGTTGCCAGTTTGTAATTTCATGTTATTCGTTGTCCAAGACGTCAAAGAAATAAATATTCTGCCAAAACGCTCAACTTTTGTTTGTGGCTGATGAATGAATCGTCGATTAGAGAAAACATCGGCTCCACCAATAGTTGAAATGCATTTGTCATCGAATCTGACAGTTTAGAGTTGCATAAATCCGAAATTTTTTTTGTTGTCACTTTTGTCAGAAACGAAACACAATAATTCACGTAAACAAAGTTTAGAGATATTGAACTCGGCAGGTTGTTGATCCGCAATGTTTTGAACCGTTTCAACAATGAACTCGGGCGGGGGCTGGTAATTCTCAACACCACCCGCTTGTCGTGGTCGTTTAGGCGGTGCTGCGATCATCGAGTCAGGAGATGGGCTATCAAAGCCGTAATAAGATGGGCTTCGACGATTTCGATCTGATGATCTTTGCGGTTGTTTCGCTGCGGCAAGACAGTGCCATCTTCTTGCTGCTGGTTTCGAATAGCAAGAAAGTTTGAGATTTTAGGCGTTTGTCCTCGCATCGCGCGTGAAATATTCGATTTTGAGGAGGAAACCCCGCTGCCCGGATCACGCTTGCGATTTTAGAAAGCATATTGTTACTAGTTTTGTTTATATAGTTTATTTCTGACGATGATTTAGATGACAATGAATTTTTTGAATTGAAAATGCACAACTAAACTGTAGGATGGTTAGAGGCAAAAAACACTGATCTTATTTGTGGATGGTGACTTTTAAAGATATTCGAGGAATGTCTCCTAATTGGTGGGATTTTAGATTGAATTTTTTGAGGCTCGCGCGGCGCAAGAGCTAATTCAATCCGAATTTGGAATAATTGTTTACGCTTATTGGTATTTCGCTTAGCGAGAGGAGTGTTAAGTGGATTTTGTGACGCGAGATCTACATATTTAAAATTGTTAAAATTACAATTAATATTTGAAGCTAACTTTCACGGAGCAGGGTAATTATAATAAACATGTTTGTATACTCGTGCTGCATGTGTGCTAATTAAGTTTATCGCCTTATTGTTGGCCTCAATTTTAGGTGTGATTTGTAATGCGGGATCGTGTGCCTCAACTTTAGGTGTGATTTGTAATGCGAGATCATGTGCCTCAGTTTTAGGTGTGATTTGTAATGCGGAATCGTGTGCCTCAATTTTAGATGTGATTTGTGATGCGGGGTTGTGTGCTATTATTAATTGGTGTAAATGAGGTGCAGATTTTGTGTTATTTAATTCCAATGAATTAATAGATGCAGAAATTAACTTTAATTTTTCTACAATGAATTCCTCATCATACGCGGAGACTTTTTTAGCCTTTTGAGACGGGTGTCTAGAAATGTAATCAACTAAACCCATTTTCGCCCAGGGAAGATGTTCGATATCGAACTGAAATGGGAGTAAGCGATCGATCCAGCGAGTTAATATACTGTTGTATGATTTATTCGATCTATTTTTTTCATGATAGATAGAAGAGCTCGATGATCCGTAATGACTGTAAAATTTTTTCCGTACAAATAATTTTTAAAATATTCAGTTGACCAAACTACACCCAGAAGTTGAAGTTCGTTTACGCTATAACGTTCTTCGCAAGAATTCAAAAACCGAGACGTAAATGCGATTGGTTTCCACCCATCAACGGTCAGATGTTCAAGAGCTGCTCGGAGACCGGAACGAGACGCATCGCATTTTATGCGTGTTTCGAGTTGCGGGTTATATTGACTATTTGCGGTTGCGTTTGCGATGCGATTTTTTTTCATTAAAACAGTTCTCATGTTCCTCTGTCCAGATAAATTTTGATGTCTTCTTCAGCAATGGGCGGAGGGGAAGGCTAATTTGAGCAAGATTTGGAATGAATTTCCCGATGTAATGAACCGACCCCAGAAAAGAACAGAGTTTCTTTAGAGTTTTCGGAGCTTCAAGTGCTAAAATTGCAGCTGTTTTACTTTCGAGAGGCGAGATACCCGATTGTGAAATATGGTATCCTAGCCAATCAATTTCCAACTTTCCAAAATGACATTTAGGAAGTTATCCTAAGATTTTCATCATCTAATCGTTTAAGACAGTTCATGACATAACATTTATGTTCTTCCAGAGACCCTTTGCTAACGATCAAAAAGTCGTCTAAAAACAGTATGTATTCTTTAGACCACTTAGAGTGTAGTCCATAGCTTTTTGAAATTCTGCTGGCATATCTGTTAGCCCGTAAAATCTTGTTTGGAATCTGTAAGTGCCAGTCATATCACCACTAATAATGTTAAAGTTACATTGATTTGCCGTGTTAGTATCTAAATTTAATTGACTGTATGCGTACTTAAAATATATTGTGGAAAAGTATGTTGTGTTTTGCGACGCGGGAGCACTAATTTGCTGAGAAATGGATTCGATTAGCGTATCAATATTTGTCATCTGACATTTACTCTTGTGATTGGCTTTATTTAATACTTTTGAATCCAGTGGAAGCTTTATCGTTTGATCTTTTTTTACGGTGACCACTATTGGTGATATGAAGTATTTATCAGGACAACTTGAAAGTTTTATGATGTTTTTCGTCTAACAATTTTTTGAGTTCGATATTGACTTTTTCTTGCAAATTAAATAGAAGCGTATTGAGGAATTCCACTCACAGCAGCATCGCCTTCCCGAATTCATCCCACCAATTCCCTGCGAAACAGTGGAAACAATCAAAACAAGCACACGAAATATGGGGAGAGACGTCGTTCATCACCAACGATACCCCCAACTGAAACAATTCTACAGCTTAACGGAGAAGTTTCTATATCGTTATAATTATAAATTCACCTTACCCCGTAACCCATCCCTTGATCATGTAACAGCAAAAGCTTCACAGGATGTAAACGCATTTAAAGCATATACTCATGAAATGTTCCAATTAAATTTTTATTTTCTCCACCCCACCCCCACAATGTAACAATTTTAAAGTACATGAAACAAAGCTAATACATAACTTAATTTATTATACTTACCTACGAGACAACCTTCCACATGAAAACTTTATATATTTAAACGACCAAATGACTTCACCTTATTTCATGAAATTTGCATATATTATTAAGGATAAGTACATGAAAGGCACCCTGAGAATTTTTGATCCCGTGTTATATTTTCCAACCCATCGAGAATCCCGAAATACCACTTATGCCAATTGAAGTGCTTGAACCAGCAGAGAATTATCCCACATATCACATTTACGGAAGCGTTCCAGCGAAACCAGTAAAGAAGTACATAGAATATATAGGATCCCGACAACCGACGGATGAAGAAATGGAAATACAAAAAGCTCTCAAAGCAACGGTACCACACATAATCCCGAACCTATTACACCATGCGCTAGCATATTTTCTCTCAGAAAACAAAGAGTTTATCAAAGAGTTTGAAGCACTCAAACAACTGCCTAATTAACCGCAACAAACAAAGATGATTTATACTATCTCAGCGATCTATCTCCGCGCACCGACCCATAAACATAAAACTATTCTGCCTTCCATTCATTAACCTGTTTCAATTTTGATTTAAACTAATTCACTTTTTTATCCGATCTTTCTTTTACCTTTTCACCTTTTGTAATGCCTTGATAAATTTATCAGTACATGTCACTCACTATTCTGTCCTAAACATTAATTAGTTTAATCCCATTGTTTGTAATCATTTCATAGCTTAATGAAAGCTTGACTGCTTCACCTATTTTTATTTCATGAAGTGCCACCGCACTACACGAAGTGCCACCGCACTACAAAATACCAATACACCTTTGATCGACAAGTGCAACCGCACTTGAGACAAACAACTCAGGGAAGTAGATTAGGAAAATAAAAAACCACGTGAATTATAGATTAGTGTGAATATATTCAAATACCCCCCTTATTATTCCTACTTAAGCAATAAAACGGAACACATTTCTGGAAAAACTTACCTCAACAATTTCAATGTAATATATGTAATGACAACTGTACTGTATGTTAATAAACGACTCAATTGACACCCACATGTAATTAAATATGCAATTAAATGAGTTAAAAATTTTATAAATGTCAAAATGTAAAGACACGGATTACCACGAAACATGCACCTGGATGAATTCTAACGATCCGATTTTCACTGATATAGTATTAATATTCACAATAAACCTATAAAGCGTTATCACAAAACTAGTTTATGGATGAACTAACTAGTAAAGACATAAACGAAAAGATATAACAACGCAAAAATTTGCGACGTTGACCTCGATTCGAAAATTTCACAATACAATGTTAGAACACACTATCGTGAGTAACAGCCAATACTCATGGAAGTAAATAGAAAACCATTTCTGATGTAAAACAGAAAAAAATCGACCAGCTTCGAGGCAGCCAAAATTTTTTGATGTCACTTTTGTCAGAAACGAAACACAATGATTAAGGTGACCGAGCTGTACTGACAACAAAACAAATCAATTGCTCTGGCGCCGAAGTGGATTTGCTCAAAAGGTACCTCTCTCTTTTAGAGTAATTTTTCACGGTTTAGCTTGGATGAGTACAGGTTGCCCATTCTTTTATTTGCAGTAGATAGTTCAATGCATAGTGCTTCATTTTCCAATATCCATGATATAAACCAAAGCAGCAAAGAAACAGAGGCTTTAAGGAAACTTCTCGAGAAAGAATTAATGAATTTAGAAGAATTGTTGTTACAAAAAAATCGAACATTGGAGACTTTATAAAGAGCAGCCAACTTGTAACTTCATGCTATTCGTTGTGCAAGACGCCAATCAAAAAAACATTGTGCCACAAAGTTCAATTTTTCTGTTTCTGGCTAACGAATGAATCTTCGATCAGAGAAAACATCGGCTCCGCCAAAAGTTCAAATGCATTCGTTATCGAATCTGACAGTTTAGATTTGCATAAAGCCTAAACATCTTTTGGCTCTCACTTTTGTCAAGACGAAACACAATAATTCACGTGAACAAACTCTACTGACAATAAAACAAATGAATTGCTCTGGCGCTGAATTGGATTTGCTTAAAAGTTATCTTACTCCTTTAGAGTACTTCTAGTTGTATCATGTCTGTACAAACGAAAATGCAAAAACTGAAACCAATCCGTTTACCTATGCCCAAGCGACAAGTGCCAATTCAGATCTCTCTGAAGGATGAAAAAAGGACTTCCAGAAAAAAAATTGAAAATTTGTGAAAGAGGGAAATGTGGGCTTAATCACCTACTGTGACATTGAGTTCGAATTTTTTATGGTTTAGCTTGGACGAGTGCGGATTACCCCTTCCCTTATTTGCAGTAGACAGTTCAATGCATATTGCTTCTTTTTCTTATATCAAAGTTTCATGTCAAAGCAGCAGAGAAAAACAGACTTTAGGGAAAGTTCCCGAGAAAGAAACAATGAATTTAGAAGAATTGTTGTTACAAAAAATTGCACACTGGAGTCTTTAAAAAGAGTTGCCAGTTTGTAATTTCATGTTATTCGTTGTCCAAGACGTCAAAGAAATAAATATTCTGCCAAAACGCTCAACTTTTGTTTGTGGCTGATGAATGAATCGTCGATTAGAGAAAACATCGGCTCCACCAATAGTTGAAATGCATTTGTCATCGAATCTGACAGTTTAGAGTTGCATAAATCCGAAATTTTTTTTGTTGTCACTTTTGTCAGAAACGAAACACAATAATTCACGTAAACAAAGTTTAGAGATATTGAACTCGGCAGGTTGTTGATCCGCAATGTTTTGAACCGTTTCAACAATGAACTCGGGCGGGGGCTGGTAATTCTCAACACCACCCGCTTGTCGTGGTCGTTTAGGCGGTGCTGCGATCATCGAGTCAGGAGATGGGCTATCAAAGCCGTAATAAGATGGGCTTCGACGATTTCGATCTGATGATCTTTGCGGTTGTTTCGCTGCGGCAAGACAGTGCCATCTTCTTGCTGCTGGTTTCGAATAGCAAGAAAGTTTGAGATTTTAGGCGTTTGTCCTCGCATCGCGCGTGAAATATTCGATTTTGAGGAGGAAACCCCGCTGCCCGGATCACGCTTGCGATTTTAGAAAGCATATTGTTACTAGTTTTGTTTATATAGTTTATTTCTGACGATGATTTAGATGACAATGAATTTTTTGAATTGAAAATGCACAACTAAACTGTAGGATGGTTAGAGGCAAAAAACACTGATCTTATTTGTGGATGGTGACTTTTAAAGATATTCGAGGAATGTCTCCTAATTGGTGGGATTTTAGATTGAATTTTTTGAGGCTCGCGCGGCGCAAGAGCTAATTCAATCCGAATTTGGAATAATTGTTTACGCTTATTGGTATTTCGCTTAGCGAGAGGAGTGTTAAGTGGATTTTGTGACGCGAGATCTACATATTTAAAATTGTTAAAATTACAATTAATATTTGAAGCTAACTTTCACGGAGCAGGGTAATTATAATAAACATGTTTGTATACTCGTGCTGCATGTGTGCTAATTAAGTTTATCGCCTTATTGTTGGCCTCAATTTTAGGTGTGATTTGTAATGCGGGATCGTGTGCCTCAACTTTAGGTGTGATTTGTAATGCGAGATCATGTGCCTCAGTTTTAGGTGTGATTTGTAATGCGGAATCGTGTGCCTCAATTTTAGATGTGATTTGTGATGCGGGGTTGTGTGCTATTATTAATTGGTGTAAATGAGGTGCAGATTTTTTGTTATTTAATTCCAATGAATTAATAGATGCAGAAATTAACTTTAATTTTTCTACAATGAATTCCTCATCATACGCGGAGACTTTTTTAGCCTTTTGAGACGGGTGTCTAGAAATGTAATCAACTAAACCCATTTTCGCCCAGGGAAGATGTTCGATATCGAACTGAAATGGGAGTAAGCGATCGATCCAGCGAGTTAATATACTGTTGTATGATTTATTCGATCTATTTTTTTCATGATAGATAGAAGAGCTCGATGATCCGTAATGACTGTAAAATTTTTTCCGTACAAATAATTTTTAAAATATTCAGTTGACCAAACTACACCCAGAAGTTGAAGTTCGTTTACGCTATAACGTTCTTCGCAAGAATTCAAAAACCGAGACGTAAATGCGATTGGTTTCCACCCATCAACGGTCAGATGTTCAAGAGCTGCTCGGAGACCGGAACGAGACGCATCGCATTTTATGCGTGTTTCGAGTTGCGGGTTATATTGACTATTTGCGGTTGCGTTTGCGATGCGATTTTTTTTCATTAAAACAGTTCTCATGTTCCTCTGTCCAGATAAATTTTGATGTCTTCTTCAGCAATGGGCGGAGGGGAAGGCTAATTTGAGCAAGATTTGGAATGAATTTCCCGATGTAATGAACCGACCCCAGAAAAGAACAGAGTTTCTTTAGAGTTTTCGGAGCTTCAAGTGCTAAAATTGCAGCTGTTTTACTTTCGAGAGGCGAGATACCCGATTGTGAAATATGGTATCCTAGCCAATCAATTTCCAACTTTCCAAAATGACATTTAGGAAGTTATCCTAAGATTTTCATCATCTAATCGTTTAAGACAGTTCATGACATAACATTTATGTTCTTCCAGAGACCCTTTGCTAACGATCAAAAAGTCGTCTAAAAACAGTATGTATTCTTTAGACCACTTAGAGTGTAGTCCATAGCTTTTTGAAATTCTGCTGGCATATCTGTTAGCCCGTAAAATCTTGTTTGGAATCTGTAAGTGCCAGTCATATCACCACTAATAATGTTAAAGTTACATTGATTTGCCGTGTTAGTATCTAAATTTAATTGACTGTATGCGTACTTAAAATATATTGTGGAAAAGTATGTTGTGTTTTGCGACGCGGGAGCACTAATTTGCTGAGAAATGGATTCGATTAGCGTATCAATATTTGTCATCTGACATTTACTCTTGTGATTGGCTTTATTTAATACTTTTGAATCCAGTGGAAGCTTTATCGTTTGATCTTTTTTTACGGTGACCACTATTGGTGATATGAAGTATTTATCAGGACAACTTGAAAGTTTTATGATGTTTTTCGTCTAACAATTTTTTGAGTTCGATATTGACTTTTTCTTGCAAATTAAATAGAATACGTCTACCTTTTGGTGTCTAGGTTGGAAATCTTTTTGAAACTTAGATTTTGCCACATGATTTTTTGATCTTCCGATACGCGATATCAGTTCAGGAAAAGTTTATGCGATCCGTTCTTTGAATTCTGGAGAGGAAATGTTGTTGACACGATTACCTTTTTGAGATGTAGATTGAGTCACTGCTAGTACAAGTTGATCAAACAAGTCAGGGCCAATTAGGGACCTTAGTTCGTCAGCTACAATTGTGAATGTTGCTGAATCATATGTCCAACCTTTGCTCGTTATTGGGGATTGTATCTTTCCTTCGACCTGGATTGGTTCCTTCGAGAAGGTCAGAAGTTGTGGAGACACCTTTTCGCTGATCCAGAAAGCGCGGGGACTGCTTTGTACCACTTGCGATGCGACTGAACGGTTGAGAATACTGCATGCGCTACCGGAGTCCACGAGTAGTGTAGTGTTAATATTGCCGATCTTCATAGGCATATTGAGGGGTTCTACTTTCTCTACTGCATTATCAATCACCGCAACCGTATTATCCTCTCCGCTACTATAGATCGATTCGTAGAGTTTAGTTGGTTGCAGGAAATTCACTGAATCCTCAGGATGCGGTTCTTCTTCTACGACGCTTACCATCTTTTTTTTTAGAATTCTGTGGTTTCACATTCTTTTGTTTACTTTCGCAAAATGATTTAGAACTCCACAATTGTTGCAGGTTTTACCTTTTGCGATACTTTTATCACGATGATTCGGAAGCCAAATTCCTCCACAGTTTGAACAGTAGAGTGCTGAACGTTTGTTTTGTCTTGGAATATCGTTCAAATGTTGGGGGTCGAGAATCATTAGCAAATTGAACTGCGTTGACGTTGGCCGGGTGACAATCTTGTTATGCTGTTGAATTTGATGTTGCTTTTGCATCGCAAGTTCCATGTTAATTGCTAGCTCTAATGCCTGACGCGGTTCAACTGTTTGCTTAAGAAGTTTTTTTTTAATTTCAGGATCCCTTAGATTAGTGATGAAGACGTCGCGTATCAGGGTCTCTTCCTTATTTTCAAAGTCGCAGTTCTCTGCCAATTCCTTTAATGTTCAATAGAGGTGTTCTACTGTTTCTCCCCGAAGTTCTTTCGTAATCAAGAAAACGTGACGGTCGAAACTCATGTTGCGAGGACGGATGAATGCCTCTTCCACGATCTTCCAGAAGTCTAAAGTATAGAGAGTAACTATCATGATATGCGGGTTCTTGCAGTTAAGGATGCGACGTCCATCTACCCCGATGCTTAGGTAGAGTAGAGACACGGCTTTGCGATCCGACAGTGGCCACGGTTTGTCACCACACATAATACCAACTTCATTTAGCCGTTGGCTTTGGTTTTGACAATTCATCTTTTTCTGCGCGTTGCGAGCGTTCCTCTCTCTCTCTCTCTCCGATTGTGCGGAAGCACCAACTATAGTTTTTTCATATATTGGTTCGAGGGGAAGTTGCACCATATCGGGTTTGGGTCCAAGTAGTGTATAAAGAATAGTATTCTCTTTTGCCAACAGTGCCAATTTTTATTGCACTCTCCATTTCTTCCAGCGAAGAGGAGGGTCGGGTGTAGGTTTATCCCAGAAAGGGTCAATTCCGAGAGGTGTACGTTTAGTTGCTGACTGCGCCATGTCGTACTCTACTTATATAGAGTAGCTACTCGCGGTGCGATTGTGCTTAGTTTTACATAATTTGTGATTCGCGGAGCGAGATCCTGACTTGAGTGTTCAATGCTTACTCGCGGAGCGGGAATTACAAAGAGAATTGTTTAACTGAATTTGAATTGCAAAGTTAAGAGAATAAGTGAATTGCTTAAACGCAAATCGTGAATACGTGATCGGAAATGTCTGATCACGAAGCGGGAAACCTAGAAGCAAACGACAAACAGATCACAAGATACTAAATGAACAAATATGAACAATTTATGAAGGGCAAATAAAATGAACTAATTTAAGGCATCGTATAAAATTTGAACTGCACCAAATAAATAACGAAGGACGATATCCTTGGGCATCAGAGGTAACTTTCTCTTTTAGAGAAATTTCAGTTGTATCATGTCGATACAGGCAAAAATGAAAAAACTGAAACTATCCCTTTTACCTATGCCCAAACAACAAGTGCCAGTTCAGATCTCTCTGAAGGATGACAGTCTTCCAGAAAAAATTTGACAACTGGTGAAATACGCAAATGTGGGATCGCTCAACTAACGTGACAATGAGATAGAATTTTTTCACGGTTTAGCTTGGATGAGTGGGGATTACTCATTCTTATATTTGCATTAGATAGCTCAAAGCATAGTGTTTCGTTTTCCAATATCAAAGTTTTATGCCAAAGCTGCAGAGAAACAGAGACTTTGAGGAAACTTCTCGAGAAACTTCAACAAAAACACATTTCAACGAAATGATCATGATAGATACAAAAGGACCAATAAACGCACCTTCTGACGGACATCAATATATTTTCGTAACAGTAGACGCAATTTCACACTTTGTCACCATTATGTGTGCACCAAAAAATAACGCTTACTATGCATATACAGCATTATTCGAACATTGGTTCATGAAATTCGGACTACCAGAAGAACTACGATCAGACAACGGGTCAGAATATATTAACACCGAACTTACACACCTCTGTAAATATTTTGAAATAAAATTTAAACCAATTAATACCTACGCAACCTGGACCAACGGTCTAGTAGAAGGAACAAATCGTATTATTGGACAGTTCATAAGAACATTAGTAGATGGAAAAATCAATCATTGGTCACAAAAAGCAAAATTCTTCCCATACGCCTATAATACACAATACCAAACTAGATCAGAAATGTCACCCTATGAAGTAGTTTTTAATCAGAAAGCACGTAAACCAACACAAGTTAAATTGGGAACAACAACTGATGAACTTGGAAATTGTAATCCTTCAGATAAAAGCATCAGTAAAACACAACCTACACACACTCACCTAGAACAACAATTCAATCACCCAAAACTTGCAAAATTGCAAAAAGGAACTTTGCAAATTGGTTCTTAGATAAAGAAAAACAATTTAACGAAACATATCGAACAAAAACACGAATTCTACAGAACAGCAAAAAATTAACCGATGAAATGAATACGAGATTTTGAACAGCCAAACCTTTACCAATTCGTACATTTGTACTCCTAACTAACCAACAACAAATAGATGGAGTATCGAAGACACTCATACCCCTCAAAACAGGCCCATACCTAATAATTGAAAAACCAACTGATACAACATACATACTACAGGACAAGGATAAAAAAATTACAATCCACAGAAACCATATAGTACCATACTACCCAAAAGAAAAACATATTAAAGAAGAACTCAACAATTACTGATTTGTTAAAAACGTACCAACATTGAAACAACCAGAAAAAACAATAATAAAGAAAAACCGCATGGATCTTACACCATAAACCGAAAAACCGGAAGAAAATTCACCATACAATTTAGGAAAAAGAAAAGTCAAAATAAATTCAAAATAAAAGAAATTAATTCAAAACAGATTATTAATTGAAAAACAAACCTTGAAATAACTTACTAACCCCTTTTTATTATAGTTATCATCATTACTTTTCCATAATTATTTCACTGAACAATTATTATCAGTAAATCTGAATTACACTTGGGTCACACCTTGATTCAAAAATAATTTATATTGGGTCATACCTTCATTGGGTCACACCTTGGGTCACAACTTCACTTTAAATTGATTTATATTCTGTATTTGTGAAGACCAAATACTTTTTCTTCATTCCTTTCAACCCAAGTAATAGCTAACCATTTAGTTCTGAGACAATTATAAAATCTGCACATAATAGAATGATACAAGCAATATCAATCCATAAATTAATGTCTTAAAAGATCAAGAACTCTTATTTAGTTCACACTTGCATTTACTTCATATCACACTATACTATCACACTATCCTACCAAACTATCCTATCATATCACACTATCCTAATTTCACCATTAGTATACACTAAAAAAATTGACCAATGCAATATACCATAATGCAAAGCTATGAACTGTTTTCCAGAATGTTTTGTCGAATGAACTGTTTAGCCAAAAATCCAGTATCTCAATTATTCAGCTAATATTTGTTGACATTAGTTTCAACACTAGAAGCCTGCATTTATATTAAAGACTGTATTAAAAGTCTGTATTCAATAATACATTCCACCGAATGGTCATCTAGTCGAACGGTCATTTCGCCGAATGATCGTTTGATCGAATTGAAGATTCATAAATATAATGAATACACTTATTATTTGTAAAATAAACCCTCTTCGCCACTTTCGTATTTATCTATTCTCACCTTCAGTAATCATGTTCAGTAACCATCATTTATTATATGCTTACTTCACTTTTCTTCACTAACACCACTTGTGCTAATTCATTTCTGACTTAGTGCTAATTCATTTCTTCACTTATCCTATCACTAATTATATGTCAAATTCACATGTTCAGTAATCATCACTTATTGTGTGTTTAACACTCAACTACTACTAACACCACTTCTAATAACACTTATTATGTGTTTCACACTCAACTTCTACTTACATCACCTCGAATTTGATATCACAGTAATTTAAAAACGAAACACAGGAAATTAATTCAAAATAATATCTACACTAGAAGTACACTAAAACTAAATATAATACTAAGTAAATAATAAAATACACTAAAATAATATAATACTACACACTACAAATACACTAAAACAAGGAACTAAATCAATAATATCAAATGTTTAAAAAGTTCAAAATGTTCTTCAAGAAGTCATTCATCAAAACACATTTCATCTTTCATCATCAATTGTAAACTAGAAATCAGATTGTAACTAGTCTACACCATATGCAGATACACCATCACAGAGCAGCCGCTTCTCACCAGCCGCTTCACACCATTTCACATCGGTCACTTCACCTCGGCCACTTCACATCGGTCACTTCACATCGGCAACATCGTTCACTTCTCGCCAGCCGCATCATCAATCACACAATAATAATAATTGCTGATCACTTGTCACCAACTGCATCATCAGTTGTGTAATAATAAACGAATAACTAATAAACGATAACTAATGACTATAAACAAAAATGATAACCAATTTACGAACAAAGACGAATCTACGAACTAATCTACGAAAAACTAACTATAAGTAAAAATAACACAATAGATAACCTAATAGATAAAAGCTAACAACAAACAAACAAACAAATCATATAAACAGCACTATTATAAATTAATCTAATCTAATCTAATCTAATCTAATCTAATCTAATACTCGAATTAATCAAACTAAACAAATGATAAAAATAAACAACTAATATCTTTGTTAGTTGCCTTAAAAAGTATACGAAGTGTGCCTCACGTATACGATGTACAATCTCAACCAGTCTACACCAATACAAAAAATATGTCAATGAAAAGACAATCAGCAGAACACTTCAGCTAGACATACACCAATAAACACAAAGGATCCAAATAATGACGGCACCGGCACTGGCACTGGCACTGGCACCGTCTAATGCCGGCACCGTCTAATGCTCAACCATCCGGGAACATCAGCTAGACACACGCAATTAACCTTCACCAAACTAACTACATAACTCTTGGTAAACTATCGGTAAACTAACTAACTAAACGGTAAACTATCGGTAAACTAACTAGCTAAAATAACTAAACAAGCTATGAACAAAGTAAATTAACTACACTAACTGATAAACACAGAACTGATAACTGTAACTAACTGATCATTAACGGATAACTGTAATTAACTGTAACTAACTATAACTAACTAAACACTAACTGATAAATGAACACTGATTGATAAACTATGAAACTTATATCCTAAACTATACTAAACAACAAAGGTAATCTACGAATGTAATCTAAACGGTAATCTGAACGGTAATCTAAACGAATGTAATCTAAAACTATACGAATGTAATCTAAACGAAGGTAACAACTAAAGAAATCTAAATTAAACAAATGTAAAACTAATGTAACCAACTAATGTAAAGTAATATAACGAATTAATGTCAACTAATGTAACGAACTATTGTAAACTAATGTAACGAACTAATATAAACTAATGTAAACAAACTAATGTAACGAGCTAATGCAATGGCTGTAAAGCTAGCACCAATATTTATAGCACCATGAAGAAAAGAATATTAAAAGAAATATTATCTATTTCGACGACTAAATAATATTGAAAATATTGATGATATTATTAATCCATCCACTACTCCCGCCATAAAACACTCCGACACCATAAACCCCAACATAACAAACAAGATATATAGCTTCACCAACATCTTCATCAATCGAACACGAACATCCATTTTCAATCAGCTGAAAAAATAAATAGACAAATTAAAATAGTTCATCACATATTATCACCCATTAAAATACACATCAACATCACACCATTAGTCGTATTACGAGGATAAACATAACTCTAACACGATTTTACCACTACTCAAGTAACACGTATTCACCTCTGCATATTCACCTCTACGTATTCACCTCTAGTCACATTACAGTTATATCAGACTGGAATTGTAATGTCATTCCAGCATGTCAATCTATGCCAACGTTCTGTCTGATGAACATTCTGTTTAGTGAACAGTATATACACTCCTCCGTTCACTCACGTAATTACACACGTCTTACCTGCACTCACCGTGCGTGCATCTTTCACACTATTTCACTTTCTCACTCACACTATTTCACTAAACAACTGCATCGTGACAATCATAACCAACAGTCATAACCGACAGTCATAACCTTACATCACATAATATTTTGCTAAATGACAAGGATCGTCCGAATGAATGAAAATAGATAATTCATATCCGCAATTAGCAAACGTCAATCAAACACCCTTCAACATTTAGATCCATTAAATAAACACTCCAACCCATTAAAGGATCAGAAACTCAGACTCCCAGAAACGCCTACTACATTAAAAAGTACATTAATACGTACTTCACGATCTTCATGCAAAACAATTAAGTACGATACAACCAATTCTAACACTTGAAAAACAACACCAAGTCTACACCTAAGGACTTGAGTGATTCAAAAAGTACCAACAAATTTCAATTCTCCTCATCTCAGAAAGGAAAAATTATGCCTAAATCCATTAAGGATTCAGTTAAAACACTTGAAAATAAAAGGAAGACTTAAGTATGATAATTAAAAGAAAATGCTTTGAAATACTTAAGATTTCCAAACACTTGTACGGACGCAATTAAAGTACTTAGTCCGACAAAATAACACAATTATACGGCTTTGGAAAGCCTCAAATACTCTTAAAACAGACAAATTGACATTGTTAAACAACAATTATCGACTGCATACAGACGGAAAGACTATGTTCAACAGAGCAGAACAAGTTTAAAGATCGCAACTGCCGCTCAATGGAGCCACTCAAAGCCACTACCTATTGTTTAGATTCAATTAAATTCCAAATACAAGTTGTTCAAAACCCAATTAAAACACCTTGTTAATTAAAACACCATGCTAATAGCCACTACAGAAGAATGGCAGACACGCTTAAAAAGATTCTAAAACTCAAACAAACGCTAATTGGGAATTATAGAAAATAGGCCCAATTCGATATAGAATCGCCATCACAATCTCGATTTTGCCTCCTGCTAGTTAGTTGACTTTTAATCTCTCAATCTTGAAATAAATTCAATCTCAAGCCAGACCTCAAATCAACAAAGCTTAATAACTTAAGCTAAGTCTAACGATCTCGTCAAATCAAAAACAAACTATTCAATCACTATTTCCTCTATCAAAAAATCAGTAAGAGAATTTATCTTGTATTTTCACAAAGTCAAAGTCAAACTTTGATACAGGTAATCTTTTCACTTACTCAAACACCTGATCAATTCCTTATCAGAAACTACTCTGATTCCAATTCTGATTCCAATTCATACTCTGATTCCAATTCCAAACAAATATATTCATACTCTGATTTCAATTCCAAACAGATACATTTCAACCAGCCCTTATCCAGTTAAACAAAGTAATCTCAGACACCAACTCGGATTAATTTCAAATTCACAATTCAGTCTCTGCTTCTGCAAATTTCAGTCTCCGCTTCTACAAATTTCAGTCTCCACTTCTACATATTTCAAATAACCTTCATAAAGTAATCACCTTTCCCAAGTGAGTACACATATATGATACAGTGAATATTTAGACATTCGTCTCCATATTTAGGCATTGGAATCTCCATCTGTATTCCATCAGAATTGTAATAGTTTTCAGAGTTAGAATAATATTAAGATTATTTAGATTACAATAATACCTATATCTTATTGATTATACCATTCAGAAATTCCACCTTGTTTTGTATTAAGAAAACATAATTAAAAAACTCAAAAATAGATATCAACCTAAAGATAAACAAACAAAACCCGTATGTTTATCATCATAAATCTTTTTTAACGGATACAAATATAAATACTAACATCGCCGGATACTCCTATATCTCTATTAATCTACAATCTATATTGTACAAAGAACACCCAGAACTTGTACCCATTTACGAACAAACACTACAGATTGCTACCGAACTAGTAGAAGTCCAAAACATCCAGTTAAATCTTACTTTTAATATAAATTGTTAACACGTTCGTTGTCGAAATACTTCATTGTCAAAAAATTGTCAAAAAACCTTTATGCGATTACGCGTAATGAGACAGAAGTAAGGAAAAGTAATAATAGACAAACACTTTAAAATAGCCAAAGATACTAAAATAATCAATATTACATTGAGATTTCAAACGAAAGGTAAAGACGGACACACTAGAACTAAATATAAACGATATAGATGGACAAAGAACGAAAATCTGAAGTAGCGATTGTAGTTGAATGTCCCAACAATAGAAACAAATACAATCAATTAAACACACACGCACATTGTCATATTCATTATAATAACGATACATTACATTTGCTCAATTGTCGAACATATCACAAAAAATAACTTGCACAGCAATCAGCAAAATAACTTGCACAATAATAGCGTGCACATCAATCAGAAATAATAATACCTTAGTAGATCTTCACTGGGGAGAACACTACTTTTATCACCTACTGAAAAAACCAATCACGTTACACTCTATGATAGATTACGAAAACTTAAGACGACAAATAACTGAAGAAAAGTGTATTAACATTTCTAAATTTAACACGCCATTTGTAATAATATCTGAAAATAATACTAAAATATTCACCTAAATCAGCCAAAATTGATACCTTTATAGTATTCTACACTATAATTAGTCTAATCACAATACTTACAACACCTTGTATTGTAGCTATTTCGATATATCTAGCATTTGTAATTATACGTACAGCCCTTCGAAGAAATAGAGTAGTACATGCAACCACACCAACCTATTAAATGTCAAAAGGACAAGGTTTAAACGAGGAAGACACAAACCATTTTTGCAAAACATTTCTCAGAAATATCGAATTTGAAATCTTCCAATTCCTAAAAACCTATTTATAATATATTTCTTTGTATTAATGTGCTATAACTTTAAAAAATCTATATCCGGACCTTAAAAACACTAATCAAAATTGATCCCGACAGCAACGTTGAAGAAGCTATTTACTATACTTTGAGAGCCCATAATTTTTACTTACAAGTCGCTTTTCTAGAAAATACACAATATTATGAAAACGTTCTAATATATCAAATAAACGTACGTGAAAACCACGAAGTTTGGATTTCTAATTTATGCGCACAAACAAACCAACCTATACAAACAATTACTCCGTTACTTATTCTATCACCACCAACTGCACTAAACGCACAATACTCTCAAGACCCAAACTACCAAAATAATCCAACCACACTCGCATTTACACGTAATAACACAGTTGCATTGTATAACAACACATCCCAACAAAATACAACAAAACTGAATTTCCAATCACATTCACAAATAACACAACACAATATTCGACAGAATAGAGTAATACCAAGAAACAATAGTTCATTAATAAATAACTATCTCACTACAAATAATAGACACCAAAATAACCCGCCAAATACGCCTGACAGGGGCGCTTAATTTAAACAATTGCGTCGAATAATAATAATAATACTCTATTGGACGCCCGCACGACAACGAAATCCTTGATTTAACTAATATACCAACATCACCAGAAGAAAACGAAGTAGGTACAGAGAATCCATACGCAGTTAGACGCGAGCGTCCGACCCTGAAGAACTCTAGTAAAAGCAAGAAGACGATCTTCATTTTCGTACCCAAACCAAGCACCTTTAATCCCCTATCGTACAACAGATATTGAAATAGACAATAACGACATAAGACCATAAAGCACCGGACGCTCAGAACCATCTAGCAGAACAAGTACACCAACATTACAAAATTTTAGTATGGCTTCACCAGAATTATCTAGCGAATCATCAATAGCCACTCCCACATCAACAGAACTTAGAGTGAATCCCTTTTATCAACCAACAAGACAACAAGTACAAGATTTTAAATTTGTGCAACAACAAATTAGACAACATCAAGCAATCGCACCCCAAAGCTCATTTTGGTCGGCATCATTACGAGATTTAATCTCGAGTTCACAAAGAACACCAAGATCAGGCCTAACCCTTTCAACACAAAACACATCTTTAGAAGAAAATGTATCTAATACATACTCCCAAATAGAATCATCGATAGCATCAGAACATTCACCTATTGTATCAAGTATAAACTTTGAACCAGAAATAAGACTACCTGAAAATTACAGAGGACCAGGAGGACCCATACTACAAGCAATATATAACCAAAACCCACCAACAAGAAGCAGAACTCGTGAATATACGCAAAGATTTCTATAAGATCACACGTCATGCACACCAGCACCAGTTCTATACTGAACAACAAGTCTAGGAGACACATTTACTAATTGGGCAAGAGACAGACTTGAACAAACTCTAAACCTCACTAAACGACAAAGACAAAACGCAATTAACGTACTTTCAACACCAAGTTTAGAACTACACTTTCAATCAACAATTAGATATAACACCATTTTTAACCACCCTTTTCACGCAGCAACTCCATTCATTACTACTCCTCCAACACCTCCATCATTTATTTGCACTGAATTCATATACAAATTTGATAGGTATACACAGCAAACCCTTGGTTTCGCATCATTTTACAACCCACATACAGGACTAACGTACACATGTCGGTTCAACTTGTGACACTACACATAATACTTTTCACCTTTCTATATCTATTTCTATTCCTATTACTAGTACATTTTGAATATGGTATAGGACCAATTAAACTTCGTGTAAAAGACATCAGAAACCTACAAGATCGAAGTAAACACAAAACTGATAATATTTACTTCACGAATATTATAAATATCACCGAATCAGATTATGAATATCTGTGGGATATACGAGCAGACTATTGGTTTCATAACTGGGGAAAACCAAGATATCCAACTCAAATAGATACACCATTCATTAGCAGAAACATAGAGATCGAAAATAATATACAACAACTAGGAGAAGCACAGCTCGAAAGAAACCCTCAAATACCCAAAAACCTAGAATTTCTAAAATCAAAACATAAGATAACTGGAACACAACAAGTACAGACAAGTCTTAACGGAGCGATAATAGAACCATATCGTAAAAATCACAATATTCCTCCACCAGCAATAACAATGTTCACAAATGAAACAAACCATAACAAAATACACAAACGCTCAAGAAGAATAATAGATGAAAATCTAAAACCAAGTAATAGCACAATCTCAACTGGATCACCAACAGGACCACAAGACATATTTGTGGAACATTACGATTGTGAAATAAATGAAATGAGCAATGTTAAATACTATGAACTTAATAAAATTAGCACCTGCACATTTAAACCTATGGATCTCGAAATGTAAAAAACTGGAGTACAATTACTCTCTAGAGCAAAAGCAATAGAAATCAAAGCTTTCGCAGTCGAAGGAACAATAAAGAAACTGTTCATTGGTGTTCACAACACACCGACTACATCCGAGCAAGTCGCCAAAATTATTATTACTCGGATTCCCAACGATCTAAAATATTAGACCCTGATGAGGTCAGAAATGAACTTGCACGGATTAACATCCTAAAAAATACTAAATATCTAGCTGAAAATTATAATATATCTTTTAATTATATGAATAATCCAAGTTTACAAAACCGAATAGAAAAAACACAAGGAAAAATTAGATTATCATACATCAGCCCGTTAACACCACAATACAGTAGATTAGTTTACGATTATACAGACGAATCCTGGATACCAACAACATCTAAAAATAGACAATCCAATTGCAAAGGAGGACGAAAAGTTCAAAGTCTACTCGATTTCCTAGATTGGACTTTGTCATTAAGCGAAGTATCACCAACACTTAACCTAGAAACGAATGAAATTTCATTAGATCGTACCAAATTACCATGCAATGTAGAAAAAGGATACTGTCACCCAACAGCCCTAACTAAATCAACCATTGTTTGGGAACCTGAAATACATCGTCAGATATGAAGTACATCGTCTTTGAAATGTTACGCTTTGATGCATATATGGTAAAATACAAAGATAGATATTGGATTGAAACAAATACCGACTGGACCTTAGTTCAAAAATTAAATGAACAGAACAAAAACAAAACCACACCTAACAAAAACACCCAAATAGCGACCAGATTCGAAGTTTATAGTAAACCAAAATTTTACTGCGGATCGACAAAACCATTATATCCGCCAGAATGCGAAGACATCTTCATAATTTATGATCATGGCTTTGATATTAACACAGGAAAACCATCCGATACAGATATTTACACCTTTGATAACAAAAAATTTAAAAAAGTTAATAGAATAGACATTTCGCAACAACCTAATAAAACCAAAAACCACAACAGTTACTACTACTATGGTTTTGTCAATGAAATAACACACCTAGAAATCAAATGGACTTGTATATGAGTAAAATCTATTCACAAATTAGCCTACAAGCCATTGAATTTTACTCAAAACTATGCGGGCAAACCAGAAACATTAGACAACTGGCACTTACACAAGTGCACAAAGACACACCACTACTAGGCTACATACTAACAGGAGATCGTTCAAAATTTGTACAGGAAGAAGGTTAAAATGTCATGAAAATGTACCGATGCGCCATAAAGGTCTCACAATTGTGGGTACCAGATGATAAAACCTGTTAAGACAAAATACCCATACTGTATAAAGGTGTTGTACAATACGTACAAAACTGACACGAAAGACATACGTCTGGGCTAAAAAGTCCCTTTTTTCACATTATAATTTTGATCAAATCATCTCCATTGATATAAAAGGAACAGTAGGATGTAGACTAACACATTTTCCTATAAAAGTTGAAACGATTCTTCATACAATATAAACTGAAGAAATTAGTGTTGATTACTTTTTTAGTAGAGCTAGTTTAATTGAAAACGGAATATTTAGTAAAGAACAACTAATAAAAGAACGAGAACGAGATTTGTTACGAGAGTATATCCGAGACAGGGCCGAACCACTGCATGATGCTACCTCAGCTAATGCTCAAAAATTACTAGAACTAGACCAATTAGGACTATTAGACGCCTATAAAGGTTATGAAAATTCACTCAAATGTTTAAAAGATCATAACATTAACGGTTATAATTTCCAGATAGACCAGCCCACCATCAACCGAAAAGAGATATTCGATGACAAATGGCTTAAAGACCAAATCATAACCGTATTTGCTTGGCCATGGTATATACTCGAAAAAATAGCCATTCTATACGCCATGGTAAACTTTTTACTATTTATATTTCATGTAATAATTAAATTTTACGACGCCCTTGCAATACACAAAGCTATTGGTAAACAAGTAAGTCTAACACGAATTCTTTTATCTACAATATTTGGAATATTTTCACACACACTAACACAATTGACTGCCGAAGCACAAGATTCAGATATTTCATCAGATGATGATAATAATAGCCACGAAACACAGAATAATAACACAGTAAATAACAAACTAAAAGTCACAATGAAACACCAACCAAGGACTAAATCAGATATTCAAATAACCGAATCACCATTTGTAATCGACGATGACAATGATATATATGTTGATACTAATTACAAACAGTATAACGCAACAATCAGACGATCAAAGAAAGGCATACAACTTAAGAATATTAATCACAAAAATAAACCCAGTATTCAACGCGAAAATAAAGCCTGAAACCTTTACACCAAAACTATTAGCAACAATACGCGACAAAGGATCGATCCGAGATCAACCAATACCAAAAATACCTCCACTGTTACCACCACCTCCATTAATAACACCACCGCCATATCAAACTCCAAGTGCACCTGACTTATTCGATAAAAGACAAAATTACGAAACTACTCAAAAAGACGGAACACCAAAGCATTTAATTCCTTCTGTTAAATTATTTGAAATCCAAAACCCACCACCTTTGGATTTTCAACATTTAAAAGTCAATAAAAATATAAATCCATTGAATATAACCATGGATAAGTTGGTTGAGGAAGATAGACCTCACACTAATGAAGTAACCTATTCAGACTCACAGTCCATCCCTAATTATGATTTTTAATACGGTATTCATAAACTAAAAAATTCAAAAAATCACTTGACTCATAAAGATAATTCTCTTCGCTATCATATATAACCTATACTACATTCCTACTGAGTATAACATTTCAGTGGATAACCTTTCTACTTCCTGTTCTTTCCTTTCTATAACCTGTTCTAACTGATTATTCACCTCACTAATTATTCACCTCACTGCTTAATAACCTAACTGATTATGAAAGGTTATTCACCCACTCAACCATTCACAATTATCAAATCGTTAGCATCACTAATATGTAGTAATAATTGTAATATGTAGCATCACGAACCTGTAGTAATAACCTACTACTAATACAATAACCTGTAGATATAACCTCATATTTGAAAAGATTTAGTACAATGATTCTATTATCAACAAAAACTACATCTAGATTTGTTTTAGTATGTCATCAGAGTGCAAATTTAAAGCAGATTCTCCACTCAGCTACTCTGTGGAAGAGGGAGAAATAAGCTCAGGAGCAACAAGTCCGAGCTCAGCTGCAACAGTTGTCGGATCCACCACAATGGATACTGCAGTACAAACAAGCACAAGACCACAGTCACCGAGCCCGTCTGAGCTACCTCCATCTGAGCGACCACCATCCGAGCAGGAACAGAAACTGAAGAGCCTCGTTGTCCACGTTAATAACACCTAAGGACAAGAACGATAGAGCTCATTCTTGAAGAAGAGGAAACAGATCGCTGCACGAGCAAAACAAGCCCGCCAACAACAAGTCAAGTATCACCCAAACCACCAATCCGTAGCAAACCTTTCCTATTAGCATAATCAAGTACGTGCATCACCGTTTTGCAAATCAACACCCATAGTAACACCTACAATGCAACAAGTTTATTTCACTAGCCCATATAGTAATGACAACCAATACCCACCAATGCCAGTATACACGCCTCCAGCCGCTTTCAATCCTCCCATGCCTGCACCAATGCCAGAACCAATGCCAGAACCACCCACAGAATTATACAGAACAACACCTGTGCATAATAGATTGGGAAAACATGTAAAACCCATCATTGAGCATTATAACCTAGTTCAACGGTGAGAGATCTCAAACACTCGCCCGAATGACCTGAGATTTCCACACGCAGTCACCCCACGAAGTACTAACCCTAAAATTTTTTTCCACATCAGCACGTACGAGCAGTCACCTAGTACACGCGTCAGCGAGACCATATGGTTCAAAAATGATGGTCCCCGACTGTACGCGGACCCAGATAACGAGCAGTACAACCCGCTCTTTTCCTTCCTTAATTGGTCAAACATCCCATACGAAAATAAACTACACCATTTTTGTATTGAGGAATTCCACTCACAGCAGCATGGCCTTCTAGAAGTCATCCCACCAATTCCCTGCGAAACAGTGGAAACAATCAAAACAAGCACACGAAATATGGGGAGAGACGTCGTTCATCACCAACGATACCCCCAACTGAAACAATTCTACAGCTTAACGGAGAAGTTTCTATATCGTTATAATTATAAATTCACCTTACCCCGTAACCCCTCACTTGATCATGTACCAGCACAAGCTTCACAGGATGTAAACGCATTTAAAGCATATACTCATGAAATGTTCCAATTAAGTTTTAATTTTCTCCACCCCACCCCCAAAGATGTACAATGTAACAGTTTTAAAGTACATGAAACAAAGCTAATACATAACTTAATTTATTATACTTACCTACGAGACAACATTCCACATGGAAACTTATAAATGTAAACGACCAAATGACTTCACCTTATTTCATGAAATTTGCATATATTATTAAGGATAAGTACATGAAAGGCACACTGAGAAATTTTGACCCCGTGAAAAACTATTATATTTTCCAACGCATCGAGAAACCCGAAAGACCACTTATAGTACCAATTGAAGTGCTTCAACCAGCAGAGAATTATCACACATATCACATTTACGGAAGCGTTCCAATGAAACCAGTAAAGAAGTTCAAAGAATATATAGGATCCCGACGACCGACGGATCAAGAAATGGAAATACAAAAAGTTGTCAAAGCAACGGTACTACACATAATCCCGAACCTATTACACCATGCGCTTGCATATTTTCTCTCACAAAACAAACAGTTTATCAAAGTGTTTGAAGCACTCAAACAACTGCCTAATTACCCGCAACAAACAAAGATGATTTAAACTATCTCAGCGATCTATCTCAGCGCACCAATCCATAAACATTAAACTGTTCCGCCTTCCATTCATTAACCTGTTTCACTTTTGTATCTCTGATTTAAACTGTTTCACTTTTGTATCACATCTTTTTTTTGCCTTTCACCTTTTATAATGCCTTGATAAAGTTATCAGTACATGTCACTCACTATTCTGTCCTAAACATTAATTAGTTTAATCCAATAGTTTGTAACCATTCCATAGCTTAATAAAAGCTTGACTGCTTCACCTATTTTTAATTCATAATGACGTGCCACCGCACAGCACGAAGTGCCACCGCACTACAAAAGCCCAATACAACTAGATTAGGAAAATAATAAACCACCTGAATTATAGATTAGTGTGAATATATTCAAATAACCTCCCTTATTATTCCTACTTAAGCAAAAAAAAAACGGAACACATTTCTGGAATAACTTACCTCAACAATTTCAATGTAATATATGTAATGACAACTGTAATGTATGTAAATAAACGACTCAATTGATACCCACATGTAATTAAATATGCAATTAATGGAGTTAAGAATTTTATACATGTCAAAATGTAAAGACACGTATTACCACGAAACATGCACCTGGATGAATTTTAACGATCCTATTTTCACTAATACAGTATTGAAATTCACAATACACCTATAAAGCGTTATCACAAAACTAGTTTATGAACGATCTAACTAGAAAATAATTCGAAAATTTCACAATACAATGTTAGAACACACTATCGTGAGTAACAGCCAATACTCATGGAAGTAAATAGGAAACCATTTTTGATGTAAAACAGAAAAGAATCGACCATCTTCGAGGTACACATTTTCTCCTTCCATCCCACTGTTCAAAAAGTGAACACATACTTCTAATAGATAAACTTTAAATGGAAAGAATTCAAATGTCACCCAGTGTTTGAAAACACTGATCCCCCTCCAAATTGAATATTAACAACTCACAATGGAAAATGAGACACCTAACATTCTCGAGTCTTTCACCTCTACTGATTGTAGCCGAGAACTGTAAACAAATGTACACGATACTTGCCGAGCGTGTTGCATAACAAAATTTAACCTCATAAGAATCAAGTGATTGTAACAATAATTTAGAAGGTAAAATTGTTGTACAATTAATTAATTGACATTGAATTTTTACATACTCACATCTAACATTTGATTCACCAAGAACAGTTGTGAACGAATTGAACATGAATCAAGCAGATCTTTTCCTTTTCCAACCGGAAGGGATACATGTATACATGTAAAAAGTGTTACAAAAATAATTGAATGTATAGTTAACAAGAAACCTTGTGAACCATTCACGATAGACTTGTTAATAAATACCTAATTTCACCTACACCTCTACCAAGTACCACTATAATATTTTTTGATTTAATTCACAACTCACCCCTAACAATTAAAACTAAGAAACTTTCGGGTAACTCAGGTAAGTCACTACACAACTACAAGGACAGAACAGCAACACACCACTGGATCATCGGCAGCCGCCGCTTGTGAGAACCATTGGAACTCTGATGGTTCATGGAATAGATACTTTTGTTGTTCTTGTTGTTGTTGTTCAAAGAATGTCTTTGAGTAGCTGACCTGCCTACTACGACCCAACGTCTACAACCCTGCATGCGAATACGAATCTATCTACAGTTACAAATTATTCTAATAGAAAAGAAAAGTAGAAGAACAAACTATACAGAATACAAAACTTTCAAAAACTCAACAACCCGGAAAGATGGAGTCAATCTTGATTGATATTCAGAAATAAAACTTGAAAAAACTATTTATTCAAAAAAGAATAAAGTATTTATTGAAAACCAAATACTCGTTTCTGATTGGATAAAATTGTATTTATTATTTTCCCTTTTAGAAATATATTAAAATTTTTACTTTCACTCTTTAGTTGGTTCCTTCAGAGTCAGACCTGATATAACAATAAAGTATATAAATCTCTCTCTACTCCTCTCGTGAAATATATTTGAGACTAAGTCTAGATAGCAGCATTGGGTTCCGTGCTCTATCCACTAGTACTCCCATTGAAGAATAACAGACTAGAGTCATAGAACTTTAATTAGTCAGGTAAGCCTTAAGATTATTACTATTCTTGAGACGACCATAAGACAGTTCCAGAAGTATCCTATTAAAAGGTAAGCTCAGAACACTTGGATGAGTGCAGATTGTCCATTATTTTATATGCAGTAGATATTTCAAAGCATAGTGCTTCATTTTCCAATATCAAACATTTTTGCCAAAGCAGAAAAGAAACAGAGATTTTAACTAAACTTCGCGACAAATAATTAACGAATTTAGAAGAATTTTTGTTACAAAAAATGGACATTGGAGACTTTATAAAGAATAGCCAGTTTGTAATTTCATGTTATTCGTTGTCCATGACGTCAAAGAAAAAAATATTCTGCCAAAAAGCTCAACTTTTTTGTTTGTGGCTGATGAATGAATCGTCAATCAAAGAAAACATCGGCTCCACCAATGTTTGAAACGAATTTGTTATCAAATCTGACAATTTAGAGTTGCATAAAGCCAAATTTTTTTTGATGTCACTTTTGTCAGAAACGAAACACAATGATTAAGGTGACCGAGCTGTACTGACAACAAAACAAATCAATTGCTCTTGCGCCGAAATGGATTTGATCAAAAGGTACCTCTCTCTTTTAGAGTACTTTCTGTTGTATCAAGTCCAAACAGGCGAAAATGCAATTATTGAAACTAACACCTTTAACTATGCGCAAGCAACAAGTGCCAATTCAGAACTCTCTGAGGATAACAGTCTTTCAGAAAACATTCGAAAACTTGTGAAAAAGGGAAATGTGGGCTCAATCCCCTACTGTGACAAAGAGTTACAACTTTTTCACGGTTTAGCTTGGATGAGTGCAGATTGATCATTCTTTTATTTGCAGTAAATAGTTCAATGCATAGTGCTTCATTTTCCAATATCCATGATTTAAGCAAAAGCAGCAAAGAAACAGAGACTTTAGGGAAAGTTCCCGAGAAAGAAATAAGGAATTTAGAAGAATTGTTGTTACAAGAAAATCGGACATTGGAGACATCTCTCGTGAAATATATTTGAGACTAAGTCTAGATAGCAGCATTGGGTTCCGTGCTCTATCCACTAGTACTCCCATCGAAGAATAACAGACTAGAGTCATAGAACTTTAATTAGTCAGGTAAGCCTTAAGATTATTACTATTCTTGAGACGACCATAAGACAGTTCCAGAAGTATCCTATTAAAAGGTAAGCTCAGAACATTTGGATGAGTGCAGATTGCCCATTATTTTATATGCAGTAGATATTTCAAAGCATAGTGCTTCATTTTCCAATATCAATGATTTTTGCCGAAGCAGAAAAGAAACAGAGATTTTAACTAAACTTCGCGACAAATAATTAACGAATTTAGAAGAATTGTTGTTACAAGAAATGGACATTGGAGTCTTTATAAAGAATAGCCAGTTTGTAATTTCATGTTATTCGTTGTCCAAGACGTCAAAGAAACAAATATTCTGCCAAAAAGCTCAACTTTTTTGTTTGTGGCTGATGAATGAATCGTCGATCAAAGAAAACATCGGCTCCACCAATATTTGAAACGAATTTGTTATCAAATCTGACAATTTATAGTTGCATAAAGCCAAAAATTTTTTGATGTCACTTTTGTCAGAAACGAAACACAATGATTAAGGTGACCGAGCTGTACTGACAACAAAACAAATCAATTGCTCTTGCGCCGAAGTGGATTTGCTCAAAAGCTACCTCTCTCTTTTAGAGTACTTTCTGTTGTATCAAGTCCAAACAGGCGAAAATGCAATTATTGAAACTAACACCTTTAACTATGCGCAAGCAACAAGTGCCAATTCAGAACTCTCTGAGGATAACAGTCTTTCAGAAAAAATTCGACAACTTGTGAAAAAGGGAAATGTGGGCTCAATCCCCTACTGTGACAAAGAGTTACAACTTTTTCACGGCTTAGCTTGGATGAGTGCAGATTGACCATTCTTTTATTTGAAGTAAATAGTTCAATGCATTGTGCTTCATTTTCCAATATCCATGATTTAAGCAAAAGCAGCAAAGAAACAGAGACTTTAAGGAGACTTCTCGAGAAAGAATTAATGAATTGTTGATACAAAAAAATCGGACATTGGACACTTTATAAAGAGCAGCCAACTTGTAACTTCATGCTATTCGTTGTGCAAGACGCCAAGCAAAAAAACGTTTTGCCAAAAAGTTCAATTTTTCTGTTTCTGTCTAAAGAATGAATCGTCGATCAGAGAAAACATCGGCTCTGCCAAAAGTTCAAATGCATTCGTTATCGAATCTGACAGTTTAGAGTTGCATAAAGCCTAAAAATCTTTTGGCTGTCACTTTTGTCAGAAACGAAACACAATAATTCACGTGAACAAACTGTACTGAAAATAAAACAAATCAATTGCTCTGGCGCTAAATTGGAGTTGCTTAAAATTTATCTTACTCTCTTAGAGTACTTTCAGTTGTATCATGTCCATACAAACGAAAATGCAACAACTGAAACTAATCCGATTACCTATGCCCAAGCGACAAGTGCCAATTCGGATCTCTCTGAAAGATGAGAGACTTCCAGAAAAAATTTGACAATTTGTGAAAGAGGGAAATGTGGGCTCAATCACCTACTGTGACATTGAGTTAGAATTTTTCACGGTTTAGCTTGGACGAGTGCGGATTAACCATTCCCTTATTTGCAGTAGAGAGTTCAAAGCATATTGCTTCTTTCTCTTATAGCAAAGTTTCATGTCAAAGCAGCAGAGAAAAAGAGACTTTAGGGAAAGTTCCCGAGAAAGAAATAAGGAATTTAGAAGAATTGTTGTTACAAAAAAATCGGACATTGGAGACTTTATAACGAGCAGCCAATTTGTAACTTCATGCTATTCGTTGTGCAAGACGCCAATCAAATAAACATTGTGCCAAAAAATTCAATTTTTCTGTTTCTGGCTAACGAATGAATCGTCGATCAGAGAAAACATCGGCTCCGCAAAAAGTTCAAATGCATTCGTTATCGAATCCGACAGTTTAGAGTTGCATAAAGCCTAAACATCGTTTGGCTGTCACTTTTGTCAGAAACGAAACACAATAATTCACGTTAACAAACTGTACTGACAAAAAACAAATCAATTGCTCTGGCGCTGAATTGGATTTGCTTAAAAGGTATCTTACTCTTTTAGAGTAATTTCAGTTGTATCATGTCCATACAAACGAAAATGCAAAAACTGAAACTAATCCGTTTACCTATGCCCAAACGACAAGTGCCAATTCAGATCTCTCTGAAGGATGACAGATTTCCAGAAAAAATTTGACAATTTGTGAAAGAGGGAAATGTGGGCTCAATCACCTGCTGTGACATTGAGCTCGAATTTTTCACGGTTTAGCTTGGACGAGTGCGGATTACCTCTTCCCTTATTTGCAGTAGACATTTCAAAGCATATTGCTTCTTTTTCTTATATCAAAGTTTCATGTCAAAGCAGCAGAGAAAAAGAGACTTTAGGGAAAGTTCCCGAGAAAGAAATAATGAATTTAGAAGAATTGTTGTTACAAAAAATTGCACACTGGAGTCTTTAAAAAGAGTTGTCAGTTTGTAATTTCATGTTATTCGTTATCCAAGACGTCAAAGAAATAAATATTCTGCCAAAAAGCTCAACTTTTGTTTGTGGCTGATGAATGAATCGTCGATTAGAGAAAACATCGGCTCCACCAATAGTTGAATTGCATTTGTCATCAAATCTGACAGTTTGGAGTTGCATAAATCCAAAAATTTTTTTGGTTGTTACTTTTGTCAGAAACGAAACACAATAATTCACGAAAACCAAGTGTACTGACTATAAAACAAGTTAAATGCTCCGGCGCCGAAGTAGATTTGCTTAAAAGGTACTGTCGTACTCTACTTATACTGTCGTACAACTCGCGGTGCGGGTGTGCTTAGTTTTACTTAAACTGTGATTCGCAGAGCAAGATCCTGACTTAAGTGTTCAACCCCTACTCGTGGAGCAGGAATTACAAAGAGAATTGTTTAACTGAATTTGAATTGCAAAGTTAAGAGAATGAATGAATTGCTTAAAAGCAAATCGTGAATGCGTGAACAGACTTGTCTGATCAGGAAGCGGGAAACCTGGAAGGAAATGACAAACAGATCACAAGATACTAAATGAACAAGTATGAACAATTTATGAAGGGCAAATAAAATGAACTAATTTCAGTCATCGTATAAAATTCGAACTGCATCAAATAAATAACGAAGGATGATATCCCTGGGTATCACATACCCCTTACATCGACAAAGACAATTCTTACAATAACAATTTTCGAATGTATTAACTAATAACAATATTTACAAATTAGTTCTTGGTCCGCGGTTAAGTAAATAGTATAGTAATAGTAAAACAATATTTGTACTGGCTAAAAAATAAATACTAATATATTATAAAGTTTCTTAATTAACACAGTTCGTACAGGAGCTAAGTTTCTAGTTGTTCCATTCATCTAAATTTTGTCCTTCGGCTTCAAACACAGTCACTGACTGAACTAGCGTTGGAAAGTCGATGTCTAGAAGAGAAGGGTCTCACGGGGCGGGTGGCGAAACGTCTCCTATCCATGGGGAGATATTGAACTCGGCAGGCTGTTGATCCGCAATGTTTTGAACCGTTTCAACAATGAACTCGGGCGGGCGCTGGTACTTCTCAACACCACCCGCTTTTCGTCGTCGTTTAGGCGGTGCTGCGATCATCGAGTCAGGAGATGGGCTATCAAAGCCGTAAAAAGATGGGCTTCGACGATTTCGATCTGATGATCTTTGCGGTTGTTTCGCTGCGGCAGTTGTAGTTGCGGACAAAGTTGTGGGCTGTTCGTTATGCTAAACAGTGCCAACTTCTTGCTGCTGGTTTCGAATAGCAAGAAAGTTTGAGATTTTAGACGTTTGTCCTCGCATCGCGCGTGAAATATTCGATTTTGAGGAGGAAACCCCGCTGCCCGGATCACGCTTGCGATGCTTCATTTTCTTATCCCCCTTCTGTTTCCTCGTGAACTCTTTAACGTGGCTTTGAATTAGCTCCTCCACCAGTTTCTCTCCTGATCTTGGTCCACTGCGGTCCGCGTACGCCTTTAACGGAGTTTGCCGCTCCAGTTGCATCCCGAATTTCGCAATATCTCACTACAGGTTATTTACTCTCACTACAGGTTATAGGTTTTCCGGGTTCTTTGATCGTGGAAGTCGTCGGGCTAACTTTCAGGATATGTGAGCCAGGCGCGAGTACCTCATACAATCCCTCTAAGTTTTTCTTCGAGCGTCGTTTTCCATGGATTTTTCGGGCTAAGTTTAATTCCACCGCTCGCTCTTTGAGAGGGATTGGGCGAATGGCCTTCGTTCGCAGGAAGCGTGATTCGCCATCCGCGCTTGCCTGTTCTTTTGTTTTCGCCTCTTGCGTCGCTCGTGACATCCCGATCTCGACCTCAATGTCACTGTGGTACCCATTCACCCACTTGTCATCTTGAATTATTTCTTCCGGCATCACTGTTTCTTCATCTAAATAGTAGTTTACAATGTTTTCATATGTGAGATTGAACAATTTAGGTGTGGTTGATATCACGCTCAGCGGAGTATTAGGTTTTCTTCCAACGTGTGCTTCGAAAGGCGAGATCTTTGTTGTTCTTTGTTTACATATTCGCAATTGATGTATTGTTATCTTTAATTCATGCTTTACATGAAACGCATTAGCAGACGATTTTTCCTCTTTGGTACATGCAAGTCTATTTTTAATCGTTTGAAGAAGTCTTTCTGCCAGTCCAAAAGCACGATGACCGTTCACTGGAGCTTTAATTATATCGACATTATTTTTGTAACAAAAGGTCTTTACTTGATTGCCCACCAAACATTTTGCTTGATCCAGTCTAATAGATCGTGGAATTCCGTGATTTTCAATATACATGTCCAAAAATTTTAGAAAATTTGGTCCATTTGCCTTGTCATAAATACATGCAGTATGGTTTTTAGAAAAACGACCAATAGCTGCTAAGAAGTAAATTTCGTTACCCTTTTTATCAAAATTGGACCTCCAAAGTCAATTTGAACTTCTTGATTTGGTTCAACGCACGGTATATGAGGAATAAATTGCTTAGCGGGGATAACAGATTTAAGATTCTTACCGATCACTGTGCAACACTTGAATTCTGTAGCTTTAACGATAAGCTCGCGATGCATGTATGTTCACCAGCAATGCGTGGCCATGCATATCATACTCCATGTGCCCGGATGGCTGGAGATGTCTTCAATCATCGCCTCTCGCAGGACGTTCGGTATGGCGAATTTTTCATCGATACATACACACCCGGAACGTACACGGAGATCTCTCCAATATGAGTGTATGTATGGGTTCAGGGCTTTGAGACGACTTTCATTGTTTGTTAAAATGCATTCCCGGACCTCTTTTAACACTGCGTCCTTGCTGTTCAACGACGCAATTAGTGATTTATTGAAAATCTTTGACAAATTATAGTCAAATGTTGGTACATGTGGGCTGGGTGTGAGAGGGGTACTTGCGTTAGACCAGTGAGCTGGAGATGTTGGCGTTGTTATTGGTAGGGACTTGCTGCGCGGGTGTCGTTTGAGGAATTTTAAAGCTGATTTGCGGTGCGGGAATTGCCTGGCGAATTAGAACGCTGACTTGCGGGGCGAGTTGCGTTTTGACTCGATGATTGTTGATTCGCCGTGCGAGATGCGTCGTTAAAACGAACGCGAGTGACGCGTTTTTTCGAAGGCATATTGTTACTAGTTTTGTTTATATAGTTTATTTCTGACGATGATTTAGATGACAATGAATTTTTTGAATTGAAAATGCACGACTAAATTGTAGGATGGTTAGAGGCAAAAAACACTGATTTTATTTGTGGGTGGTGACCTTTAAAGATATTCGAGGAATGTCTCCTAATTGGCGGGATTTTAGATTGAATTTTTTGAGGCTCGCGCGGCGCAAGAGCTAATTCAATCCGAATTTGGAATAATTGTTTACGCTTATTGGTATTTCGCTGAGCGAGAGGAGTGTTAAGTGGATTTTGTGACGCGAGATCTACATATTTGAAATTGTTAAAATTACAATTAATATTTGAAGCTAACTTTCACGGAGCAGGGGAATTATAATAAACATCTTTGTATACTCGTGCTGCATGTGTGCTAATTAAGTTTATCGCCTTATTGTTGGCCTCAATTTTAGGTGTGATTTGTAATGCGGGATCGTGTGCCTCAACTTTTGGTGTGATTTGTAATGCGGGATCATGTGCCTCAGTTTAAGGTGTGATTTGTAATGCGGAATCGTGTGCCTCAATTTCAGGTGTGATTTGTGATGCGGGGTTATTATTAATTGGGGTAAATGAGGTGCAGATTTTGTGTTATTTAAATCCAATTAAATAATAGATGCAGAAATTAACTTTAACTTTGCTACAATGAATTCCTCATCATACGCGGAGACTTTTTCTAGCTTTTTGAGACGAGTGTCTAGAAATGTAGTCAAATAAACCCATTTTCGCCCCGGGAAGATGTTCGATATGGAATTGAAATGGGAGTAAATGATCGATCCAGCGAGTTAATCTACTGTTGTATCATTTATTCGATCTATTTTCCTGCATGATAGATAGAAGAGCTCGATCCGTTATGACTGTAAAATTTTTTCCGTACAAATAATTTTTAAAATATTCAATTGACCAAACTACACCCAGAAGTTGAAGTTCGTTTACGCTATAACGTTCTTCGCAAAAATTCAAAAACCGAGACGTAAATGCGATTGGTTTCCGCCCATCAACGGTCAGATGTTCAAGAGCTGCTCCGAGACCGGAACGAGACGCATCGCATTTTACGCGTGTTTCGAGTTGCGGGTTATAGTGACTATTTGCGGTTGCGTTTGCCATGCGATTTTTTTTTTCAATAAAACAGTTCTCATGTTCCTCTGTCCAGATAAATTTTGATGTCGTCTTCAGCAATGGGCGGAGGGGATGGCTAATTTGAGCAAGATTTGGAATGAATTTCCCCATGTAATGAACCGACCCCAGAAAAGAACAGAGTTTCTTTAGAGTTTTCGGAGCTTCAAGTGCTAAAATCGCAGCTGTTTTACTTTCGAGAGGCGAGATACCCGATTGTGAAATATGGTATCCTGGCCAATCAATTTTTAACTTTCCAAAATGACATTTAGAAAGTTATCCTAAGATTTTCATCATCTAATCGTTTAAGACAGTTCATGACATAGCATTTATGTTCTTCCAGAGACCCTTTGCTAACGATCAAAAAGTCGTCTAAAAACAGTATGTATTCTCTAGACCAATTAGAGTGTAGTCCATAGCTTTTTGAAATTCTGCTGTCATATCTGTTAGCCCGTAAAATCTTGTTTGGAATCTGTAAGTACCAGTCATATCACCACTAATAATGTTAAAGTTACATTGATTTGCCGTGTTAGTATCTAAATTTAATTGACTGTATGCGTACTTCAAATATATTGTGGATAAGTATGTTGTGTTTTGCGACGCGGGAGCACTAATTTGCTGAGAAATGGATTCGATTAGCGTATCAATATTTGGCATCTGACATTTACTCTTGTGATTGGCTTTGTTCAATACATTTGAATCCAGTGCAAGCTTTATCGTTTGATCTTTTTTTACGGTGACCAATATTGGTGATATGAAGTATTTATCAGGACAACTTGAAAGTTTTATGATGTTTTTCGTCTAACAATTTTTTGAGTTCGTTATTGACTTTTTCTTGCTTTTTTTTGTTTTTGTTTTTTTTGTTTTTTTGTTTTTTTTTCACATTTTTTTGTTTACTTTCGCAAAATGATTTAGAAGTCCACATTTGTTGCAGGTTTTACCTTTTGCGATACTTTTATCACGATGATTCGGAAGCGAAATTCCTCCACAGTTTGAACCGTGGAGTGTTGAACGTTTGTTCTGTCTTGGAATATTGTTCAAATTTTGCCAATTCGGGGTCGAGAATCATTAGCAAATTGAACTGCGTTGACGTTGGCCGGGTAACAATCTTGTTTTGTTGTTGAATTTGATGTTGCCTTCGCATCCCAAAATCCATGTTAATTGCTAGCTCTAATGCCTGACGCGGTTCAACTGTTTGTTTAGGAAGTTCCTTTTTAGATTCAGGATCCATTAGATTAGTGATGAAGACGTCGCGTATCAGGGTCTCTTCCTTATTTTCAAAGTCGCAGTTCTCTGCCAATTCTTTAATGTTCCATAGAAGTGTTCTACTCTTTCTCCCCGAAGCTGTTTCGTAATCAAGAAAACGTGACGTCGAAAGTCATGTTCCGAGGACGGATGAATGCCTCTTCCACTATCTTCCAGAAGTCTACAGTAGAGAGAGTAACGATCATGATATGAGGGTTCTTGCAGTTAAGGACGCGACGGCCTTCTACCCCGATGCTTAGGTAGAGTAGAGACACGGTTTTGTGATCCGCCAGTGGCCACGGTTTGTGACCACACATAATGCCAACTTCATTTAGCCGTTGGCATTAGTTTTGCCAATTCATCTTTTTCTGCGCGTTGCGAGCGTTCCTCTCTCTCCGATTGTGCGGAAGCACCAACTATAGTTTTTTTCATATATTGGTTCGAAGGGAAGTTCCACCATATCGGGTTTGGGTCCAAGTAGTGTATTAAGAATAGTATTCTCTTTTGCCAACAGTGCCAATTTTTATTGCACTCTCCATTTCTCCCAGCGGAGAGGAGGGTCGGGTGTAGGTTTATCCCAGAAAGGGTCAATTCCGAGAGGTGTACGTTTAGTTGCTGACTGCGCCATGTCGTACTCTACTTATATAGAGTAGCTACTCGCGGTGCGGTTGTGCTTAGTTTTACATAATTTGTGATTCGCGGAGCGAGATCCTGACTTGAGTGTTCAATGCTTACTCGCGGAGCGGGAATTACAAAGAGAATTGTTTAACTGAATTTTAATTGCAAAGTTAAGAGAATGAATGAATTGCTTAAAAGCATATCGTGAATGCGTGATCAGACATGTTTGATCACGAAGCGGGAAACCTAGAAGGAAATGACAAACAGATCACAAGATACTAAATGAACAAGTATGAACCATTTATGAAGGGCAAAAAATGAACTATTTTAAGGCATTGCATAAAATTTACACTGCACCAAATAAATAACTAAGGATGATATCCTTGAGTATCACAGGTATCTTTCTCTTTTAGAGTAATTTCAGTTGTATCATGTCGATACAGGCAAAAATGCAAAAATTGAAACTATCTCTTTTAACTATGCCCAAACAACAAGTGCCAATTCAGATCTCTCTGAAGGATGACAGTCTTCCAGAAAAAATTTGACAACTGGTGAAAGAAGGAAATGTGGGATCAATCAACTAACGTGACAATGAGATTTTTTCACGGTTTTAGCTTGGATGAGTGCGGATTACTCATTCTTATATTTGCGTTAGATAGCTCAAAGCATAGTGTTTTGTTTTCCAATATCAAAGTTTTATGCCAAAGCTGCAGAGAAACAGAGGCTTTAAGGAAACTTCTCGAGAAAGAATTAATGAATATAGAAGAATTGTTGTTTCCAAAAATCGGACATTGGAGCCTTTATAAAGATTAGCCAGTTTGTTATTTTATGCTATTTGTTGCCCAAGACGTCACAGAAATAAGCAAATTATAACAGATTTTTATATTACTGATAAAGCTGGAAAATACATTGAAGATATAGATGAAGCTATTATTAACTCTTTAGAAGAAAATAAAAACTGTTATCAGTTTAGAAAAGCTAAGAGTTTTAAATATAAGGTCACAACTGAGTGTGAGTTCAAGAAGAGAACCGAAGAACAAGTTAAAACTACTAAAATATTCTTCAACACTGACTATATTTTTAATAATGCAATATATGAATATGGTGACTTCAAACAATGGTTAGATTTTGAAAAGGAAAAATATGAGGGTTATGGCTATGATTTTGAGTTTCCTGGATTAAGAAGTATTCAGATATATATTGAACCAACCAAAGCATCTGTTGGTAGTTATATAGATTTACCTCCCAATCTCAATTACTCTTAATCAATAATAAATATACGCAATTCTAAATAATACAACTGCTTACAACTAATTATTACTGCTTCGCTACATCCTGCTATGGACCATGCAACACGTTGAAAGTAAATATGAAAATAATCTAATTGTACCAAGACAACAACATGAAGATGACTTTGTTTATATAACAAGAATACAGAAATTGTAAAATATTAATATTTGTTTATACACACCTTGTGTTGAGGGCAAAGTAGAATTGTTTCCACCAGTGGATGATTTTGACAAAGATGGAAAAGATGTCAGAATATTAGTTTGGTTACCACACTGTGCTCTAATTAAAGACATAGAAAACTTGTTAAATCGACCGAATAAAATGCATCATAAATTCTATTACTGTGATAGATGCACATATTGGTTTAACTCTCTAACTAAATACGACAAACACGAATGTTGCCACTCTTTCAAACCAGAGATTGTTTGTTCTAAGAAGAAGAAAATTACTCAAATTAAATGAACATAAACATCAGAGTATAAAAAGTATTATAACTGCTGATTTAGTGTTGTGTTATCGATGTCACAACTAACAGCAAAAAATATTTAATAGCTGAACACATACAAATAAGTGTTGGTTACATCTGGCAAAACAACTTCAAATACTACTTCGGTCTTGATTGTATCATAAAAATTGCTAGAGATCTATCAGAAATAGAAACAGTTAACAGTTTCAAGCGTAACAAACAAATGATATTTACAGAAAAAGACAAATTATATCATTGTTGGTTATTGAGATTGTTGGTTAATGTGAAGTGTTGTTAAATTAGATACATCAAAAGATAAACAAACGCTAGATGATTTCGTTGAAGCAAAGAGAGATGGTATAGGTGGTATAATGGGTGATAGATTGGTCAACAGAAGTGAAAGTAACATGACTCTATGGTATACAGATGCAAACAACCTATATGGCTATGCAATGATGCAAAAGTTACCCTGTAAGGACTTCAAGCACTCTGACACATATCTAGACGAAGGGGAAACCACGTATAATAAATACTCCAAATAATAGTGATCATGGTTATTATTTAGTTTGTGAATTTAATTATACTAATAGTTGTAAAGATAGAACAGAGCAACTAGCATTAATGCCAAATAAAAGAAAGATAAAGGACAATGAATTAGCCTATAGAGAAAGAGAGAAAAGTAGAGCAATAACAAAGAAATTAATTTTAGATCAAAACAACAAAACCGAATAAATGTTTCATTATGGGAGTTAAAGGTCTATGTTATGATGGATGTAAAAGTAACTAAAATTCATAGAGTAATTAAACTTAAACAAGATTACATATGTAGAGACTATATTCAAAACATTACTAATAAAAGAGCAACAGCGAAAACTGAAGCGGAAAAGGATGTAAGGAAATTAATGAACAACTCACTATATGGAAGAATGTGAATGAATCCTCTACACTTCCTTCAAAGTATGTTCTTACACGATGAAGAAAAGATAATGAAAAGTATAAGTAAACCAACATTTAAGAATATAGCTAGATATAAGGATTATAGCCAAATTGAATATATAAAAAAAAATAGAATATGATTCTCATTCTCCGGTATATGTAGGTGTTACTATGTTAGAATTAAGTATATTACAACTGTATAATGTATTCTATAAAATCCTTCAACAATCTCTCAAAGATCTACAACTCCATTATATGGACACTGATAGTTTTGTAATAAGCTTTAGCGAGGGTAAGGTCGACAATGAACACATGGACCTAAGCAATCTCGAAGCACCAATCAAAACTAATAATAAATTTCCAGGTAAATTCATACATGAATTGGGAAGTAGAATAATAGAATAGTTTATAGCCCTGTCACCAAAGACATATAGCTTTAAAGATTACCCAAATCAAATTAAAGAAAAAGGAATAAAAATTGTAAGAATGCTAAACATGAAGAGTATTATAATGCATCAATATAAAACACACAGAGAACGGTAGATGAATGTAGAATACAAAAATTTGGTGATAACATGACAACAACAAAATCAAGTGCAATTAGTCTAAACACATTTGATGATAAAAAGACTTTGTGTCAATAATATTGAAAGCTATCTTCATGATGAGAATCTATATCTATTCAAAAGAGATCTAGTTAATAAAATTAGGAAAATACCATTAGATGTAGACAAAGACCAATGGCTAATAATATTCTAGAACTAACCATTAATGATGATAGCGATTCAATTAAAGCTGTTATTAAACTATATAATGACCTGTGAAGCAGTTTTTCATCTGCGAAGCAGTTTCAATGATTTAACCTGATTTTTATCTTAACAAATAAAAAATGAATAAGCCAGATAAACTTATAGAATAAAGTAAACTACAAAAACTAAACAGAAAGTTTAGATTAGAAGACAAACTAAAACAACAAGAATATTATGGTGAAATAAAAGAGTTATTTGATCCTCTAATTAAAACTTTAAATGCTAATAGTGAAACATGGCTAGCCCATAATGAGCAGAATCTAGCATTGGATGAACAAACATTCAGAGCAATAGATTGACAAAATCATGAGTTAGATGAACAAACTAGAGCTATCCAGAAAACTAGTTCCCAGATTAATGAAACTCCTTCAAAGATCAACAAATCATTAACGATGTCTAATGAAGCATTAATGAAGTCCAATAAAGCTGCAGAGGAAGCTCGAGATAAACCAGGAATTATAATAGATAAAGACACAGCTTATATTTTTCATTTAATGACAAATCAAACTAACCCACAATTAGAGTTAAAGTTCGGAAATTTAGATATTGGTGAATTTGAAATGAATGGTGTTATAGTAACTTATCAATATAATTCATTTATAGTTAAGGATAATATATATGAAGTTACTCATGGTTTTTTTTCACTTTCTTACTAACCCAAATATAACATATGGTGAAATCGAGGAAAATAAAACAATAATAAAAGATTTTTACTAGATATTAAATATGATATAAGAAAAAGTGATGAGAGAAGCAGTAGATATAGAACATTAAAACGTATACTGGGGGTAAAAGATGAAAGATGATGTATTTGGTAGTGGTTTAAATAGCATTGACATCCTATAATCCAAATAACCAACGATGTTGTCATGTGAATGATTTATTAGAAAGATTAGAATTAATTATACCAGAAACAAAAGCTGGTCATGATGGTTTATACGATGAAATGTTAAATATATCTAAACAACTATTATCAATGAATATTATTAATAAAGAACCACTACATATATTTGTTTTTAATTATGGTAAATAGCTGAAACAATGACTACGTCCATCAAGGAAAATGCTTAGCAGATGAGCAAAGCTATGACTACGTCCATAATGAAACAACAACACACAATTGAAACTAAACGACAACTCAAAGCTAAAGAAGTATTCAGTCCTCAACAAAAAAAAGTTTAGAAGAGAAAGAATAATACCATTATATCAAGATGAAACATGGTCAGCTGATTTAATTGATAAGTCATCTCTAAGTAAATACAATAATAACTATAAGTTTATATTAACAGTTAAAGATATATTCACAAAACATGCATGGGTCATACTTTTAAATAATAAATCCGGTTTATCTATAACTAATGGTTTTAAAACAATCCTATCAGAAGGACGAAAACCAGAAAAATTATGGGTAGAAAGAGGTAGTGAACTTTACAATAAAACATTTAAATCTTCACTGAAAGAACATGAAACCGAACTATATTCTGCTTATAGTGATTTAAAGGCTGTGTTTTTAGAGAGATTTAATAGAAAATTATTACACATAATTAATAAACCAATATTCATCAATGGTGATGGTAATTGGGTAGACATTTTAAATGATGCAGTAATAACCTATAATAATAACAATCATTCAACAATTAATATGACACCCGTGGATCCCTCAAATAATCCTGATAAAGTTAGATACTCATTCAATTTTAAAGTTATTAAACCTAAACATAAAGTCGGTGATTGTGTTAGGAATGCTGACAAACGTAACATTTTCTCTAAAAGTTACACTTCTATTTGGAATAGAGAATTGTTTAAAGTTAAAGATGTTTTAAAAACACAACCATCAACATATAAGATAGAAGATATGAATGGAGAGATAATAGAATGTAAATACTATGAACAGGAATTCTTAAAATCCGAGTTTGATTTTGAATCTAATAACAAGGTTTTCGAATCATTAAATATCAACATAGTTGCGGGTTCCCGATAGACCTCCGGTCAGCTACAAAGTAGATAGTTTCTTTCTGTAAACAAATACATATATGACAGGAAAAGATTTAACCAAGCGAAACATCAATCAACATCAATATCAACAAACAACTTAACACTAAGTAAGGCTCGTGGGTTATTCCTAGAAGATAATGATTACATTGACATGAAAGATACCTATAAAATTACAAATGTACATCCCCCCATAGATAAAAATGATGTTGTTAATAAAGAGTATTGTGACAATAACTTATCATCTTCTTCTAATGAATTCGATATTTTAAGTAGAAATAGAACTGAACTAAGAAAAGCTGATTTTGATAAAGTCACAACTAAAATCTTACAACTAAACAAAATGCAAGTTAATGAAGAACTAATTAATGAGTTTATTCAATCAACAAATGAAGTTACAAATACTGTTGACTTTTGTAATAAAGTTGCTAGTGATACCATCTCTACGTATAACCAATTATGACAAAAATTTGATAATAATAAGTTCAATCAGAATATTACTAACATTCAGCTAGATGATATGCTCACTACTGGACTAAAGAAATTTGCAGAAGTTAATAAAAAGACTAATTCTGCTGTTGATGAGGACCTTATAAAGAATAAAAAGATAACAGTACAATAAATAGTAGCTATTTTATTTAAAAGTAAGCTAGTAGACAACAATGAACCAGCAAGACTTGAGATGCATTATGATTTTAATCATGAAGATATCATGAAAAAGATTGAGAGTTATTTTACTATATAGTAATGACAATACTATGACTATGACAATGACTAGGACTATGGCTCAAGCAAAATACTTTATTTAATTAAAATGGACGACACTAAACCCAGTGCACCTTACTTTACCCTAATGTCACCTATTTCTCAGAACAATACATAAACGATAAAATCCTAGCTTATAATAAATTTAATAACAATATTAACATTATAAAAGATATTAGAAATTATTTTAGAAATTAGATATTTGAAATTGAAACTAGTAACTATAATAAGAAGTTATATAGATATAAAAATTATATTAACATAGCTGAGATAACAGAAATACTATTATCATCAATAGCAACAACTGCAACATCAACATCAGTTGCATTAACGGGTATAGGTTTATCTCACTCTATACCAACAACTTTTGCCACACCAACTGTTCGTGGTTCATTACCAAGAACAATTAATACTAAAATAAGAAATAAAAATATAAAGTATTCACAGATGTATATTTTAAGTAAACAGTTTAGTGACAAGTTTAATAAACTATATAATAAATCAATGAACGATAATAAAATAGATAATGAGTAATATAATGAATTAGTTAAGGTATATGAGGAATATAAGAAGAATAAAAAAATTAAGTTGAGTGTTTTTTAAACTGAAGTTATTAGTGTTTAGATATGATAATATATTTAGTAATAGTAATGCTAGTATTAATATCTACAATTAGATGTACATCTTTATCAATATCTATATCTATATCTATATCTATATCTAGTATTAGATGTACATCTATATCTATATCTATATCTATATCTATATCTATATCTATATCTATATCTATATCTATATCTATATCTATATCTATATCTATATCTATATCTATATCTATATCTATATCTATATCTATATCTATATCAATATCTATATCTATATCTATATCTATATCTATATCTATATCTATATCTATATCTATATCTATATCTATATCTATATCTATATCTATATCTATATCTATATCTATATCTATATCTATATCTATATCTATATCTTTATCTATATCTATATCTATATCTATATCTATATCTATATCTATATCTATATCTATATCTATATCTATATCTATATCTATATCTATATCTATATCTATATCTATATCTATATCAATATCTATATCTATATCTATATCTATATATATATATATATATATATATATATATATCTACATTTATATCTAGTATTAGATGTAGATCTGGAATTAAACTATCTTTTCTTTGCATCTAAATATAACCCTCTACCTTTCTGTACTACTTTTATACCTTCCCAGTAGTTGCAAATTTAATTAAGTCATTTGTGGATGATAAAGCTGCTCAAGGGTCTCTACTTGCAGCTGCACTTCCTATTTTACTTGCAATTTCTATTGATCTTACTGGGTTATTAGCAATTTTCTTTCCAATGTTAACTGTTGCTTTACCAACACCTTTAAAGGAATCCTTCAATCCCTCAGCTTCTATTGTTGCATCACTAACGGCCATTGACTTATTTTTCTTACAATTAACACAATTACCCTTTAACATCTTAGTACTTTTTGAAGTAATAAAACCTCTTATGTTTTTAGTACCACTATAATTTCTACCACCAACACAAAATGAATTAGTTTTAAACTTATTAAAGTTACTCATATTTCTGTATATAAAAAATAATGGAAGTTAAAAAGTATAATTCTATTGTTGTTATAAGTAAACATAAACCTAAAGATAAAGCCAAAGGGGCTTCGACCTTGGTTCTTCAATCACTACCTAAGACTAAGAATAAGCTTGAAGCTAGAGGCTTGTCTCTAGAGAATAAAAAGAAACTAGATATTATTTATGCTAAAGGTTTTGTTAAGTCTAGTAGGAAATCGTTTACAGGTATGATTATAACAATAAAAAGAACTAGAACTAAACTTTTAGAAATAACTAAGATACAATATCAACAATATCTTATTACCATCACTATTTACACTAATAACCTTTCTAGGTAATACTAATGCATGATCTATAACATCTACAACTGCAGCACTAAATTTAAGAATAAGTTGTATTGGTTGTGGACCTATATGATAATTTTGATATCTAGTACCAAACACATATAATCTATAACTACTTTTGAATGTTCTATGATTTACATATAGTTTAATATTATGAGGAAATCCATTATAATCTTTATTAAAAATAACAAACTCTTTTAAAGCCTCCTTATATTTATTAGTACCATAATTAATAATCATTCTGTATTCGCGATAAAACTCACTACCAATCTTACAATAACAATCAGTAACTTTCATTAAACCAAATGTACTTGCATCATGAGTCTGTTCATTATCATTATTATTTTCAAAACCAATTATTATATATTGTGGTCTTTCCATACCATTTTCCATACCAAGATCAAATAAGAAGTTAGTAGCATTGTGTAGATTCTTATAAAAGGTCTTTCTTTCATAATAACTAAAATCAATATTATTCTTTTTTTTAATCCTTTCTGTACATCAATTCTATTGTCATTACTAGGATGAATACTAGGTACACACCATGATATATCTCCAATATCTATATTACCATCTTTAGCTACTGCACCAGAAGCAGCATCAACTCTAAATAGAGCCCTATCATTATTATTTCTTTTTAATATCAGTTTAAATCCTAACCCATTTATAATCTTTTCTAAGTCATTCACAAAACCAAACAGATCACTCATCTTAACCATCATATACATATGACCTCGTTCGGCAGCAGCATGATCACCTTAAATTTGACTATCTCTATAACCTTGATTTCAAACAAAACCACTCTCATATTCATCATCAGTACTAGTTAATAACTTATACATCAAAAGATTAGGATGACAATGATCTATATACTCAATAGTCCTACCACCACTAGTTTCAAGCGTAACTGAACTAATTAAGCCATCATAACGTAATTAACTAATCTGATATTAGCATTATTAGCAAATACCCCACCGGCATTATTTGATACAACAAACTCTATCTCTAGATATGAATCGCGTATATTTAAATGATTCTCCTCTCTATTGAGAATGATATTAATCATTGTTGCTAGATTATTTGGTTTATATTTTATGATCTTGCTTTTGTGTATATCATTATTATAATCATAAGTTGTATCCAAGTTGAATTCAATTTTCATGAGTTAAAAAATGACAGACAACTTAATCTTATGGGAACTACAAAAGATTCATGAAGCTCTAACTAAAACTAAAGAAGAACACACACTTAACTTTAGAATGATAAAATCAATAGAAAAGTTTTATTATAGTGAACCTATACTCAATACAACAAAATTAGGTTTAACTAGATTATCAGTCTATAACTCAGTGTTTAATGTGAAGAGAAGGAATAATCAATATTTATATGCTGGTACGGTTTTAGATGGTGATGATGATGATGATGCTTTAGCAGAACCTCTTAGCTCTAACTCAAACACTAATTTTAACACTGACCCTAACAACAACACTAACTCTAGCCCTAAAATTACATCTGTTCTAAAATTACAATTTTAAAAGAATCCCATTGTTAAATTTAACTATTACACCAGGTGCATATGAATTAACTGAAAAAGCAGAATTAATAAAAGAAGAAAATGAGGGTAATAATATAAAAGAACCTGATAAGAATACAATGAAATGTATAATGGAAACAAAACAAGGTGCACTTATCTTTGATGTAGAAAACTCAATAGCCTCATTACTAGGATTTAGAAAAATATTTTATAAACAAGGTAAATATACATCTCAAAAGATAATTGATATTATGGGTTTTAGTACTATTAACATCCATTGTAATGTGATATCTGGTGTTAAAGATAATGGTAATAACACAAAAATTTTATATACTTTTACTCTAACAGAACCCCCAGTTTACTTGATAAATATTACACGAACCAATATCTTACATCAAAAAGTAACAAAGGATAGAATAGAATATATTGAATTTCATATTAAAATGAGCATGGAAGATCAATTGATTTCAACGGTGATGTGTTGAGTTTTACTTTGCATCTAGTGTAACTAGATGGTCAAGGAACCGTCTGATTTAGGCATAGTCGTAGTCATAGTCTTAGTCATAGACTTAGACTCAGTCATAGACAAAGAATTAGACTTAGTCATAGACTTAATCATAAATATAATTAAACTACAAAACTCTCCAATCCCAATTAATTTTTAGTTTACCATTAATATATTTATTTTTAGATATATCAATGACAATGTAATTATAAAACTCTTTCCATACCTTATTACATATACTAGTAAAATCAGTGTAACTAAGTTCAACATTTTTAAAGAAATCTTGATATAAAGATGTGAGGAGTTTACCTATGTTCAAATAAAATAAATGGATTACAATTTGCTCTAACATTCTGTCTATCTATTGTGAATAGATTTTGATAAAAGTATATCATATTACAGTTATTATGTCTACATAGTTAGTTTCTTATTTTCCTTCGGCTATTAGTTTATATCTTTTGGTAGTTGATCAGCTGGGACCAATTTTTATATCTTTAATAAACTCAATTTTCCATGCGTTATACCATCACATTGATCACCAGTAGGACCAAACTTTTTAACTTGTCAAAGAGGTATGACTATAACAATAACTAGAGCTAGAACTATACTATTAGATATAACTAAGATATAATATCAACCACCTTATTACCATCACTATTAACACTAATAACCTTTCTAGTTAATACTAATCCATGACAAATAACATCTGCAACTGCAGCACTAAAATTAGGATTAAGTTGTTTTGGTTGTGGACCTATATGCTCTATATGATAATTTTGATATCTAGTATCAAACACATATACTCTATAACTACTTTTGAATGTTCTATGATTTACATATGGTTTAATATTATGAGGGAATCCATTATAATCTTTATTAAAATTAACAACCTCTTATAAAGCCTCATTATATTAATTAGTACCATAATTAATAATCATTCTGTCCTCGCGATAAAACACACTACCAATCTTACAATAACATTCAGTAACATTCATTAAATCAAATGTAGTTGATTCATGAGTTTGTTCATTAACATTATTATTTTCAAACCAATTATTATATATTGTGGTCTTTCCATACCATTTTCCATACCAAGATCAAATAAGAAGTTAATAGCATTGTGTAGATTCTTATGAAAGGTCTTTCTTTCATAATAACTAAAATCAATATTATTCTTTTTATTTAATCCTTTCTGTACAATAATTCTATTGTCATTACTAGGATCAATACTAGGTACACACCATGATATATCTCTAATATCTATATTACCATCATTAGCTACTGCACCAGCACCAGCATCAACTCTAAATAGAGCCCTATCATTATAATCTTTTCTAAGTCATTCACAAAACCAAACAGATCAATCATCTTAACCATCATATTCATATGACCTCTCTCTGCAGCAGCATGATCACCTTTAATTTGACTATCTCTATAACCTTGATTTCTAACAAAACCACTCTCATATTCATCATCAGTACTAGTTAATAACCTATACATCAATAGATTAGGTTGACAATGATCTATATATTCAATAGTCCTACCACTAGTTTCAAGCTTAACTGAACTAAATCAGCCATCATACCGTAATTAACTAATCTGATATTAGCATCATTAGCAAAAACACCACCAGCAATACTTGATAGAACAAACTCTATCTCTAGATATGAATCGCGTATATTTAAATGATTCTCCTCCCTATTGAGAATGATATTAATATTAGTATTAACCGTAATCATTGTTGCTAGATTATTTGGTTTATATTTTATAAACCTAATTTTGTGTATATCATTATTATAATCATAAGTTGTATCCAAGTTAAAGTCAATTTATATGAGTTAAAAAATGACAGACAACTTAATCTTATGGGAACTACAAAAGATTCATGAAGCTCTAACTAAAACTAAAGAAGAACCCACACTTAACTTTAGAACGATAAAATCAATAGAAAAGTTTGATTTTTGTGAATTTATAACTAATACAACAAAATTAGGTTTAATTAGATTATAAGTCTATAACTCAGTGTTTAATGTGAATAGAAGGAATAATCAATTTTTATATGCTGGTACGGTTTTAGATGGTGATGATGATGATGATGCTTTAGCAGAACCTCATAGCTCTAACTCAAACACTAACTTTAACACTGACTCTAACACTAAGACTAACTCTAGCCCTAAACCTAAAATTACATCTGTTCTTAATTATAATTTTAAAGGAATCTCATTGTTATAATTAACTATTACACCAGGTGCATATGAATTAACTGAAATAGCAGAATTAATAAAAGAAGAAAATGAGGGTAATAATATAAAAGAACCTGATAAGAATACAATGAAATGTATAATTGAAACAAAACAAGGTGCACTTAGTTTTGATGTAGAAATCTCAATAGCCTCATAGGATTTTTAAAAAAATATTTTATAAACAAGGTAAATATACATTTCAAAAGATAATTGATATTATCGGTTTTAGTAATATTGACATCCATTGTAATGTGATATCTGGTGTTAAAGATAATTGTAATAACACAGACATACTATATACTTTTACTCTAACAGAACCCCCAGGTTACATGATAAATATTACACGAACCAATATCTTATATCAAAAGGTAACACAGGATAGAATAGAAGACATTGAACTTCAAAAGATGAGCATGGAAGATCAATTGATTTCAACGGTGATGTGTTGAGTTTTACTTTACATATCGGGTAACTAGCTGGTCAAGGAAGCGTCTGATTTAGTCATAGTCATAGTCATAGTCTTAGTCATAGACTTAGACTTAGTCATAGACAAAGACTTAGACTTAGTCATAGACCTAATCATAAATATAATTAAACTACAAAACTCTCCAATCCCAATTAATTATTAGTTTACCAATAATATTTTTATTTTTAGATATATCAATGACAATGTAATTATAAGACTCCTTCCATACCTTATTACATATACTAGTAAAATCAGTATACCTAAGTTCAACATTTTTTAAGAAATCTTTATATATAGATGTGAGGGTTTTACCTCTCTGTTCAAATAAAATAAATGGATTACAATTTGCTCTAACATTCTGTCTATCTATTGTGAATAGATTCTGATAAAGATATATCATATTACATTTATTATGTCTACATAGTTATTCTCTTATTTTCCTTTGGCTATTAGTTTCTTTATATTTCTTGGTAGTTGATCAGCTGGGACCAGTTTTTAATATCTTTAATAAACTCAATGTTTCCATACGTCATATCATCATATTGATCACCAGTAGGACCAGGGATATATAACTTGTCAAAGTGTATACTAGTCATGACTAGATTCTTTAATAAGAATAACTATATTCTTTAATAGGTTTTCTGCGAATATAGCATTGACAATTAAATTAGCATCATCTAGCCATGATTGTTGACTCCCATAACAATAATAGAAATATTATTAGTATAACCAAATCGTAGATCTGTGAAACCGTTTCGCGGATTAGAATAATTACTATGACTTATAGGTTTACCCCTTTGATGTTTTTCACCAAATAGATATATAAAATTATCAACGTCATCATCACTATCAATATTATCTGAGAAGCAGGTTCCCTGATTAACATTGTCATTTTAATTATCATTTTCATTACTATTGTCAGTATCATTGTCATTGTCTTTATTATTAACAAGGACATTATCATTAACATTGTCATTAACATTATCTCTAATATCGACATTATCATCAACAATAATATTACCATTATCATTGATATTATCATTGACATTATCATTAAGAATAACATCATCTTTAAAATCGACCCTATCATTATCTTTAATATTGAAATTATCATTAACATTATCATTAACTTCAACTTCATCATTATCATTTTTTTAACATTAATTTTATCTTTACCACCCGAACACAAACACTCATAGTACATTCTCGGATATTTAACTTAATTAACTAGAATATTCAGAGCACTTTTTATTCTAAATCATCTATCAATAAGATAGATCATATATAAACAATGAGCCCCACAATAAGATCCATCATATTGTTGTATTCTCTCATTAGAGCCTAGATCAACATATTCTTCTAAAATTAATGGTGGGGTCTCAACACCAAAACTATCAAAGTAATACACAGGACCACCTTCTCCATATAACTAAAACCCTATGTGTATCATCAGTTGGATGTAGATTTATAATAATGTTGATGTTAGGTTCACTTGTGTTATCTGGTTTCTCATATCTCATTACTATCTTAATTGGTATTAGACTTATATCTTTACCTATATCTTCTATTCTAATATTAATCATAATTTTATTATCAATACCAATGTTATCATTGAATTCCTCAAAAGTTAGGATAAGCATTTTTTTAAATGATAAAAAATGGAGTCCGGTAGTGCAATTATGATATTTATTTTTATAATTATGTTTTGTTATATAGTATATATTCAATACCAAGTAAAAATACAAAACTATAAGAAATTTTTGGTGGATTTCTAATTATATATATTTCTAAATATTTAGAAGTCTAATTAGATTTGAATATGAAAAGTCACCACTACATACTATTGTTTATGTGGAACTGGTACAAGTAAAACATTTTTTGTTAGGCAATTCTTGAAGTTATACCGAGACGAAGACCAAGGTCAAGATCAGGGTCCAAAGTCTATAATCATATAAATGTATGTAAAGATGAAAGAGATTGGATCAATCCAGAAACTGGCAAGCCCTATACTGAATTTAATGTGTGATATAAATATGACCACAACAAAAAATATGCCTAACTTCAAAGACAGTATAGCTGTTCTTGATGATATGGGTGATAAATTAAATAGGGATATGGCTTATTATTTTACAGAGGGAAGACATCATAATATTCAAATGATTGTAATGTGTCATAAACCAGCCCAGATACTTAATACAGCAAGAATGGGTTGTGTTACTATTTATATATAACGACTTCTAATGGAGATGATCTACTGAAGAATTTTAATGAAATATATAAATGTGAACATAAGTTCTATGAAATAATTAATGACTTAAATAGTAATTATTACAATTGTACAAATGTAATGTGTGATAAACTTCCTTATGGTATGATTAAGTATAATAAGAAAGAGATAGAACTACGATATAAGACTCAAGAGTTGGTTTCCTAGACTTGAAAGCTCTTAGTTTAAAAGATAGATTAGAAAGTGATGAGATAGATAAACTTATAGCATATAAGAAACCACTAATGATTAAAGCCACAGATAGAATTATTATTAAAATTGATAATTATTAGTTCTAATTTAATAAACTTCTTACATCAAAAGGTATTAAAATTCAGAATGATGTTCTAACTAAAGAAACAATTAAAACTAATGGTTTAATGTCAGTATCAGCCATAAGTGGAATTATAGCTACATTTCTTATGATAGAAAGTTATATGAGTCCTGATACAACAGTAAAAACTGTTGCACTTGTAGCAGCGAGTAATAGTAGTATTTTAAATAGAACAAATACATTATTCAGTCATGGCTATGGTTATGATGAAGTCGAAAGTTGCTTATCGGATAGGTGTAGCCGTTTCACGGATCGGGTTTCACCCACGATTCAGCATATGAGAGAGGATCAATCTAGTCTAGGATGGACTCACAGATGAATATATGGTTAAAAAGACTGGCACCTCAAACAAAAAGGGTAGAGATGATTTAAATAATCTATTTAAATATAATCAAAAATTTAGAGATGAAATTATAAATTTTGTTGGAAATAACACTGGATTGAGTAATGATCAGATTATAGATTAAAAATATAAATATAAAACTCTTAATACATTAGGTGAGGAAAGTTTTGAATAGACTGAGTTTGTCTGGTCTTGAGATAATACTAGAATTTTAATTGAAATTTTGGCCCGTTCTAAATAATGGTTAAAGAATGTTTAGAGTGTAATTATAAATGTGGAACCCCGTTTACTTTAGCTTTTCAATATAAAACAAAACATAAGGATAAAATAAGTGAGCGTGCATGTGGAGATGAATCATTGAATGGAATTTTTGGATGAGTGGAACTGTTTCACAGATGAATGGGACTGTTTCAAACTGTTCTAGTTCTCGCTTTAAGTCTAGTTCTAATTCTATTTCCAATTTTAGTTCTAGCTCTAATTCTAGTCCTAGCTCTAATACTAGATCTATTACCAAATCTAGTTCTATTTCCAATTCTAGTTCTAGCTCTAGCTCTATTTCTAATTCTAACTTTAATTCTAGTTCTATCTCTAGTTATAGCTCTAGCTATAACTCTAAGCCTAGCCCCACATATAGTTTAAATATTACTAAAATCAAATTTGATATAACAAATAAAATTTGTAATAAATGTCAGGTTATAAAACAAATAACATGTGAAATCAATATGTAAATAAGGTTATTCAAGTAAGGCTAAGTGTGAATATTGTTCTTTTGTTATTAGTTTTAGTGGGTTGAAAGGTCATACAAAAGATTTCACGAAGATATAGTTTTACCTAGGGGTGTTTATTCTGTTGATGGAATAAAACCTGTTAATGAATTTATTAAGTCTAAATTCTTAGAACATAAGTCTAATTCTGCTTTTGAATCTAATTCTGCTTTGGCTTCCATCGACAACTCTAATTCAACTTTTAGATCTAATTCTGCTTTAGCTTCAATAGATAGCGCCAATGAACCCAAGTATTATAAATATTATCTTATAGTTTCCAAATTATTAGCCAAAGGTAAAGATATAGATAAATTATTAGAAGAATAGATTAGACTGAGCTTGTAGCCAAATCTATTTCTTAGATAAATATTTTAGCGGGGGTATAGATAAATATTTTAACCAGAAGTATAGATATATAGATATTTTAACCAGAAGAATATATATAGATAAACATTTTAGCCGGAAGTATAGATATAAATATTTTTTTAAAAAAATCAAAGTAATGCGCATAACCGGCTAAGTGCGCATAATTTTAGGTAAGGATTCATGGGGGAGTGTGCGGCCATGCGGGTTTGCGGATCATGCGGGTTATAAGGCTCTCACTGGCTTTAGTGAAGCCTAAGCTTCAGCCTAGTGCGATAGTGGAGTTATTGAGTTACTAACAAAATTCGATTCAAGCAAAAAAATATTTATTCAGTAGAGGGATATTAATATTAGAGAGATATCAATATTAATTTATCAGTAGTAAGAATATCAATATTAATGTATTAGTAGTAAGCATATCAAGTTATATCTTTTTTTATCATTTATGAAAACTGTAATTCTGTCATGCACCTAGATTCTAGCTGACTATACTTCTTAAGCTCTGCTATGAACATTGCTAGAGTTCTGCTTTTGTTTGTTTGTTCGTTTGTTTCGTCAGGTATACATTTGTTCATCAAACGATGAGAACTGTTTAAAACTTTTTGCTTGTCTTTTTAGTGAAGTGAAAGTCATTATGAATAGCCAACAAGTGCCGAGGAGAATAAAGGTCCAATCATGGAGAATTATTCTAGAACATTCACTCTTCTGGACATGTTTGATAACTTAAAATAAGTTATCCTTTCCCAAGTAATTACCTGTTTTAAAGTAAAATAAAAACTGAACCTTCTATAAAATTGAATACTCTGTACATCTTATTCAAAACTAAATAAAAATTTTAATAAATACTTATTTTACAAGCTAATATTTAAAGATGTCTTATGATCAAAATTCTCACTCGTTTGATATCATTCTGCTAATGGTGACGGTGATGTCTGTTAATGGTGGCGGCCATTTTAGCATGGCATACACTTTTCCTTTTCATCATTTAATGAACTGTTTGAAGACTGTGCAAAGTGTGCGCGTAGTGGCGGCTATCTTTTTTAAAGATTTTTATTAAGAGTTCAGTCAGCTTAATAGTTAAAATTTAAAAAACTGTTCAAGCATTCTGTAGTGGCACCCTCCCCCACAGTTAGTCATTAAGATCGGTCAAGCAATACTGCCGTAGCGTGGTCAAGGCGAGTCAACCTTTTGAACAAGACCTCTCAAGAATCGGCTCAAAAAAGTACCCAGGTACATATAATCACTCAGTTTAAACATAATAAATCAATCGTGTTCATGGGTAAAGTCAAAATTTTTTATGAAAGTTGTTTCTTATTATCCAATTCTAAGCAATTTCGAGTGATTTTCAGTTCATCCGTTTCTACTGAAAAAAAAATTTGCGAGACGGTAAGCCTGATTTGTTTCAGTATAGTTTGGTATATTATATACGAAATTGGGCTTTAAAGTAACTCTGAAAACTTTTGGATATTTGCGTATGAAGTTCATAAATTATACTGGCTATATGTCTTTTTGTACACAAAATTGTGCGCGCATTTTGTATATATAGTGGTGGATATATTAGTGGATAAAACAGAGATACCAGTTACCAGTACAATTTGGTCCATTTCGTCTTATGCGGCTAGCGTATGCAGAAACGGACCAAATTGGACGGTGGCTGGAATCCCTGTTTTATCCACTACTCTCCACAAAAAATTCGACGACTTGTGAAAGAGGGAAATGTGGGCTCAATCACCTACTGTGACAATAATTAAGAATATTTTCATGGCCGAGCTTGGATGAGTGCGGATTACCCTTTCTTTTATTTGCTTTAGAAAGTTCAAAGTGTAGTGCTTCGAAGAATTAATGAGTTTTGAAGAAAAAGTTGTTTCTAAAATTGGACATTGGAGACTTTATAAAGATTAGCCATTCTGTTATTTCAAGCTATTTGTTGTCCAAGACGTCAAACAAACATACATTCTGCCAAAAAAGCTCAACCTAACTGTTTCTGGCTAACGAATGAATCGTCGATCAGAGAAAACATCGGCTTCGCAAATAGTTCAAATGCATTTTTTTTCGAATCTGATATTTTAGAGTTGCTTAAAGCCTAAAAATCTTTTTGCTTGTCACTTTTGTCAGAAACGAAACACAATGATTATTGTGAACAAACTGTACTGACAATGAAGCAAATCAATTGTTCTGGCGCCGGAGTAGATATGCTTGAAAAGTATCTTTTTCTTTTAAAGACTTTCAGTTGGATCATACAGGCAAAAATGCAAAAAATGATACTAACTCTTTAACCTATGCCCAAGCAACAAGTGCCAATTCAAATCTCGTTGAGGGATAACAGTCTTCCAGAAAAAATTCGAAAACTTTTGAAAGAGGGAACTGTGGGCTCAATCACCTACTGTGACAATGAGTGAGAATTTTATCACCGGCTTGGATGTGTGCGGATTACCCATTCTTTTATTTGCAATAGATTTCATTTTGCAATATCAAAGTTTTATGCCAAAGCAGCAGAGAAACAGAGACTTTAAGGAAATTTCTCGAGAAAAAATTAGCGATTTTAGAGGAATTGTTGTTTCCAAAAATTGGACATTGGATCCTTAAAAAAGATTAGCCAGTTTGTTATTTCATGATATTTGTTGTCGAAGACGGCAAACAATTAAACATTTTGCGAAAAAAAACTCAACTTTTCTTTTTCTGGCTAACGAATGAATCGTCGACCAGAGAAAGCATCGGCCCCGCCAATATTTCAATGCATTTGTTATCGTATCTAACAGCTTATAGTTGCATAAAATCGAAAAATTTTTTGGCTGTCCTTTTTGTCAGAAACGAAAGACAATGATTCACGTTAACAAACTATACTGACAATAAAACAAATATCAATTGGTATCTCTGGCATCGGAGTAGATTTGCTTGACAAGTAGCTTTCTCTTTTAGAATATTTTCAGTTGTATTATACAGGTGAAAATACAAAAATTGAAACTAATTTTTTACCTATGCCCAAGCAACAAGTGCCACTTCAGATCTCTCCGAAGGATAACAGTCTCGCAGAAAAAATTGTAAATCTTGTGAAAGAGGGAACTGTGACTCAATCACCTACTGTGACAATAAGTCAGAATATTTTGACGGTTTTAGCTTGGATGAGTGCGGATTAACAATTCTTTTATTTACATTCGAGAATTCAAAGCACAGTGCTTCAGCTTCCCATATCGAAGTTTTATGCCAAAGCAGCAGAGAAACAAAAACCTTAAGGAAACTTCTCGAGAAAGAATTAATGAATTTAGAAGAATTGTTGTTTCCAAAAATCGGACACTGGAGACTTTATAAAGATTAGCCAGTTTGTTATTTCATTCTATTTGATGTCCAAGACGTCAAACAATTAAACATTCTGCCAAAAAAGCTCAACCTATCTGTTTCTGGCTAACGCATGAATCGTCAATCAGAGAAAACATCGGCTCCGAAAATAGTTCAAATACATTTTTTTTCGAATCTGACATTTTAGAGGCCTGAAAATTTTTTGCTTGTCATTTTTGTCAGAAACGAAACACAATCATTATTGTGAACAAAATGTACTGACAATAAAGCAAATCTATTGTTCTGGCGCCGGAGGGAGTAGATTTGCTTAAAAGGTACCTTTTTCTTTTAGAGTACTTTCAGTAGTATCTTGTCCATACAGGTGAAAATGCAAAAAATGAAACTAGCCCCTTTACCTATCCACAAACGATAAGTGCCAATTAAGATCTCTCTGAAGGATGACAGACTTCCACAAAAAAATCGAGAACTTGTGAAAGAAGGAAATATGGACTCAATCACCTACTCTGAAAATGCGTTAGAATTTTTTCACAGTTTAGCTTGGATGAGTGCGGATTACCCATTTTTCTATTTGCATTAGATAGTTCAAAGCATAGTGCTTCATTTTCCAATATCAAAGTTTTATGCCAAAGCAGCGGAGAAACAGAGACTTTAGGGAAACTTGTCGAGAAAAAATTAATGAATTTAGAAGAGTTGTTGTTACAAAAAATCGGACTTTGGAGTCTTTATAAGGAGTAGCCATTTTGTAAATTCCTGATATTCGTTGTCCAAGACGTCAAAGAAATAAACCTTTTGCCAAAAAAGCTCAAATTTTGTGTTTTTGGCTAACGAGCGAATCGCCGATCAGAGAAAACATCAGCTTCGTCAATACTTCAAATGCATTTTTATCAAACCCGACAGTTTAGTGTTGAATAAAGCCTGAAAATTTTTTGGCTGTCACTTTTGTCAGAAAAAAAAATTATTTACGTGAAAAAACGTTCTGAGGATAAAACAAATCAATTGCTCTGGCGCCGAAATAGATTTGTTTAAAAGGTACAACTTTAAAAGGTCCTTTAGAGTACTTTCAGTTGTATCATGTCCATACAGACAAAAATGCAAAAATTGAAACTAACCCCTTTACCTATGCCCGAGCGACAAGTGCCAATTCAGATCTCTTTGAAGGATAACAGTCTTCCAGAAAAAATGTAAATCTTGTGAAAGAGGGAACTGTGGGGGCTCAATCACCTACTGTGATAATAAGTTAGAATATTTTCACGGTTTAGCTTGGATGAGTGCGGATTACCCATTTTTTTTATTTGCATAAGAGGGTTCAAAGCACAGTGCTTTATTTTCCAATACCAATTTATTATGCCAAAGCAGCAGAGACACAGAGACTTTAAGAAAATTTCTCGAGAAAGAATTAATGAATTTAGAAGAAATGTTGTTTCCGAAAATTGGATATAAAAGCCTTTATAAAGATTAGCTAGTTTGTTATTTCATAATATTTGTTGCCCAAGACGTCAAACAAATTAAATTGTGCCAAAGAAGCTCAATTTTTCTGATTTGGCAAACGAAGGAATCGTCGATCAGAGAAAACATGGGCTCCGCCAGTAGTTCAAATGCATTACTTATGGAGTCTGACAGTTTAGAGCTGCATGAAGCCTAAAAAATTTTTGGCTGTCACTTTTGTCAGAAACGAAACACAATGATTCACGTTGACAAACTGTACTGTCAATAAAGCAAATCAATTGCTCTAGCGCTGGAGTGGATTTGCTTAAAAAGTAGCTTTCTGTTTTAAAGACATTCAGTTGTATCATACAAGCGAAAATGCAGAAATTGAAACTAACCCTTTAGCCTATGCCCAAGCAACAAGTGCCAATTCAGATCTCTTTGAAGGATAACAGTCTTCCAGCAAAAATTCGAAAACTTTAGAAAACTGTGGGCTCAATCACCTACTTTGACAATGAGTTAGAATTTTTTCACCGTTTTGGCTTGGATGAGTGCGGATTACCCATTCTTTTATTTGCAATAGATTTGGATCCTTAAAAAAGATTAGCCAGTTTGTTATTTCATGATATTTGTTGTCGAAGACGGCAAACAATTAAACATTTTGCGAAAAAAAACTCAACTTTTCTTTTTCTGGCTAACGAATGAATCGTCGACCAGAGAAAGCATCGGCCCCGCCAATATTTCAAATGCATTTGTTATCGAATCTAACAGCTTATAATTGCATAAAACCGAAGGAATTAAAACGTTCAAAGCATAGTGCTTCGTTCTCCAATATCAAAGTTTTATGCCAAAACAGCAGAGAAAAAGAAATCTTAAGGAACATTCTCGAGAAAGAATTAATGAATTTAGAAGAATTGTTGTTTCCAAAAATCGGACACTGGAGACTTTATAAAGATTAGCCAGTTTGTTATTTCATTCTATTTGATGTCCAAGACGTCAAACAAATAAACATTCTGCCAAAAAAGCTCAACCTATCTGTTTCTGGCTAACGCATGAATCGTCAATCAGAGAAAACATCGGCTCCGAAAATAGTTCAAATGCATTTTTTTTCGAATCTGACATTTTAGAGGCCTGAAAATCTTTTGCTTGTCATTTTTGTCAGAAACGAAACACAATCATTATTGTGAACAAAATGTACTGACAATAAAGCAAATCTATTGTTCTGGCGCCGGAGGGAGTAGATTTGCTTAAAAGGTACCTTTTTCTTTTAGAGTACTTTCAGTAGTATCTTGTCCATACAGGTGAAAATGCAAAAAATGAAACTAGCCCCTTTACCTATCCACAAACGATAAGTGCCAATTAAGATCTCTCTGAAGGATGACAGACTTCCACAAAAAAATCGAGAACTTGTGAAAGAAGGAAATATGGGCTCAATCACCTACTGTGACAATGAGTTAGAATTTTTTCACGGTTTAGCTTGGATGAGTGCGGATTGCCCATTTTTCTAATTGCATGAGATAGTTCAAAACATAGTGCTTCATTTTTCAATATCAAAGTTTTATGCTAAACCAGCGGAGAAACAGAGACTTTAGGAAAACTTCTCGAGAAAGAATAACGGAATTTAGAAGAATTGTTGATACAAAAAATCGCCCATGGAGTCTTTATAAGGAGTATTCAGTTTGTAAATTCATGATATTCGTTGTCCAAGACGTCAAAGAAATAAACATTCTGCCAAAACAGCTCAACTTTTCTGTTTCTGGCTAACGAATAAATCGTCGATCAGAGAAAACATCGCCTCCGTCAATACTTCAAATGCATTTGTTATCAAATCTAATAGTTTAGAGTTGCATAAAGAATGAAAATCTTTTGGCTGTCATGTTTATCAGAAACGAAAAAAAATGATTCATGTGAACAAACTTTCTGAGGATAAAACAAATCAATTGTACTGGCGCCGAAGTAGATTTGTTTAAAGGGTACCTTTCTCTTTTAGAGTACTTTCAGTTGTATCATGTACATACATTGTAAAATGCAAAAATTGAAACTAGTCCCTTTACCTATTCCCAAGCGACAAGTGCCAATTCATATCTCTCTGGAGGATAAAAGTCTTCCAGAAAAAACTTTACAACTTGTGAAAGATGGAAAGGTGGGCTCAATCACCTACTGTGATAATGAGTAGGAATTTTTTTTACCTTTTTTTCACGGTTTAGCTTGGATGAGTTCGGAATACCCATTTTTTTATTTGCACTAGATAGTTCAAAGCATAGTGCTTCATTTTCCAAAATAAAAGTTAAGTTTTATGCCGAAGCAGCAGAGAAACAGAGACTTTAAGGAAACTTCTCGAGAAATAATTATTGAATTTATAAGAATCGTTGTTACAAGAAATCGGACATTGAAGTCTTTATAAAGAGTAGCCAGTTTGTCAATTCATTCTATTCGTTGTCTAAGACGTCAAAGAAAAAATAATATGCCAAAAAAGCTCAATTTTTCTGTTTCTGGTAAACACATCAACTGCGCCAATACTTCGAATGCATTTGATATAAAATCTGACAGTTTAGAGTTGCATAGAGCCTGAAAATCTTTTGGCTGTCACTTTTTTCAGAAATGAAAAAAAAGAATCACGTGAACAAACTTTCTGAGGATAAATGAAACAAATGAATTGCTCTGTCGCCGAAGTAGATTTGCTTCAAAGGTACCTTTCGCTTTTAGAGTACTTTCAGATTTATCATGTCCATACAGGCGAAAATGCAAAATTTAAACTAAAACCTTACCTATGCCCAAATGACCAGCGCCAATTCAGATCTTTCTCAAGGATAACAGACTTCCAGAAAAAAATCGAGAACTTGTAAAAAAATGATATGTGGGCACAATCACCTACTGTGACAATGAGTTAGAACTTTTTCACGGTTTAGCTTGGATGAGTGCGGATTGCCCATTTTTTTATTTGCTCTAGATAGTTCAAAGCATAGTGCTTCATTTTCCAATATCAAAGTGTTATGCCAAAGCAGCGGAGAAACAGAGAATTTAAGGAAACTTCTCGCGAAAAAAATAATGAATTTAGAAGAACTGTTGTTAGAAAAAATTGGACCTTGGAGTCTTTATAAGGAGTAGCCAATTTGTAAATTCCTGACATTCGTTGTCCAAGACGTCAAGGAAATAAACTTTTTGCAAAAAAAACTCAAATTTTCTTTTTTTGGCTAACGAACGAATTGCTGATCAGAGAAAACATCAGCTCCGTCAATACTTCAAATGCAGTTTTATCAAACCCAACAATTCAGAATTGAATGAAACCTGAAAAATTGTTGGCTGTCACTTTTGTCAGAAAGGAAAAAAAAGTTATTTACAAAAACAAACTTTCTGAGGATAAATCAAATCAATTGCTCTGGCGCCGAATTAGATTTGTTTAAAAGGTTCAAGTTTAAAAGGTCTTTTAGAGTAATTTCAGTTGTATCAAGTCCACACAGACAAAAATGCAAAAATTGAAACTAACCCCTTACCTATGCCCAAGCGACAAGTGCCAATTCAGATCTCTCGATCTCTCTTTTAGAATACTTTCAGTTGTATCGTGTCCATACAGGCAAAAATGCAAAAATTGAAACTAACTTCTTTACCTATGCCCAAGCGACAGGTGCCAATTCAGCTCTCGATCTCTCTGAGGATAACAGTCTTCCAGAAAAAATTTGACCACTTGTGAAAGAGGCAACTGTGGGCTCAATCACCAACAGTGACTATGAGTTAGAATTTCTTCACAGTTTAGCTTGGATGAGTGTGGGTTACCCATTTTTTTAAACTGCATTAGATAGTTCAAAGCATAGTGTTTCGTTTTCCAATATCAAAGTTTTATGCCAAAGCGGCACAGAAACAGAGTTTTGACGGAAACTTCTCGAGAAAGAATTAATGAATTTAGAAGAATTGTTCTTAGAAAAAGTCGGACCTTGGAGTCTATATAAGGAGTAGCCAGTAAGTAAATTCCTGATATTCGTTGTCCAAGACGTCAAAGAATTAAACCTTTCGCCAAAAAGCTCAAATTTTCTGTTTCTGGCTAACGAATAAATCGTCGATCAGAGAAAACATCAGCTCCGTCAATACTTCAAACGCATTTGTTATCAAATCTAATAGTTTAGAGTTGCATAGAGGCTGAAAACCTTTTGGCTTTCAGGTTTATCAGAAACGAAAACAATGATTCATGTGAACAAATTTTCCGAAAATAAAACAAATCAGTTGTACTGGCGCCGAAGTAGATTTTGCTTAAAGGGTACCTTTCTCCTTTAGATTTCTTTCAGTTGGATCATGTACATACAAGGTAAAATGCAAAAATTGAAACTAGTCCCTTTACCTATTCCCAAGCGACAAATGCCAGTTCATATCTCTCTGAAGGATAACAGTCTTCCAGAAAAAAACTGACAACTTGTGAAAGATGGAAATGTGGGCTCAATCACCTACTGTGATAATGAGTTCGAATTTTTTTTTTACCTTTTTCACCAATTAAGATCTCGCCAATTAAGATCTCTCTGAAAGATGACAGACTTCCACAAAAAAATCTAGAACTTTTGAAAGAAGGAAATATGGGGGTTTCTGAGGATAAAACAAATCTTTTGCTCAGGCGCCGAAATAGATTTGTTTAAAAGGTACATGTTTAAAAGGTCTTTTATAGTATTTTCAGTTGTATCATGTCCATACAGGCAAAAATGCACAAATTGCAACTAAATCTTTACCTATGCCCATTCGACAAATGCCAATTCAGCTCTCGATCTCTCTGAAGGATAACAGTCTTCCAGAAAAAATTTGACAACTTGTGATAGAGGCAACTGTGGGCTCAATGACCTGTGACAATGAGTTAGAATTTTTTCACAGTTTAGCTTGGATGAGTGCGGATTACCCATTTTTTTATTTGCATTAGATAGTTCAAAGCATAGCGCTTCAATTTCCAATATCAAAGTTAAGTTTTATGCCGAAGCAGCAGAGAAACAGAGACTTTAAGGAAACTTCTCGGGAAAGAATTATTGAATTTATAAGAATTGCTGTTACAATAAATCGGACATTAAGTCTTTATAAAGAGTAGCCAGTTTGTCAATTCATGCTATTTGTTGTCCAAGACGTCAAAGAAAAAAATACTATGCCAAAAAAGCTCAACTTTTCTGTTTCTGGCTAACACATCAGCTGCGTCAATACTTCGAATGCATTTGATATCAAATCTGACAGTTTAGAGTTGCATAGAGCCTGAAAATCTTTTGGCTGTCACTTTTCTCAGAAACGAAAAAAAATGAATCACGTGAACAAACTTTCTGAGGATAAACGAAACAAATGAATTGCTCTGGCGCCGAAGTGGATTTGCTTCAAAGGTACCTTTCGCTTTTAGAGTACCTTCAGATGTATCATATCCATACAGGCGAAAATGCAAAAACTGAAACTAACTCGTTTACCTATGCCCAAGTGACCAGCGCCAATTCAGATCTTTCTGAAGGGTAACAGACTTCCAGAAGAAAATTGAGAACTTGTGAAAGACGGAAATGACCTACTGTGACAATGAATTAGAACTTTTTCACGGTTTAGCTTGGATGAGTGTGGATTACCCATTTTTTTATTTGCTCTAGATAGTTCAAAGCATAGTGCTTCATTTTCCAATATCAAAGTTCTATGCCAAAGCAGCGGAGAAACAGAGAATTTAAGGAAACTTCTCGAGAAAGAAATAATGAATTTAGAAGAATTGTTGTTAGAAAAAATCGGACCTTGGAGTCTTTATAAGGAGTAGCCAGTTTGTAAATTCCTGATATTCGTTGTCCAAGACGTCAGAGAAATAAACCTTTTGCCAAAAAGCTCAAATTTTCTGTTTTTGGCTAACGAACGAATCGCCGATCAGAGAAAACAACAGCTCCGTCAATACCTCAAATGCATTTTTTTAAATCAAACCAGACAGTTTAGAGTTGAATGAAGCCTGAAAATCTTTTGGCTGTCAGTTTTGTCAGAAAGGAAAAATAATTATTTACGTAAACAAACTTTCTGAGGATAAAACAAATCTTTTGCTCAGGCGCCGAAATAGATTTGTTTAAAAGGTACATGTTTAAAAGGTCTTTTATAGTATTTTCAGTTGTATCATGTCCATACAGGCAAAAATGCACAAATTGCAACTAAATCTTTACCTATGCCCAAGCGACAAATGCCAATTCAGCTCTCGATCTCTCTGAAGGATAACAGTCTTCCAGAAAGAATTTGACAACTTTTGATAGAGGCAACTGTGGGCTCAATCACCTACTGTGACTATGAGTTAGAATTTTTTCACAGTTTAGCTTCGATGAGTGTGGATTAACCATTTTTTTATTTGCTCTAGATAGTTCAAAGCATAGTGCTTCATTTTCCAATATCAAAGTTCTATACCAAAGCAGCGGAGAAACAGAGAATTAAGGAAACTTCTCGCGAAAAAATTAATGAATTTAGAAGAACTGTTGTTAGAAAAAATCGGACCTTGGAGTCTTTATAATGAGTAGCCAGTTTGTAAATTCCTGATATTCGTTGTCCAAGACGTCAGAGAAATAAAGCTTTTGCCAAAAAGCTCAAATTTTCTGTTTTTGGCTAACGAACGAATCGCCGATCAGAGAAAACAGCAGCTCCGTCAATACCTCAAATGCATTTTTTTTAATCAAACCACACAGTTTAGAGTTGAATGAAGCCTGAAATTTTTTTGGCTGTCAGTTTTGTCAGAAAGGAAAATTATTTACGTAAACAAACTTTCTGAGGATAAAACAAATCTATTGCTCAGGCGCTGAAATAGATTTGTTTAAAAAGTACATGTTTAAAAGGTCTTTTATAGTATTTTCAGTTGTATCATGTCCATACAGGCAAAAATGCACAAATTGCAACTAAATCTTTACCTATGCCCATTCGACAAATGCCAATTCAGCTCTCGATCTCTCTGAAGGATAACAGTCTTCCAGAAAGAATTTGACAACTTGTGATAGAGGCAACTGTGGGCTCAATAACCTACTGTGACTATGAGTTAGAATTTTTTCACAGTTTAGCATCGATGAGTATGGATTAACCATTTTTTTATTTGCTCTAGATAGTTCAAAGCATAGTGCTTCATTTTCCAATATCAAAGTTCTATGCCAAAGCAGCGGAGAAACAGAGAATTTAAGGAAACTTCTCGAGAAAGAAATAATGAATTTAGAAGAACTGTTGTTAGAAAAAAATCGGACCTTGGAGTCTTTATAAGGAGTAGCCAGTTGGTAAATTCCTGATATTCGTTGTCCAAGACGTCAGAGAAATAAACATTTTGCCAAAAAGCTCAAATTTTCTGTTTTTGGCAAACGAACGAATCGCCGATCAGAGAAAACAGCAGCTCCGTCATTACCTCAAATGCATTTTTTTAAATCAAACCAGACAGTTTAGAGTTGAATGAAGCCTGAAAATCTTTTGGCTGTCAGTTTTGTCAGAAAGGAAAAATAATTATTTACGTAAACAAACTTTCTGAGGATAAAACAAATCTATTGCTCAGGCGCCGAAATAGATTTGTTTAAAAGGTACATGTTTAAAAGGTCTTTTATAGTATTTTCAGTTGTATTATGTCCATACAGGCAAAAATGCACAAATTGCAACTAAATCTTTACCCATGCCCAAGCGACAAATGCCAATTCAGCTCTCGATCTCTCTGAAGGATAACAGTCTTCCAGAAAAAATTTGACAACTTGTGATAGAGGCAACTGTGGGCTCAATCACCTACTGTGACTATGAGTTAGAATTTTTTCACAGTTTAGCTTCGATGAGTGTGGATTAACCATTTTTTTAATTGCATTAGATAGTTCAAAGCATAGTGCTTCATTTTCCAATATCAAAGTTTTATGCCAAAGCAGCGGAGAAACAGAGAATTTAAGGAAACTTCTCGCGAAAAAATTAATGAATTTAGAAGAACTGTTGTTAGAAAAAGTCGGACCTCGGAGTCTTTATAAGGAGTAGCCAGTTAGTAAATTCCTGATATTCGTTGTCCAAGACGTCAAAAAATTAAACCTTTCGCCAAAAAGCTCAAATTTTCTGTTTCTGGCTGACGAATAAATCGTGGATCAGAGAAAACATCAGCTCCGTCAATACTTCAAACGCATTTGTTATCAAATCTAATAGTTTAGAGTTGCATAAAGCCTGAAAATCTTTTGGCTGTCATGTTTATCAGAAACGAAAAAAAATGATTCATGTGAACAAACTTTCTGAGGATAAAATAAATCAATTGTACTCGCGCGGAAGTAGATTTGTTTAAAGGGCACCTTTCTCTTTTAGAGCAGTTTCAGTTATATCATGTACATACAGTGTAAAATGCAGAAATTGAAACTAGTCCCTTTACCTATTCCCAAGCGACAAGTGCCAATTCATATCTCTCTGGAGGATAAAAGTCTTCCAGAAAAAATTTGACAACTTGTGAAAGATGGAAATGTGGGCTCAATCACCCACTGTGATAATGAGTTAGAAGTTTTTTTTACCTTTTTCACGGTTTAGCTTGGATGAGTGCGGATTGACCATTTTTCTATTTGCATGAGATAGTTCAAAACATAGTGCTGCAATTTCCAATATCAAAGTTTTATGCCAAAGCAGCAGAGAAACAGAGACTTTTGGGAAACTTGTCGAGAAAAAATTAATGAATTTAGAAGAGTTGTTGTTACAAAAAATCGGACATTAACTCTTTATAAAGAGTAGCCAGTTTGTCAATTCATGCTATTTGTTGTCAAAGACGTCAAAGAAAAAAAATACTATGCCAAAAAGCTCAACTTTTCTGTTTCTGGCTAACGAATGAAATGGCGATCAGAGAAAACGTCAGCTCTGTCAGTACTTCAAATGCATATTTTACCAAATCTAATGGTTTAGAGTTGCATAAAGGCTGAAAATCTTTTGGCTGTCAAGTTTATCAGAAACAAAAAAAAGAAATAATGAGAACAAACTTTCTGAGGATAAAATATATCAATTGTTTTGGCGCCGAAGTAGATTTGTTTAAAAGGTACCGTTCGCTTTTAGAGTACTTTTGGTTGTGTTATGTCCATGCAGCCGAAAATGCAAAGATTGAAACTAACCTTTTTACCTAAGACGTCCAAGATTGGTTGCCTAAGACGTCTTGGTTTCCCAAGACGTCAAAGAAACAAACATTCTGCCAAAAAGCTCAACTTTTCTGTTTCTGGCTAACAAATGAATCGTCGATAAGAGAAAACATCAGCTCCGTGAATACTTAAATTGCATTTGTTATCAAATCTGACAGTTTAGAGTTGCATAAATCCTGAAAATATTTTGGCGGTCAATTTTGTCAGAACCAGAAAAAATGATTCTTGTGAACAAACTTTCTGAGGAGAAAACAAATCAGTTGCTCTGTCGCCCAAGTAGATTTGTTTAAAAGGTACCTTTCACTTTTGGAGTACATCCAGTTGTACCATGTCCATACAGGCGAAAATGCAAACATTGAAACTAACCCTTTTACCTATACGCAAGCAACCAGAGCCAATTCAGAGCTCTCTGAAAGATAGCAGTCTTCCAGAAAAAATCGACAACTTGTGAATGAGGGAAGTGTGGACTCAATCGCCTACTGTGATAATGAGTTCGAATTTTTTTACCTACTGTGACAAGGAATTTTAATTTTTTCATGGTTTAGCTTTGATGATTTTGGATAAACCATTCTTTTACTTGCATAATATAGCACAAAGCATAGTGCTTTGTTTTCTAATCTCAATGTTTTTTGCAAAGCGGCAGAGAAACCGAGACTTTAAGGAAACTTCTCGAGAAACAATTAATAAATTTAGCAGAAATGTGAAATGTTGCTACAAAAAAATGGTTATTGGAGCCCTTATAGAGAGTAGCCAGTTCGTCATTTCATGCTATTCGTTGTCCAAGACGTCCACGAAATAAACATTCTGCCAAAAAGCTCCACTTTTCTGTTTCTGGCTAACGAATGAATCGTCGATAAGAGAAAACATCAGCTCCGTCAATACTTCAATTGCATTTCTTATCAAATGTGACAGTTTAGAGTTGCATAAATCCTGAAAATATTTTGGCGGTCAATTTTGTCAGAACCAGAAAAAATGATTCTTGTGAACAAACTTTCTGAGGAGAAAACAATTCAGTTGCTCGGTCGCCTAAGTAGATTTGTTTAAAAGGTACCTTTCACTTTTGGAGTACTTCCAGTTGTACCATGTCCATACAGGCGAAAATGCAAACATTGAAACTAACCCCTTTACCTATACGCAAGCAACCAGAGCCAATTCAGAGCTCTCTGAAAGATAGCAGTCTTCCAGAAAAAATCGACAACTTGTGAAAGTGGGAAGTGTGGACTCAATCACCTACTGTGATAATGAGTTCGAATTTTTTTTACCTACTGTGACAAGGAATTTTAATTTTTTCATGGTTTAGCTTTGATGATTTTGGATAAACCATTCTTTTACTTGCATAATATAGCACAAAGCATAGTGCTTTGTTTTCTAATCTGAATGTTTTTTGCAAAGCGGCAGAGAAACCGAGACTTTAAGGAAACTTCTCGAGAAACAATTAATAAATTTAGCAGAAATGTGAAATGTTGCTACAAAAAAATGGTTATTGGAGCCCTTATAGAGAGTAGCCAGTTCGTCATTTCATGCTATTCGTTGTCCAAGACGTCCACGAAATAAACATTTTGCCGAAAAGAGCTCAACTTTTTTGCTTCTGACTGACAACTGAATCGTCAGTCAGAGAAAACCTCAGCTCCGTCAATACTTAAAATGCATTTGTTGTCATATCTGACAGTTTAGAGTTGCATAAAACCTGAAAATCGTTTGGCTGTCACTTTTTTCGGAAACGAAGGAAAGATTCACGTGAACAAACTATACTGAGAATAGAAAGAATCAATCGCTCTGGCGCCGAAGTAGATTTGTTTAAAAAGTACTTTTCGCTTTAGGGTACTTTTAATTGTATCAAGTCCATACAGGCTAAAATTGAAATTAATCCGTTTACCTATGTCCAAGCCACCAGAACCAATTCAGATCTCTAGCGCCAAAGGATAAGAGTCTTCCAGAAAAAAATTCGACAACTTATGAAAGAGGGAAATGTGGGCTCAATCACTTACTGTGACAATGAGTTAGAATTTTTTACGGTTGTCCAAGACGTCAAACAAATTAAATTGTTCCAAAGAAGCTCAAATTACCTGTTTCTGGCTAACGAATGAATCGTCGATTTTAAAAAAATTGGCTCCGCAAAAATTTCAAATGCATTTTTTATCGAGTCTGACAGCTTAGAGTTGCATAAGGCCTAAAAATCTTTTGGTTGTCAATTTTGTCAGAAACGAAACGCAATGGCTAACCTGAACAAGCTCTACTGACAACAAAACAAATCAATTGCTCTGGCACCTGAGTAGATTTGCTTAAAAAGTAGCTTTCTCGTTTAGAGTATTTTCAGTTGTATCATACAGGCGAAAATGCAAAATTTGAAACTATCCCTTTTACCTATGCCCAAGCAACCAGTGCCAATGGGTTAGAATTTTTTCAAGGTTTAGCTTGGATGATTGCAATTTACCCATACTTTTCATTTCAATAGATAGTTCAAAGCATAGTGCTTTGTTTTTTAATATCAATGTTTTATGTCACAGCAGCAGAGAAAAAGAGATATTACGGGAACTTTTCGAGAAAAATTTGAAGAAATTAGAAGAATTGTTGTTCCCAAAAATCGGACATTGGAGTCTTTATAAAGATTAGCCAGTTTCTTATTTCAAGCTATTTGTTTCCAAGACGTCAAAGATAAAAACATTGTGCCAAAAAACTCAACTTTTCTGTTTGTGGCTGACGAACGAATCATCGATCAGAGAAAAACGTCAACTGCGTCAATACTTCAATTGCATTTGTTTTAAAATCTGACAGTTGAGAGTTGCATAAAGCCTGAAACTCTTTTGGATGTCACTTTTGTCAAAAACGAAAAACAAGATTCACGTGAACAAACTGTACTGAAAATAAAAACAATCAATTGCTCTGGTACCGAATTAGATTTGTTTAAAAGATACTTTTCGCTTTTAGAGTACTTTCAATTGTATCATGTCCATACAGGCGAAAATGCAGAAAATGAAACTAACCATTTTACCTATGCCCAAGCAACCAGTGCCAATACAGATCTCTCTGAAGGATAACAGTCTTCCAGAAAAAATTCGACAACTTATGAAAGAGGGAAATGTGGGCTCAATCAATTACTGTGACAATGAGTTAGAATTTTTTTACGGTTTAGCTTAGATGAGTGCGGATTACCCATAATTTAATTTGCATTAGATAGTTCAAAGCGTGGTGCCTCGTTTTCAAATACCAAAGTTTTATGCCACCACAGCAGAGAAACAGAGACTTTAAGGAAACTTCCCGAGAAAAAATTAGTGAGTTCAGAAGAATTGTTGTTCCCAAAAATCGGACATTGGAGCCTTTATTATGATTAGCCAGTTTGCTATATCATGCTATTTGTTGTCCAAGACGTCAAAGAAAGTAAACATTCTGCCAAAAAGCTCAACTTTTCTGTTTGTGGCTGACAAATGAATCGTCGAACAGAGAAAACGTCAGCTGCGTCAATACTTCAATTGCTTTTGTTTTCAAATCCGTCAGTTTGGAGTTGCCTAAAACCTGAAAATGTTTTGGCTGTCACTTTTTTCAGAAACGAAACAGAAGATTAACGTGAAGAAACTGTACTAAGGATTAAAAATCAGTTGCTCTGGTAACGCAGTAGGTCTTTTTAAGAGAAACCTTTCGCTTTTAGAGTACTTTCAAATGAATAATGTCTATACAGGCGCACATGCCAAAACTGAAATTTACCCCCTTTCCATATGCCCAAGCGGCCAGTGCCATTTCAGATCTCTCTGAAGTATGACTGTCTTCCAAAAACTTGGGAAGGAGCGAAATGTAGACTCAATCACCTACTGAGACAATGAGTTAGCACTGAAAGCAAGCAAAACAGTTGTCTAAAAAAATGCGGCATATACTCTCAATTTATTACATATGACATTTTTATTGTTGATTTAAAGTTTTCTGATGCAATTTAAATTAACTAATTAATTTCTATAGCAAACAATATTATGCTTACAAAGTTTTTTTTCTTAAGCGACCTCGAATGGATCAACATGCGGATCAATTGGTGCTGGTGAGAGTTTAACTGATTTGGCTTTTGACAAAAAAAAAAACTTAAAAAATAACATGAGAAGATCATGGTAGTTTTGTAATTCACAATTTTCCAGATCAAAAAACCTTTATTTTAACCATGATTTTTATCATACTGTTTCTTATTGCTATATACCTGAATACACTAGTCTTTTTTAAACCTGATTTGAAGAAGCAACATTTTGGTTTTCATTCCTTCTTCTACAATAGGGTACGCTCTACCAGCCCAAAGGCAATTGATTGTCCCTTCCTGTCCCCTCATGGTTTTCCGTGATCTGTCATGTTGTAGAATAACAGAGCTTATTTTCAAAATGTTGCTTAATGACATCTTTTCACGCAGCTTTCAAGCTATTTTTTTACCAGCATGACCGGCATAAATTTCAGTCTCCTGAGAATACTGAAAATACAAGTTACAAAGTTTTCAAGTTTTGATCTAATATCAGAAATTGAGAAACGTCTACTGTTAATTGACGATTATTGCGAAGAAATTGTCGATGATAAGATTTCTCTAAGTTAGCCACAACAAGACGTCATAAAACCCTTGTTGTTATATACGTTATGCACAATTTTTTTCAATGTAGTAAATGGTCCAGAACTACTAATTCAGATACAAACCACATCATTCTATTCAAATCATCCCGTAATGATCAGTCAATAAGTTCACAGCTGAAAAATTTGACAGCTGAATAATATTCAATTTACGAAATATAGTCCTGAGCTAACGACAAAACAAACTTTTGGACACTTACTAACTAATTTAGATCCTAAGACGTCTGAAGCTTTACGTTGCTGCTCAAACACTGTATCATCAGTGTCCTCTGTGTTTCATTTTCCTCCAGCTAAAGCAATTCTCACATATTCAGCTGATGAGAAAAAAAGAAGTAGGTACGCTGCGGCGAATACCAGAATTATCAGGCAAATAAAAGAAAATCATCGAGGAAATTGCAAATAGTTCTATATTGTTCCTTTGTGAGCGTTTCTTAGACGTTTTAAACGGAAACGTTCCCGCCAACAAAAATTCTCTAAAAAAATACAACAATGTTTGTAAATTCATACTGTCTAAAGAAACCAGTATGAAAGGTAAAAATATAATTTTTGCAAGACAACATGAGCTACTGAAATCTACTTGTCTTTCCTGTTATCTTTACTTAAAGTAGAATAACGCACACTGAAGGAAGAACTCGTGCTGATTCCCAAGTGATTGTTTATCTCCAAGCAACCAGCAAAATGAGGAATACTTGACAACCCAATTTGTCAACAAAAAAGAGCTCAATTATTTCCTTTTCAAAGAAACCAATTGAGTGAAATGGAAAAACCAGATGAAGAAGAGAGAAATTTGAACCTTTGGGAAGCATTAACGAAATCACGGAAGCACCTAACGAAAAAAAAAGAAACATCGGATCAACTCGCCGATGACAATGGGATTGACACAGTTTTGAAAAAAAAACAAAAAGTTTATTACCTTGAGTCAATAATCTCAGAACTCGGATCAATGAAAAAATGTACTTCATATCAATCAAAAGCAACGTAAAAACTTCTATTTTTTGTATAATTTGCAGCAACCACAAAAAAATAAGCTTTAAAATTATTTTGAATGTTCCTGATCTATCACCTCATTTAGCTGCAGACACTTATCCTAAATAAACCTTGGAGTCTTCGTCCGACACTGAACACAAATTTCGCTATAGCCGAGAAACCAGCAGCAGTGGCTCAAAATCAGTCGCAAAAGAAGATATCAAGGAAACCACCGTCCAAAACTCAGACAGAGAAGATACCAGTCAGAAAAAATGGTGTCTCTCTTCGTGAAATAAAAAGTTTGGATCAATTTTAATCGATAGGACTAGCTTCCTTCCTGAGCTTCCTTAAGGCTCAGAGCAAAATACATTTGGGCAGAGTCTGGTCCTATTTGGAGACAAAGCCTTCCTTTACAAAGTATCGCTAGATAAGGTTAAAAATTTCCAAGGCTCAAACTAGATGTGAATAACATCAAAAATAATTTAGGTCACGTTGACAAACTGTCCAAGTATTATCGCAACCTTAAGTATCTGCTGGTTGCTGTAGACTGCTTGTCAAGACTATTACGAGAGAAACCGATGGAAACAAAATATTCAACAGAAGAAGTTGATGCATTAAGAAACGGTCAATAAAAAAGAACCAGATAAGGTATGGGTAGACGATGGTAAAGAATTTATTGGAGCTTTCAAGCAACTCTGTAAAAAACGCGTTATTCGTTTGTTTTGCGCATTCAGCAACAAAGTCTGCTTGTGCTGAGTGCAACATTAGATCGTTAAAAAATTAATTCATGGCTACTTTGAAGAAAAATCGAAATACTCCTACATTGACCAACTATATAAATTTGTAGAAACCAGCAATTCACACGTAAATCAAGTAGCTAAACTTGCACTTAACAAAGTAACCAATAAAATGTGCCTCAACTTTTTTCCTTAACCGTAGAAACAAGCGTAAAACAGGACCTAACCAAATCTTGAACTGGTGATCTTGTCAGAGTCGCTAAAAAAGATAAGGCTTTCAGTTAAAGTTCCAAGCAGTCTTTCACTGATGAAGCCTTAGAAATGAAAGGTATACGAACTCTTAGTCCACTAACATACTCCTTAGTAGAACCAGAGAACAAAACAATCGAACGACAGTTTAATAAACCAGAATTACAGCTCGTTCGTCCTCCTCTGGAAGAGAATGTCACGTAAACGATTTGAAGATGAGTTTACAGTGCAGGTCGTTTCATGAGTTTCAATTCAAATGTTTGCGCCAAACACATTTGCATAATCCTGCAATTTCCTCATTGATGAAGATCAAAATTCAAGCGACTGGAGAGTTGCATTAAGATGGGTAATTTTTTCAAACAAAATAAAAAATGTTTTTGACGGGAAAATTCCCGCGTACAACTTGAAAAACTATGAAAGTTTTTTAAAAAGTGTCCTCTGGTGTTATGTTATCACCGAATGTTATCCCTCGACCTTACAGCGGACATAAACTGGCATTTATTCCTGGAACATCTGAGACAGTGGCGCAATTTCACGGAACACTTAAACATACAGCTGGGCTTCCTCATTTCTCCTTCAGAGAACTGAAGAGCTAGGGTAGATACAAAATTTAGTTTGGAAAATCTGAAGGTCTTATTTTTTCAAGTGAAAAATTTCCAATCTTAATTGGGCACAAAGGTATTCCAGATGGAAATGGAGTACGCTTTTGCAAAATAAAGAATGCGACGGCAAACAGACATGAAATGTGATGATACACGAGCCTATTATGGCCCACCGATCTTTGCGCAGGAAAGCATTTAATTTCTATCTACACCAATGTTATCGAATACCAATACATCGGTGACGTCAAAGCACTTAGTTTACGTGTCATTGATTCAAAACAACTTTTCAAAGTTGATAGTGTATGTGAGCTTGAACCAATTCATTGAAATTTTTTGAAAAATTTAGACTGTAGGAAATTGTTGAAAAACAATGTTCAATCATTTTAAATTGAACTTCGAACCAAAACCGATCAATTGCTTCCCCTTTCTAGGACGCGAAACGTCATTTTAACACAAAGATCCAAATATTTGAAATCGACTCATACTATGCAAATCAAGCAACGTCTTTGCCTAGTTTCTCGGGACATTATCGGCAGAGAGGAAGTGGTTTTGGAGCTTTATCTCCAGGTATTGGACGCGTTGCTCTGCCACTTGCGCTTCGTTTCATTCTACCCACCGCCAAGGGCTTTGGAAAAGATCTGTTTAATCAGTGCGTTGACGATCTTGGTATCTTTTGTTGGTATCTTTTTGAGATGAAGGCCTCCAAAAATAAATTGTGCTGCGTTTTTCGCAAAAGTGAAAGATGATCGCTAATTTAGTACAGACAAAAGCAACTCACAGTTCTTTAGACTTGTTTGAAAAACGGACAATCTTAAAAACTTTCAATGACGACGTAATAACTTGGTCCCGTACAGTCCTGACCGACAAATGCTGTAAGTTGAAGTCACGGGTCACCGCAACAACTTTATTGATTTACTAAAACTTTTCGTCGAACATTATTGATTATCAATACGTCGCCGGGACGTCGGTGACGTCAAAGCATTTTGTTTACGTTTTTGAATCAAAACAACTAAGGTACCTCAAAACGCTAAGGTATTTGAGTTTGAATCAACTCATCGAATGATTTTGATAAATTTAGACTACAAGAATTTGTTGACAAAGATTATTCAATCGATTTCAATTGAACCGACAACCGGCCACTTGGTTCACTTTTATGGGACGGGAAAAGTCATTTTAACACACGGATTCAAAAATTTGCGTCAGTTAAATGAAATCATACTATGCAAATCAAGCAACGTCTCTGCTTTTTTCTAGACATTACAGGCAGAGAGGAAGTGGTTTTGGAGCTTTATCTACAGTTATTGGACGCGCTGCTCCGCCAGTTGCGTTTCGTTTCATTCTACCCACAGCCAAGTGCTTTGGAAAAGATCTCTTTAATCAGAGTGTTGACGAATACTTGGATGTACTCAGCAAAAGAAGGTCAACAAAACGTTCAGTAAAAAACACATTATCTAGAACTGTTAAAAACGGCCAAGAGAACCAAGTAAAGGTTATTCACCTCCGCAAAAAAAGAGGCAGTAAGCCCAAAAACACATAAAACAATAGCAGCAGTTGCAAAAGATCAGGGTATCACTTTGAGACGAAGGCTCCAAAAAGAAAACGTGCTGATTTTTTCGTAAAAGTGAAAGATGATCGCTAATTTACTACCGACAGAAGCAACTCACAGTTCTTTAGACTTGTTTGAAAAACGGACTTTCTTAATAACTTTTGATGACGAGTTCTGTCAAAACCTGGTCCTGTGTACAGTCCTGACCGACCAATGCTATGAGCTGAAGTCACGGGTCAACGGAACAACTTTATTGATTTACTAAAACTTTTTGTCGAAGTCAAATGTAAAATTACTCTACTCGAGCCTCAAAGCACAATGCATTAGCTGCCGCGAAGACAACAAACACCAGATGCTCCATACTTTTTTAATAATCTATTACATTCACATTTCTCAGACTGTACAGTTTCTGTCTGCAAATGGATTGAAACTGTTAAATTCTAACTGGAACTGTGCCCATAAAAGTTTTGTTGAAACTGTGTTTTCACAAACTAAAGAAGCAAAAACACGTTGCAGACATGTCAGGGTTATTAATCAGCAGTGGAACTGAATAGAAGGAAAACAGCGTTGAGGGGATCGGGCGAATGCACTTTTTATGGAAAAGTGGCCCTGTATTCTTTACATATCACCAAAAATAATCTCAATGTTTTAACTCTTTGTATTGCTTTCAGACGAGCAATCTACGAATATGTTGTGATTTCTGACGAGGCCGCTAATTACTGCAAAGTCAAAATTTGGGAAATTAACTTCTATGTGCACTCTATGGCATTAAACGCAGGGTCGTCTCTGATAAAACCCTACTTAATCGCGCAACCCTACCTATTTGCTGTTAAATAATACTGCAAGAAATTCAGTGTAATTTTCTTAAATATACATTGAAAGATAACCAGGAGATATTGACAAGTTCAGTGACGCTCAATTGGACCAAAATTTTTTGCCAAAAAATCTTTTCAAGCAGTGATATGTAGAAACAATTCCGAAAAGAAATGACTATTTTAAAATACTTTCTACCAAATTACAACTTTTTAGGAGAAATAGGATCAAATCACAAATTCACATTAAACAATTGAGTTTGCGAACGTTAAACGCACACTAGCGTAAAAGAAGCTAAGTGTTTCGAAAACAAAAGTAACAAAAGTAACAAATTGTACAGCAAAAACTTTAACCGGTGGCATATAAATCTGCAGAACTTCCAAGCAAGCAACTCATTGCTGCACATTTTAAATGCGATTCGTTCATACACCAGAAAAAGAGCACAGTTGTTCAAAAAAGATGTAAAATATTAAAGTTCCGATTTTTTAAACTTTTCTATTAAACATTTGACCCCTGAACCTTGACCCTTAAAAATGACAGTTTAAGTATTTGGGGTTTGAAAAAATTGTTGTACTGGTATCAACGTTGAACGAACAACAAAATTGTTCATCATATCTGTCAGTTTTGTTTTGAAGTACCCAAAATTGAGATAATTAGTCAATAACTAAGCGCTAATTAGTGACTAATTAGCAAAACCTAAATAGTGGCAGAATTTTTGAACTTTTTTGGCGATTCTTAATGAATCATACCTGAAATTTTTGGTCAGAAGTGCCGTTGTCGAAAAACGGCTCCTTCATTAACTGTCATAACAACTGGTATTTCATGTTCCATTAACATCTCGCATTAATTAGCACTTGCGGTACCACAAAGAAAGACGCTAACAAGATTTTGCTGCAATTCTTCTAATTCCCGTGGGCATGGCATAAAATTTTTCATAACAGCTGTCAAAAACAAAAACCTCCAAAATACACGTGTAACTGTCATTTTCATTGTGAATTATAATAAAAGCACACTGCAAAATTGTTCGAGCCTATCAAATTTCACGTTCAACTGTAACAAAAAATTCAAATTACTTCAGAAATTGTTTAAGGTAACCTGGAGAATCTTTTTTATGTCAAACAAAATTTAGAATTTCTTCAGATAAATTAGAGTTGGTCTTCTGTTTCTGTGTTTCGATGACATTGACTGGGAACGCTTCTATAAATTGAGACGCTTTTTCTAAAGATTGTCGAATTTGTCTGTAGTCAATGAAATTAGCTGTTGAAATTAATTTTCAGCAACAACTTTCGGAAATTTTTCGGAAACACATAATTTCCAGTCCTCTTATATGTTTTTATGTCAGCCCTGATTAAACGTTTTCCGTCTCCGATATATCCAAAGAACAATAAACAAACTCAGAATTCTTTGAGGCAGATGGAAGCATAAAAACCAGAGATGGAAGAATATAAAATGAAAGACCACCCGGAAGACATACTCAAAATCAAGTGGCCTTGCGGCCTTGGAGTAAACTAAGGTACTCATTATTTTTTATTGAAAGCAGGTTTACATGATGAAATAAGAGACTAAATTACGCATCAGAAATACTTGAATCTGTTGATTTCATTGAATTTGAAAACGTGAATAGCTGCGGCTAACTATAAACTTATGCAATATGTCTAATGTTTCCGATCAGTAAGTTCAATAACGTTATTAAATATGAATTGGATTCAGAGAACAGCCTATATTGGAATAAACCTGTAAAACCATTTCTAACACTAACTAGGAGTTATTTCAAATTTTATTGTTTAAAACGTATGTAATTACTACTAAGATCATAACTACTACTACGATAACTACGAAACCAACATAAACCAAAATATGACAATATATCAAGAGTGTGCACTCTGTGCACTGATAAGAACTCCCAAAAATTGTGCGTTCACAGTGTACTTTAATCCAATGTTTTCAAAATTTGACCATTCAACAGTAAAATAAACACTCACCTATAAAACTCATTTTGACTTGCTGATTCCATCGGACCAAAGCTGAATTTTGTTGTTTGTCAGATAAATTGAAAAATCTCAATTTTCTAATAAATCTTGTACAAAACGTTTTTTTACTTACTCTCCGGTTCCGAACAGTCGTGGCAAAAACCTTTAACTAATAGCGAAAAGTTACAAAATTATGTTGTATTCGCTCATATTATAAAGAATTCTCGCACGTAAACTTGGTTACGTAAGACGCATTATCTCAAAAACAATTACCATTACCAACCTCGTAGCCCTATTGTGTGGTGTTCATTGTGAATTACAATAAAAGGACAACTCAAAATTGTTCAAGCTTGTCAAATTTAGCTTTTCGTTTGTAAAAAATACTTTAAAATCCATCTGAAATTGTTTAAAGCAACCCAGAGAACGCTCATACATTGCTTACACTATCTTTTGTATGTCAAACTAAGTTTAGATTTTTTCCAGGTGAAGAAAAGGCCGTCTTCTGTTTTTTTGTTTCGTATTCATTGACTGTGAACGCTTCCCTAACTTTTGATGTGTTTATTAAGATTATCGAATTCTTCCGTAACCATTGAGATTCGCTGTTGAAATTCATATCGTCAACTTTTTAAAAAAGTTTCAAAAACAAATAATTTCCAGTTTCTACATATGTTTTTGAGGTAGCACTTGTTAAACGTTTTTCCGTGTTCGATATTTGCAAATAAATATCAACAAAATCAAAATCCTCTTAGTCAGATAGAAGCATAATAAACTCCAATTATTTTCCACCAATTTAGATGAAGAATGAAAGACCACCTTGAAAAAATACTCAAAATCCAGTGGCGCGGCCAGCTTGGATTTAAATAGTGTCCCCATTGTTTATAATTGAAAGCAGTAATGAATGACAAAAATAAAGACTAACGTACGCCGCAGAAGTACTTGAATCTGATGACTTCCTTGAAATTGAAAATGTGAAAGACTGTAGCTAACTACGGCTGAAAAGGTGTAGAGATCAGCCTTTACTGATAAGAAAACTGTAAAACTATCTCTAATACTACACTGATACAAACTCCCTTTAATTGTACCTTCACAGTGTACTTTACTCCAGCAGTTTTAAAATTGTGACAAATGACAAAATCAGAAGAACACTTAAAATCAAGAGAACACTTAGCCATAACAGCCATTTTGGTTTTGTCTACTTTCGGTATTATGCCAGCAGAAAAAAATTGCAATTTGTTGTTTGGCTTCGCGCACATAAATTGAAAAATTTCAGTTATCCAAAAGTTCTTGGTTAAAATGTCTTTTTACCAATTCTCCAATTCTGAAGACTCGTGGCAGAGAACTTTATTTATCCGAAAATGTATTTTTCTAAAAGTATATAGATTTCTCTAACGAAACTGGGTTACCTCAGACAGCTTGATTGTGTTTCGCTATTTGACGCTCAGAATGCTCGAGACAGTTTGGCTCTTTTGTGGAATCCAATTGGCTATTTTGGGGATCCAATTATTATCCACATCGCCATCGGATTCTTCTGGACAAAATGTACCAGCAACTGCTCTGAGTGACCCAAGTGCTATAACAACTCCGCGGACAAAACTCCAACACTTTTTGAATCCCTTATTAGTGAGCACGTTCCTTGCATTTTAGGAATTGAAGAAAATAGACAGAAAAACCCGACGCATTTTCTCAATTACCCAAAAAACCAACGCCCATGTTGATACGGGAGACTTGACAGTCAGTCCGAAGAATCTGGAGATCCCAAATTTTGAAGCGCACCAACAAAAATTGCACATTACACTATGTGAACTTTATAAAATCTGATAGCAAGGCTATCTCTTTTGTGATTTTGTAAAGATTCTGGATACCAGTTGGTTTACCTTTGTTTGTTTGTGTGTGTGCGTGTGTGTGTGTGAGTGTTTGTGAAAGCTTTAATTTCTTTAATTTCGAATCGCTTTTCAAAAAGAAATTGAAAACTTATTTCTTCTTCATAAATGGATCGCGTTCAAACATGTACCTTGTTTCTCAAAAATCAACGTCTCATCAAAACAATCTACACAATTAGTTCACTGTTGAATATAAATTTCAACAAATTGAAATTGCTCCTGAATAAAACTGTTAAAATGCAGTGTAATATTATCAAACTAACTCTGAACGAAATCTAAGAGATGTTGACAAAATCAATGACGTTCAATTGGACAAAACTTTTAGCCTAAAACACATTTCCAGAGTTTTTCTGAACGCATTGTAACAGCAACTCCCCTGAGCGACCCAAGTGCTGAAACAACGCCGCACACGAGAAGTCCGTTATTTTTCGAAACACTTATTAGTATTGAGCACGTTCCTTGGATTTAGGAACTTACGATAAGAGAGAGGAAACCCCGACACTTCAATGCTTTCAGAAGCAAAATGTGAAGCACCCAAAAACAGCAACGCCACAAATTGATACGGGAGACTTGACGGTCACTCCAAAAACTCTGGAGAAACCAAACAAAACAATCTACAAAAAGAGTTTACTATTGAATATAACGTTTTATAAATTGAATTTGCTGTTGAATAAAACTGTAATTAAATCAGTGTAATTTTCTCAAGACAACTTTGAGCAAAAACTGAGAGATATCGAAAAATTCAATGATCCTCGATTGGACCAAAATTCGGAAAAGAAACGAATTTTTTTTTAAAATTTTCTATAAAATTACAAGTTTTTAAGAGATATAGGTTCAAATCACAACTTTACATTAAACAAATGAGTTTTGTTGTTCCTCTATTTATTCAGAGACGCCATTGAGCGCACAAAGTAACGAACACTGGATTAAAAGAAGCGAATTGTTTCGAAAACCAAAGTAGACAGTTTTGAAATTGTACAGCAAAAATTTTAACAGACGAAATACGACTCTTTAACCGACAAAATATAAGTAATTCGTTGCTGCACATGATAAGTGCGGTTCATTAATACACATGAAAAAAAGAACAAATGTTCAAAAAAAGATAAAAAAATTTTTAAATTTGGTTTTTTAAAGGTTTTTTCAAACTTTTGACCAGTGAAGTTTAACCCTTAAAAATCACAGTTTAATTATATTGGGTTTACAAAAATTGTTGCACTACTATCAAAGTTGAGCAAACAACAAAATTGTTTATCATACCTGTCAGTTTTGAAGTACCCAATATTGAGATAATTAGTCAAAAACTAAGCGCTAATTAGTGACTAAATATCAAAATCTAATAAGTGGCAGAATTTTTGAACATTTTGGCAATTTTTAATGAATCATGCATGAAATTTGTGGTCAGAAGTGCCGTTGTCGAAAAAAGGCTCCTTCAACAACTGTCAAAACACCTGGTATTCCATGTTCGATTAACATCTCGCATTATTTAGCACTTGCGGTACCACAAAGAAAGACGATAGCAAGATATTACTGCAATTCTTCTAATCCCTGTAGGCATGGCATAAAATTTTTCATAACAGCTGTCAACAAGAAAAACCTCCAAAACACACGTGTAACTGTCCACTATATGTCATATTATATTTAATTAAACGCTTGATTTCTTCTGTTGAAGCTGGTTCAGTTTTTTTCAACACAAATCAATGTTTTTTGATGTTTGGATAATATTTGCTCTCATCCTAGCAAGACTCTAACGCTTCGTTTCATTGACTATGACTGTTTCATTGGCGCCCTCTTGTGTGATTTTCATTGTGAATTATAAAGCAAAATTCTTCAAGCCATAGCTGCGGCTAACTATAAACTTATGCAATATGTCTAATGTTTCCGATCAGTAAGTTCAATAACGTTATTAAATATGAATTGGATTCAGAGAACAGCCTATATTGAAATAAACCTGTAAAACCATTTCTAACACTAACTAGGAGTTATTTCAAATTTTATTGTTTGAAACGTATGTAATTACTACTAAGATCATAACTACTACTACGATAACTACGAAACCAACATAAACCAAAATATGACAATATATCAAGAGTGTGCACTCTGTGCACTGATAAGAACTCCCAAAAATTGTGCGTTCACAGTGTACTTTAATCCAATGTTTTCAAAATTTGACCATTCAACAGTAAAATAAACACTCACCTATAAAACTCATTTTGACTTGCTGATTCCATCGGACCAAAGCTGAATTTTGTTGTTTGTCAGATAAATTGAAAAATCTCAATTTTCTAATAAATCTTGTACAAAACGTTTTTTTACTTACTCTCCGGTTCCGAACAGTCGTGGCAAAAACCTTTAACTAATAGCGAAAAGTTACAAAATTATGTTGTATTCGCTCATATTATAAAGAATTCTCGCACGTAAACTTGGTTACGTAAGACGCATTATCTCAAAAACAATTACCATTACCAACCTCGTAGCCCTATTGTGTGGTGTTCATTGTGAATTACAATAAAAGGACAACTCAAAATTGTTCAAGCTTGTCAAATTTAGCTTTTCGTTTGTAAAAAATACTTTAAAATCCATCTGAAATTGTTTAAAGCAACCCAGAGAACGCTCATACATTGCTTACACTATCTTTTGTATGTCAAACTAAGTTTAGATTTTTTCCAGGTGAAGAAAAGGCCGTCTTCTGTTTTTTTGTTTCGTATTCATTGACTGTGAACGCTTCCCTAACTTTTGATGTGTTTATTAAGATTATCGAATTCTTCCGTAACCATTGAGATTCGCTGTTGAAATTCATATCGTCAACTTTTTAAAAAAGTTTCAAAAACAAATAATTTCCAGTTTCTACATATGTTTTTGAGGTAGCACTTGTTAAAAGTTTTTCCGTGTTCGATATTTGCAAATAAACATCAACAAAATCAAAATCCTCTTAGTCAGATAGAAGCATAATAAACTCCAATTATTTTCCACCAATTTAGATGAAGAATGAAAGACCACCTTGAAAAAATACTCAAAATCCAGTGGCGCGGCCAGCTTGGGTTTAATTAGTGTCCCCATTGTTTTTAATTGAAAGCAGTAATGAATGACAAAAATAAAGACTAACGTACGCCGCAGAAGTACTTGAATCTGATGATTTCCTTGAAATTGAAAATGTGAAAGACTGTAGCTAACTACGGCTGAAAAGGTGTAGAGATCAGCCTTTACTGATAAGAAAACTGTAAAACTATCTCTAATACTACACTGATACAAACTACCATTAATTGTACCTTCACAGTGTACTTTACTCCAGCAGTTTTAAAATTGTGACAAATGACAAAATCAGAAGAACACTTAAAATCAAGAGAACAATTAGCCATAACAGCCATTTTGGTTTTGTCTACTTTCGGTATTATGCCAGCAGAAAAAAATTGCAATTTGTTGTTTGGCTTCGCGCACATAAATTGAAAAAATTTCAGTTATCCAAAAGTTCTTGGTTAAAATGTCTTTTTACCAATTCTCCAATTCTGAAGACTCGTGGCAGAGAACTTTATTTATCCGAAAATATATTTGTCTAAAAGTATATAGATTTCTCTAACGAAACTGGGTTACCTCAGACAGCTTGATTGTGTTTCGCTATTTGACGCTCAGAATGCTCGAGACAATTTGGCTCTTTTGTGGAATCCAATTGGCTATTTTGGGGAATCCAATTATTGTCCACATCGCCATCGGATTCTTCTGGACAAAATGTACCAGCAACTGCTCTGAGTGACCCAAGTGCTATAACAACTCCGCGGACAAAACTCCAACACTTTTTGAATCCCTTATTAGTGAGCACGTTCCTTGCATTTTAGGAATTGAAGAAAATAGACAGAAAACCCCGACGCATTTTCTCAATTACCCAAAAAACCAACGCCCCATGTTGATACGGGAGACTTGACAGTCAGTCCGAAGAATCTGGAGATCCCAAATTTTGAAGCGCACCAACAAAAATTGCACATTACACTATGTGAACTTTATAAAATCTGATAGCAAGGCTATCTCTTTTGTGATTTTGTAAAGATTCTGGATACCAGTTGGTTTACCTTTGTTTGTTTGTGTGTGTGGGTGTGTGTGTGTGAGTGTTTGTGAAAGCTTTAATTTCTTTAATTTCGAATCGCTTTTCAAAAAGAAATTGAAAACTTATTTCTTCTTCATAAATGGATCGCGTTCAAACATGTACCTTGTTTCTCAAAAATCAACGTCTCATCAAAACAATCTACACAATTAGTTCACTGTTGAATATAAATTTCAACAAATTGAAATTGCTCCTGAATAAAACTGTTAAAATGCAGTGTAATTTTATCAAACTAACTCTGAACGAAATCTAAGAGATGTTGAAAAAATCAATGACGTTCAATTGGACAAAACTTTTAGCCTAAAACACATTTCCAGAGTTTTTCTGTACGCATTGTAACAGCAACTCCCCTGAGTGACCCAAGTAAAGAAACAACGCCGCACACGAGAAGTCCGTTATTTTTCGAAACACTTATTAGTATTGAGCACGTTCCTTGGATTTAGGAACTTACGATAAGAGAGAGGAAACCCCGACACTTCAATGCTTTCAGGAGCAAAATGTGAAGCACCCAAAAACAGCAACGCCACAAATTGATACGGGAGACTTGACGGTCACTCCAAAACTCTGGAGAAACCAAACAAAACAATCTACAAAAAGAGTTTACTGTTGAATATAACGTTTTTATAAATTGAATTTGCTGTTGAATAAAACTGTAATTAAATCAGTGTAGTTTTCTCAAGACAACTTTGAGCAAAAACTGAGAGATATCGAAAAATTCAATGATCCTCGATTGGACCAAAATTCGGAAAAGAAACGAACTTTTTAAAAAACTTTCTATAAAATTACAAGTTTTTAAGAGATATAGGTTCAAATCACAACTTTACATTAAACAAATGAGTTTTGTTGTTCCTCTATTTATTCAGAGACGCCATTGAGCGCACAAAGTAACGAACACTGGATTAAAAGAAGCGAATTGTTTCAAAAACCAAAGTAGACAGTTTTGAAATTGTACAGCAAAAATTTTAACAGACGAAATACGACTCTTTAACCGACAAAATATAAGTAATTCGTTGCTGCACATGATAAGTGCGGTTCATTAATACACATGAAAAAAAGAACAAATGTTCAAAAAAAGATAAAAAAATTTTTAAATTTGGTTTTTTAAAGGTTTTTTCAAACTTTTGACCAGTGAAGTTTAACCCTTAAAAATCACAGTTTAATTATATTGGGTTTACAAAAATTGTTGCACTACTATCAAAGTTGAGCAAACAACAAAATTGTTTATCATACCTGTCAGTTTTGAAGTACCCAATATTGAGATAATTAGTCAAAAACTAAGCGCTAATTAGTGACTAAATATCAAAATCTAATAAGTGGCAGAATTTTTGAACATTTTGGCAATTTTTAATGAATCATGCATGAAATTTGTGGTCAGAAGTGCCGTTGTCGAAAAAAGGCTCCTTCAACAACTGTCAAAACACCTGGTATTCCATGTTCGATTAACATCTCGCATTATTTAGCACTTGCGGTACCACAAAGAAAGACGATAGCAAGATATTACTGCAATTCTTCTAATCCCCGTAGGCATGCCATAAAATTTTTCATAACAGCTGTCAACAAGAAAAACCTCCAAAACACACTTGTAACTGTCCACTATATGTCATATTATATTTAATTAAACGCTTGATTTCTTCTGTTGAAGCTGGTTCAGTTTTTTTCAACACAAATCAATGTTTTTTGATGTTTGGATAATATTTGCTCTCCTCCTAGCAAGACTCTAACGCTTCGTTTCATTGACTATGACTGTTTCATTGGCACCCTCTTGTGTGATTTTCATTGTGAATTAAAAAGCAAAATTGTTCAAGCCTCTCAAATTTCACGTTCAACTGTAACGAAAAGTTCAAATTATTTCAGAAATTGTTTAAAGTAAGCTGGAGATTCATTTTCAGCAACAACTTTTTACAATTTTTCGGAAACACATAATTTCCAGTCCTCTTATATGTTTTTATGTCAGCCCTGATTAAACGTTTTCCGTCTCCGATATATCCAAAGAACAATAAACAAATTCAGAAGTCTTTGAGGCAGATGGAAGCATAAAAAACTCCAACATTTTATATAAAAAGAAAGACCACCCGGAAGACATACTCAAAATCAAGTGGCCTTGCGGCCTTGGAGTAAACTATTATACTCAATATTTTTTATTGAAAGCAGGTTTACATGATGAAATAAGAGACTAAATTACGCATCAGAAATACTTGAATCTGTTGATTTCATTGAATTTGAAAACGTGAATAGCTGCGGCTAACTATAAACTTATGCAATACGTCTAATAATTCCGATCACTAAGTTCAATAACGTTATTAAATATGAATTGGATTCAGAGAACAGCCTATATTGAAATAAACCTGTAAAACCATTTCTAACACTAACTAGGAGTTATTTCAAATTTTATTGTTTGAAACGTATGTAATTACTACTAAGATCATAACTACTACTACGATAACTACGAAATCAACATAAACCAAAATATGACAATATATGTGGAGTGTGCACTGTTTGCACTGATAAGAACTCCCAAAAATTGTGCGTTCACAGTGTACTTTAATCCAATGTTTTCAAAATTTGACCATTCAACAGTAAAATAATCACTCACCTATAAAACTCATTTTGACTTGCTTATTCCATCGGACCAAAGCTGAATTTTGTTGTTTGTCAGATAAATTGAAAAATCTCAATTTTCTAATAAATCTTGTACAAAACGCTTTTTTACTTACTCTCCGGTTCCGAACTGTCGTGGCAAAAACCTTTATCTAATAGCGAAAAGTTACAAAATTATGTTGTATTCGCTCATATTATAAAGATTTCTCGCACGTAAACTTGGTTACGTAAGACGCATTATCTCAAAAACAATTACCATTACCAACCTCGTAGCCCTATTGGGTGGTGTTCATTGTGAATTACAATAAAAGGACAACTCAAAATTGTTCAAGCTTGTCAAATTTAGCTTTTCGTTTGTAAAAAATAATTTGAAATCCATCTGAAATTGTTTAAAGCAACCCAGAGAACGCTCATACATTGCTTACACTATCTTTTGTATGTCAAACTAAGTTTAGATTTTTTCCAGGTGAAGAAAAGTCCGTCTTCTGTTTTTTTGTTTCGTATTCATTGACTGTGAACGCTTCCCTAACTTTTGATGTGTTTATTAAGATTATCGAATTCTTCCGTAACCATTGAGATTTCAACATTCTTCCGTAATCAATGTTGAAATTCATATCGTCAACTTTTTAAAAAAGTTTCAAAAACAAATAATTTCCAGTTTCTTCATATGTTTTTGAGGTAGCACTGGTTAAAAGTTTTTCCGTGTTCGATATTTGCAAATAAACATCAACAAAATCAAAATCCTCTTAGTCAGATAGAAGCATAAAAAACTCCAATTCTTTTCCACCAATTTAGATGAAGAATGAAAGACCACCTTGAAAAAATACTCAAAATCCAGTGGCGCGGCCAGCTTGAATTTAAATAGTGTCCCCATTGTTTTTAATTGAAAGCAGTAATGAATGACAAAAATAAAGACTAACGTACGCCGCAGATATACTTGAATCTGATGATTTCCTTGAAATTGAAAATGTGAAAAACTGTAGCTAACTACGGCTGCAAAGGTGTAGAGATCAGCCTCTACTGATAAGAAAACTGTAAAACTATCTCTAATACTACACTGATACAAACTCCCATTAATTGTACCTTCACAGTGTACTTTACTCCAGCAGTTTTAAAATTGTGACAAATGACAAAATCAGAAGAACACTTAAAATCAAGAGAACACTTAGCCATAACAGCCATTTTGATTTTGTCTACTTTCGGTATTACGCCAGCAGAAAAAAATTGCAATTTGTTGTTTGGCTTCGCGCACATAAATTGAAAAATATCAGTTATCCAAAAGTTCTTGGTTAAAATGTCTTTTTACCAATTCTCTAATTCTGAAGACTCGTGGCAGAGAACTTTATTTATCCGAAAATGTATTTGTCTAAAAGTATATAGATTTCTCTAACGAAACTGGGTTACCTCAGACAGCTTGATTGTGTTTCGCTATTTGACGCTCAGAATGCTCGAGAATTTTTGTCGACATCGCCAGCGGTTTCTTCTGGACACAATGTACCAGCAACTGCTCTGAGTGACCCAAGTGCTATAACAACTCCGCGGACAAAACTCCAACACTTTTTGAATCCCTTATTAGTGAGCACGTTCCTTGCATTTTAGGAATTGAAGAAAATAGACAGAAAAACCCGACGCATTTTCTCAATTACCCAAAAAACCAACGCCCATGTTGATACGGGAGACTTGACAGTCAGTCCGAAGAATCTGGAGATCCCAAATTTTGAAGCGCACCAACAAAAATTGCACATTACACTATGTGAACTTTATAAAATCTGATAGCAAGGCTATCTCTTTTGTGATTTTGTAAAGATTCTGGATACCAGTTGGTTTACCTTTGTTTGTTTGTGTGTGTGGGTGTGTGTGTGTGAGTGTTTGTGAAAGCTTTAATTTCTTTAATTTCGAATCGCTTTTCAAAAAGAAATTGAAAACTTATTTCTTCTTCATAAATGGATCGCGTTCAAACATGTACCTTGTTTCTCAAAAATCAACGTCTCATCAAAACAATCTACACAATTAGTTCACTGTTGAATATAAATTTCAACAAATTGAAATTGCTCCTGAATAAAACTGTTAAAATGCAGTGTAATTTTATCAAACTAACTCTGAACGAAATCTAAGAGATGTTGACAAAATCAATGACGTTCAATTGGACGAAACTTTTAGCCTAAAACACATTTCCAAAGTTTTTCTGAACGCATTGTAACAGCAACTCCCCTGAGTGACCCAAGTGCTGAAACAACGCCGCACACGAGAAGTCCGTTATTTTTCGAAACACTTAGTATTGAGCACGCTCCTTGGATTTAGGAACTTACGATAAGAGAGAGGAAACCCCGACACTTCAATGCTTTCAGAAGCAAAATGTGAAGCACCCAAAAACAGCAACGCCACAAATTGATACGGGAGTCTTGACGGTCACTCCAAAAACTCTGGAGAAACCAAACAAAACAATCTACAAAAAGAGTTTACTATTGAATATAACGTTTTATAAATTGAATTTGCTGTGGAATAAAACAGTAAGTAAATCAGTGTAGATTTCTCAAGAAAACTTTGAGCAAAAACTGAGAGACATCAAAAAATTCAATGATCCTCGATTGGACCAACTTTCGGAAAAGAAACAAATTTTTGAAAAAACTTTATAAAATTACAAGTTTTTAAGAGATATAGGTTCAAATCACAACTTTACATTAAACAAATGAGTTTTGTTGTTCCTCTATTTATTCAGAGACGCCATTGAGCGCACAAAGTAACGAACACTGGATTAAAAGAAGCGAATTGTTTCGAAAACCAAAGTAGACAGTTTTGAAATTGTACAGCAAAAATTTTAACAGACGAAATACGACTCTTTAACCGACAAAATATAAGTAATTCGTTGCTGCACATGATAAGTGCGGTTCATTAATACACATGAAAAAAAGAACAAATGTTCAAAAAAAGATAAAAATTTTTAAATTTGGTTTTTTAAAGGTTTTTTCAAACTTTTGACCAGTGAAGTTTAACCCTTAAAAATCACAGTTTAATTATATTGGGTTTACAAAAATTGTTGCACTACTATCAAAGTTGAGCAAACAACAAAATTGTTTATCATACCTGTCAGTTTTGAAGTACCCAATATTGAGATAATTAGTCAAAAACTAAGCGCTAATTAGTGACTAAATATCAAAATCTAATAAGTGGCAGAATTTTTGAACATTTTGGCAATTTTTAATGAATCATGCATGAAATTTGTGGTCAGAAGTGCCGTTGTCGAAAAAAGGCTCCTTCAACAACTGTCAAAACACCTGGTATTCCATGTTCGATTAACATCTCGCATTATTTAGCACTTGCGGTACCACAAAGAAAGACGATAGCAAGATATTACTGCAATTCTTCTAATCCCTGTAGGCATGGCATACAGCTGTCAACAAGAAAAGCCTCCAAAACACACGTGTAACTGTCCACTATATGTCATATTATATTTAATTAAACGCTTGATTTCTTCTGTTGAAGCTGGTTCAGTTTTTTTCAACACAAATCAATGTTTTTTGATGTTTGGATATTTGCTCTTATCCTAGCAAGACTCTAACGCTTCGTTTCATTGACTATGACTGTTTCATTGGCACCCTCTTGTGTGATTTTCATTGCGAATTATAAAGCAAAATTGTTCAAGCCTCTCAAATTTCACGTTCAACTGTAACAAAAAGTTCAAATTATTTCAGAAATTGTTTAAAGTAACCTGGAGATTCATTTTCAGCAACAACTTTTTACAATTTTTCGGAAACACATAATTTCCTGTCCTCTTATATGTTTTTATGTCAGCCCTGATTAAACGTTTTCCTTCTCCGATATATCCAAAGAACAATAAACAAATTCAGAATTCTTTGAGGCAGATGGAAGCTTAATAAACTCCGATATTTTTCCGCCAACTTTAGATATGAAATGAAAGACCACCTTGAAGAGGCACTCAAGATCTAAGGGCACTGCGGCCTTGGAGTAAACTAGTGTACTCATTGTTTTTTGTTGAAAGCAGGTTTATATGATAAAATAAGAGACTAAATCACGCAGCAGAAATACTTGAATCTGTTGATTTCATTGAAATCGAAAACGTAAAAAGGTGTGGCTAACTAAAAACTTATGCAATATGTCTCACGTTTCCAATGAGTAAGTTCAATATTTAAGAGTAACTTAAGAGGAATTAGATTCAGAGATCAAACCTTATTGAAACAAACCTGTAAAACTATTTCTAATACTAACTAGTAATTTCAAATTTTATTGTTGAAAACGTGTCATTACTACTAAGACCATAACTACTACTACGATAACTACAAAATCAACATAAACCTAAATATGACAATATATGTGGAGGGTGCAGAAATTTGCACTGATAAGAACTCCCAAAAATTGTGCGTTCACAGTGTACTTTATTACAATGGTTTTAAAATTTGACCAGTCAACAGTAAAAAAAACACTCATTTTGACTTAGTTTATTTTCGGTCTTAACCAAGCGGACCAAAGCTGAATTTTGTTGTTTGGCATATAAATTGAAAAATTTCAATTTTTCCAAAAAAAATCGTGTACAAAACGTTTTTTTTTACTTATTCTCTGATTCTGAACAGTCGTGGCAAAAAACTTTAATTTATAGGGAAAAGTTACAAAATTATGTTGTACTGGGTCATATTATAAAGATTTCTCGCACCTAAAATTGGTTACCTAAGACGCGTTATCTCAAAAACAATTACCGTTACCAACCTCGTAGCCCTATTGTGTGGTTTTCATTGAGAATTACAGTAAATAGACAACTCAAAATTGTTCAAGCTTGTCAAATTTAGCTTTTCGTTAGAAAATAATTTAAAATGCATCTGAAATTGTTTAAAGCTGGATGTTTAAAGGCAGATGGAAGCATAAAAAACTCCAACATTTTATATAAAATGAAAGACCACCCGGAAGACATACTCAAAATCAAGTGGCCTTGCGGCCTTGGAGTAAACTATTATACTCAATATTTTTTATTGAAAGCAGGTTTACATGATGAAATAAGAGACTAAATTACGCATCAGAAATACTTGAATCTGTTGATTTCATTGAATTTGAAAACGTGAATAGCTGCGGCTAACTATAAACTTATGCAATACGTCTAATAATTCCGATCACTAAGTTCAATAGCGTTATTAAATAGGAATTGGATTCAGAGATCAGCCTATATTGAAATAAACCTGTAAAACTATTTCTAACACTAACTAGGAGTTATTTCAAACTTTATTGTTTAAAACGTATGTAATTACTACTAAGATCATAACTACTACTACGATAACTACGAAATCAACATAAACCAAAATATGACAATATATGTGGAGTGTGCACTGTTTGCACTGATAAGAACTCCCAAAAATTGTGCGTTCACAGTGTACTTTAATCCAATGTTTTCAAAATTTGACCATTCAACAGTAAAATAAACACTCACCTATAAAACTCATTTTGACTTGCTTATTCCATCGGACCAAAGCTGAATTTTGTTGTTTGTCAGATAAATTGAAAAATCTCAATTTTCTAATAAATCTTGTACAAAACGCTTTTTTACTTACTCTCCGGTTCCGAACTGTCGTGGCAAAAACCTTTAACTAATAGCGAAAAGTTACAAAATTATGTTGTATTCGCTCATATTATAAAGATTTCTCGCACGTAAACTTGGTTACGTAAGACGCATTATCTCAAAAACAATTACCGTTACCAACCTCGTAGCCCTATTGTGTGGTTTTCATTGCGAATTACAGTAAATAGACAACTCAAAATTGTTCAAGCTTGTCAAATTTAGCTTTTCGTTAGAAAATAATTTAAAATGCATCTGAAATTGTTTAAAGCAACCCAGAGAACGCTCATACATTGCTTCTACAATCTTTTTTCAAATGTCAAACTAAGTTTAGACTTTTTCCAAGTGAAGGAGAGTCGGTCTTCTGTTTTTTGTTTTGGTTTTATTGACTGGGAACGCTTCCCTAATTTTTGATGCGTTTATTAGGATTATCGAATTCTTCCGTAACCATTGAGATTTGTTGTTGAAATTCATATCGTCAACTTTTTAAAAAAGTTTCAGAAACAAATAATTTCCAGTCGCTTCATATGTTTTTGAGGTTGCCCTGGTTAAACGTTTTCCGTGTTCAATATAAGCAAATAAAAATCAGCGAAATCAAAATCCTTTTAGTCAGATAAAAGCATAATAAACTCCAATTCTTTTCCACCAATTTAGATGAAGAATGAAAGACCACATTGAAAAAAATACTCACAATCCAGTGGCGCGGCCAGCTTGGATTTAATACTGTCCCTATTGTTTTCAATTGAAAGCAGTTTTGAATGACAAAAATAAAGACTAACGTACGCCGCAGACGTAATTAAATCTGATGATTTCCTTAAAATTGAAAATGCGAAAGGATGTAGCTAACTACGGCTGAAAGGGTGTAGAGATCAGCCCTTACTGATAAGAAACCTGTAAAACTATCTCTAATACTACACTGATACAAACTCCCATGAATTGTGCGTTCACAGTGTGCTTTACTGCGGTAGTTTTAAAATTGTGACAAAATAACAAAATCAAGAGGTCACTTAGCCATAACAGCCATTTTAGTTTTGTCCCTTTTCGGTCTTATCCCAGCAGGACAAATTTCAATTTTCAGAAAAATTCTTGTTTAAAATGTCTTTTTACCAATTCTCCAATTCTGAAGACTCGTGGCAGAGAACTTTTTCATCCGAAAATGGATTTGAACATAAGTATATAGATTTTTATCACGAAACTGGGTTACCTCAGACAGCTTGATTGTCTTTCGCTATTTGACGCTCAGGATGCTCGAGAATTTTTGTCGACATCGCCAGCGGTTTATTCTGGACACAATGTACCAGCAACTGCTCTGAGTGACCCAAGTGCTATAACAACTCCGCGGACAAAAACCCCAACATTTTGAATCCCTTTGTAGTGAGCACGTGCCTTGCATTTTAGGAATTGAAGAAAATAGACAGGAACCCCCGACGCTTCAATGCTTTCAGAAGCAATTTTTCGATCACCAAAAAAACACCAACGCCTCATATTGATACGGGAGATCTGACGGTCAATCCAAAGATTCTGGAGATCCCAAATTTTGAAGCGCGCCAAAAAAATAGCACATTACACTATGTGAACTTAATAAAATCTGATAGCAAGGCTATCTCTTTTATGCTTTTGTAAAGATTTTGGTTACCAGTTGGTTTACTTTTGTTTGTTTGTGTGTGTGTGTATGTGTGTGTGTGTGTGTGTGAGTGCTTGTGAAAGCTTTAACTTCTTTAATTTCTGATCGCAAAAATTGAAAACTTATTTCTTCTTCATAAATGGATCGCGTTCAAACATGTACTATGTTTCTCAAAATTCAATGTCTCATCAAAACAATCTGCAAAATGAGTTTAAAGTTGAATATAACTTTAAACAAATTGAATTTGCTCTTGTATAAAATTGTTAAAATTTCGGTGTAATTTTATCAAACTAACTCTGAACGAAATCTAAGAGATATTGACAAAATCAATGACGTAGAATTGGACACAATTTTTAGCCTAAAACACCTTTCCAGAGTTTTTCTGGACGCAATGTACCAGCAACTCCCCTGAGTGACACAAGTGCTGAAACAACGCCGCAGGCAAGAAGTCCGTTATTTTTCGAATCATTTAGTAGCGAGCACGTTCCTTGGACTTAGGAAATTACGATAAGAGAGGAAACCCCGCAACTTCAATGCTTTCAGAAGCAAAATGTGAATAACCCGAAAACAGCAACGCCACAAACTGATACCGGAGATTAGACGGTCAGTCCAAATAATCTGGAGAACCCAAATAAAACAATCTACAAAAAGAGTTTACTGTTGAACATAACATACTACAAATTGAATTTGCTGTTAAATAAAACTGTAAGTAAATCATTGTAGTTTTCTTCAGTTAACTTTCAACGAAAACTAAGAGGTATCGAAAAATTCATTGACCCTCGATTGGACCTAAATTTTTAGCCAAAAACACATTTCAAGCAGTGATATGTAAAAGCAATTCGGAAAAGAAATGAATATTTTAAAAAACTTTCTACAAAGTTACAAGGATTTAAGAGAAATAGTTTCAAATCACAACTTTTTGTTACACAAATGAGTTTTGTTCTTCCTCTATTTATTCAGAGAAGCCATTGAGCGCAAAAAGTAGTGAACACTCGAGTAAAAGAGGCAAATTGTTTCGAAAACCGAAGTAGACAGTCTTGAAATTGTACAGCAAAAGTTTTAACAGACAAAATATGACTCTTTAACAGACGAAATTTAAGTAATCGCGATTCATTCATATACATGAAAAAAAGAACAAATGTTGAAAAATGCTTTTTTAAACGTTGTTTTAGGCTTTTGGGTCGTTAACTTTAACCCTTAAAAATGACAGTTTAAGTATATTGGGATTAACATTGTTCATCATATCTGTCAGTTTTGAAGTACCCAATATTGAGATAATTAGTCAATAACTAAGCGCTAATTAGTGACTAATTAGCAAACTCTAAATAGTGGGAGAATATTTGAACATTTTTTGGCGATTCTTAATGAATCATGCCCGAAATTTTTGGTCAGAAGTGTCCTTGTCTAAAAATGGCTCCTTCATCAATTGCCAAAACACCTGTTATTTCATGTTCGATTAATATCTCGCATTAATTAGCAATTGAGGTACCACAAAGAGAGATGATAGTAACATTCTACTGCAATTTTTCTAATCCCTGTAGGCATGGCATAAAAGTTCTTCATTACAGCTGTGTGACTGTCACAAAAAAGCCTCCAAGGCACACGTGTGACTGTCAGGGATACGTCATTTTGTTTTTAATTTAAGGCTTGATTTCTTCAATAAAACGTTCTATTGAAACCCCGACGCTTCAATGCTTTCATAGGCATTTTTCCAATCACCCAAAACACCAACGGCGCATGTTGAAATGGGAGATTTGACGGTCAATCAGAAGAATCTGGTCATCCCAAATTTTGAAGCGCACATTGCGCATTGCACATTATTTTATGTGAAATTTATAAATCTCATAGCAAAGCTATCTCTTTTATGCTTTTGAAAAGATTTTGGTTACCAATTGGTTTAATTTTTGTTTCTGTGTGTGGTTGTGTGTTTGTGTGAGAGTGTTTGTGAAAACTTTGATTTCTGATCGCTTTTCAAAAAAAATTGAGAACTTATTTCTTCTTCATAAATGGAGTGTGTTCAAACATGTACTATGTTTCTCAAAAACTCCACATAAACAAGTGCCCACTAGAAATGTACCCAACCAGTCCGTGCACCCAGAAACATAGTCATGAAGTTCAAACGTAAACAGCACAAAGATAGAATTAAAAATTCAACGTCTCAATAAAACAATCTACAAAATTAGTTTACTGTGGAATATGACATTCTACAAATTGAATTTGCTGTTGAATAAAACTGTGAGAAATTCTGTGTTATTTTCTCAAACAAACTCTGAACGGAAAATAAGAGATATTGACAAGTTCAATGTCGTTCATTTGGACCAAAATTTTTGAGCCAGAAAAATTTTTCCAGCAGTTTTATGTAGAAAAAATTCGGAGATAGAAATGTATAAAAGTATATAGCACAAGGACAGAAGTTAACATTCAACATCTGATTAAAATAATCTTCAAATTGAGTTCACTTTTGAATATAACATTCTACAAATTGAATTTGCTGTTGAATAAAACCGGAGAAGTTCAGCGTAATTTTGTCAAACTAACTCAGAATAGATATTATAGAAACTAATAGATATTGACAAGTTCAATGACGTTCACTTGGATGAAAATTTGTAGCCAAAAACACATATTAAGCAAAAATTAAGTGATACGCAGAACGAATGTAGAAAAAGAAGCAAAAGCTTTTACATTTTTTAATTAAAATTACAAAGCTTTACGATAAATAGGTTCAAATTACAACCTCACATTCAAAAAACGAGTTTTTTATTGCTCTATGTATTTGCAGAAGCCATTGAGCGCACAAAGTAACGGACACTAGCGTAAAAGAAGCTGATTGTTTTGAAAACAAAAGCAAACAGTCTTGAAATTGTACAGCAAAAACTTTAACCGGTGGCAAACAAATCTGCAGAACTTCCAAGCAGATAATTCATTGCTGCACATTTTAAATGCGATTCGTTCATACACCAGAAAAAAAACACAGTTGTTAAAAAAGATATAAAATTTTAAAGTTCAGATTTGTTAAACGTTTTTTGAAACATTCGACCCCCTGAACCTTGACCCTTAAAAATGACAGTTTAAGCATATTGGGGTTCACAAAAATTGTTGTACTGGTATCAACGTTGAACGAAGAAAAATCTTTGTTGAGCATACCTTTCGTTTATGGAGTATCCAGTAATGAGATAATTGGTCATTAACGAAGCGCTAATTAGTGACTAATTAGCAAAATACTAGTTAGTGCCAGAATTCTTGAACATAATTATTAAGCAATTCTCAATGAGTCACGCTTTACATTTTTGATGAGAAGTGCCGTAGAAAAAAAACGGCTTCTTCATCGATTTTCAAAACAACTGGTATTTCACGTTCCAATGACATCTGGCAATATTAACACTTGAGGTACCACAAAAAAAGATGTTAGCAAGTTTTTTAATTCAGTTTTCTAATCCCAGTAGGCATGGCATAAACGTTCTTCATAACAGTTGTTAACAAAACGTCAACAAAAAACAGGTGTAACTGTCATGTATATGTCACCTTTTAATCAAACACCTGATTGACAGAAAAAGCATTTTTTTTCCTGTTGATGCTGGTTCATTTTTTTCAACACAAACCAAATTTTTTTAAGTTTGGATAAATTCTGCTCTCACCCTAGCGAGGCTCTAACGGTTCGTTTAAATGACTGTTTCTTTGGCGCCCTCTTGGGTGATTTTCATTTTGAATTATAAGGAAAGCATACAGCAGAATTGTTGAAACTTATCATATGTAACTTTTCAACTGTAACAAAGCATTCAAGTTGCTTTAGAAATTGTTCATAGTAACCTGGAGAACGCTCAAACATTGCCTCTACCATCGTTCTTATGTCAAACTAAATTTAGGTTTTTTGCAGTTGAAGAAGATTTGGTCTTCTGTTTCTATGTTTTAGTGTCATTGATTGGGAACGCGCCCTAAATTGTGACGCTTTGTACTGAGATTATCTATTTCAACCGTAGACAATGAGATTTGTTGTTGAAATTCATTTTCATCATCAACTTTTTAAATTACTTTAGAAACGCATAATTTCCAGTCTTCTCTTCAATGTGTTTTTAGGGTAGCGCTGGTTAAACGTTTCCCTTTTCGATATATCCGAATAACAATCACCAAAATCAGAACCTTTTGAAGCAGATAAAACATAATAAACGGCACTACTTTTCCACCAAATTCAGATATAAAATGAAAGACCACCTTGAAGAAATGCTCAAAATCAAGTGGCCCTGCGGCCTTCGAGTGAACTAGTGTCCTCATTGTTTATGGTTGACAGCAGGTTTACATGATGAAATGAGAGACTAAATTACGCATCAGAAATACTTGGATCTGTTGATTTCATTGAATTTGAAAACGTGAATAGCTGCAACTAACTAAAAACATATGCAATATGTTTCATGTTTCCAATCAATAAGTTCATTAACGTTACTAAATCGGAATTGGATTGAGAAATCAGCCCTTATTGAATTAAACCTGTAAAACTATTTCTAACACTAACTAGGAGTGATTTCAAATTTTATTATTTAAAACGTATGTCATTACTACTAAGATCATAACTACCACTACGATAACTACGAAATCAACATAAACCTAAATATGACAATATATGTGGAGGGTGCAGAAATTTGCACTGATAAGAACTCCCAAAAATTGTGCGTTCACAGTGTACTTTAATCCAATGGTTTTAAAATTTGACCAGTCAACGGTCAGAAAAACACTCACCCACAAAACTCATTTTGACTTAGTTTACTTTCAGTCTTATAAGTACAATTCCGTTACTAAAAATAAATTGAATTCAGAGATCAGCCCCTACGGATAAGAAACCTGTAAAACCATCTATAATACTACCTAGGAGTAATTTCAAATATTAGTGCTTAAAACGTATACGATTATTACAATGACCATAACTACTTTACGAAATCAACATAAAACTAAATTTGGGAATATATGTGAGTGCGCAGACGTTTGCACTGATAAGAACTCATAAATTGTGCGTTCACAGTGTACTTTACTACAAAGATATTAAATTTGTGACCAATCAAAAAAACATATAACAATAACACTCATTTTGGTTTAGCTAGTTTTCGGTCTCATCCCAGCAGACCGAAGTTGCATGTTGTCTTTTGAAAAATTGAAAAAATTCAGTTTTACTTAAAATTTTTTTCAAAAAGTATTCCGAGGAGTCATAGCAAAGAAGTTTAATTTATCAGAACATGTTTGAACATTTTGTTATACTTTTTTCAAATTATAAGGGTTTCTCCCCGCAGACTGGGTTATCTCAGACTGATTCATTTTCCTGAAATCAATTAGCGACTTCGTAGCCCTCTTGTGTGATTTTCATTGCTCAAACAATGCCATCTTTTTTATGTCGAACTAAGTTCTGACGTTTTCCAGGTGAAGGAGAGTAAGTCTTGTTTCTTTGTTTCAGTGTCAACAACAGGGATTGCTTCCCTAATTTTTGATGCTGTCAATACGCTTATCGAATTTTTCCGTAGTCAATGAGATTCGTTGTTCAGGATCATACTCATTGTACACTTTTATAAGAATTTTAGAAACAAATAATTTCAAGTCTTTTATATGTTTTTGAGGTAGCCCTGGTTAATGTTTTTTCCATCTTCGGTTTATCCAAATAAACACCACCAAAGTCAGATTATTTTGAGGGAGATAGAGGCATAATAAACTCCAATTCTTTTCGGTTAACTTCATATATGGAATGAAAGACCACCTTGAAAAAATACTCAAAATCCAGTGGTGCCGCGGGATCAAAATAAACTGGTTTCTCATTGTTTCTAATTGAACGCAGGTTTACATGATAAGAATACAGACTAAAGTACGCCGCAGACGTATTTGAATCTGATGAATTCATTGAAATAAAAAATGTGATTGTGTGGCTAACTAAAAACATATCCAAAATGTCTCATGTTAACAATCAGTGAACACAATTAAGTTACTTAATAAAGATGGGATCCGCCTATTTTAATTCGATCCGCAAATTACTATATAAAAATCTCCAATACTAACAAGGAGTAAATTCAAAACTTAGTGTTTGAAACATGTGCCATAGCTATTATGAGCATAACTACTTTACGAAATCAACATAAACCTAAATATGGGAATATATGTGAGTGCGCAGACGTTTGCACTAATAAGAACTCCCATAAAGTGTGCGTTCACAGTTTTCTTTACTCCAATAATTTTAAAACTGACCAATCAAAAGAACACTTAACCATAACACTCATTTTGGCTTGGCTATTTTTAGGTCCTATCCCAGCAGACCGAATTTGCATATTGTCTTTTGAAAAATTGAAAAAATTCAGTTTTACTCAAAGCTTTTTTGACGTCTTGTTACTTACTCTCCGATTCTCAGGAGTCATGGCAAAGATCTTTAGTTTATCAGAAAGAGTTTGAAGATTATGTTGTATTTATTCAAATTACAAAGATTTCTCTCACGTAGACTGGTTTACCTCAGACTGATTCATTATCACAAAACCACATATCGACTTTTTAGCCCACTTTGTGATTTCATTGTGAATTACAATGAGAGCACACTAGAAAACTGTACAGGCTGGTCAAATTTAATTTTTCATTTGTAATAAAGAATTTAGATTGCTTTTTTAAAGTAACCTGGAGAACGCTCAATTCTTGCCATCTTTTTTATGTCGAACTACGTTTTGACTTTTTCCAGGTGAAGGAGAGTAAGTCTTCTATTTCTTTGTTTCAGAGTCATCAACTGGTAATGCTTCCCTAATTTTTGATGCTTTCAATATGCTTAACGAACCATTCCGTAGTCACTGAGATTCGTTGTTGGAGTTCATATTCATTGTACACTTTTTGAATATTTTAGAAACAAATAATTTCCAGTCTTTTTATATGTTTTTGAGGTAGCCCTGGTTAATGTTTTTTTCCATTTTCGGTCTATCCAAAAAAATTACTAAAATCAAATTATTTTGAGGCAGATAGAGGCATAGTAAACTCCAATTCTTTTCCGTTAACTTGAAGTATGGAATGAAAGACCACCATGAAAAAATGCACAAAATCAAGTATGGCGGTGGGCTTGAACAAAACTAGTTTCCACATTGTTTCTAATTGAACGCAGGTTTACATGATAAGAATGCAGACTAAATTACGCCGCAGACTTATTTGAACCTGATTATTTCGTTAAAATTGAAAAAGTTAAAGGGTGTGGCTAACTAAAATTATATGCAATATGTCTCATCTTTCCAATCAGTAAGTACAATAATGTTACTACAAACTCCAATACTAACAAAGAGTAATTTCAAATCTTAGTGTTTAAAACTATAAGTGCCATTGCTATTATGACCATAACTACTTTACGAAATCAACATAAACCTGAATATGGGAATATATGTGAGTGCGCAGACGGTTGCACTGAAAAGAACTCCCATAAAGTGTGCGTTCACAGTGTTCTTTACTCCAATAGTTTTAAAACTCTGACTAATCAAAAGAAAACTAAACCATAACACACATTTTGGCTTGGCTAATTTCCGGTCTTATCCCAGCATACCAAAGTTGCTTTTTGTCTTTGAAAATTTTCAATTTTATCCAAAATTTTTGTTCAAAATGTCTTGTTACTTACTCTCCGATTCTCAGGAGTCATGGCAAAGAACTGAAGTTTATCAGAAAATGTTTCAAATTTTTGTTGTATTTGTTCAAATTACAAAGATTTCACTCACGTAGAATGTTTTACCTCAGATCGATTTATTATCACTAAACCACATATCGACTTCTTAGACCTGATGTTTGATTTTAATTGTGAATTACAACGAGAGCACTCTGCAAAAATGTTCAAGATTGTCAAATTTAAATTTTCATCTATAATAAGGCATTTAAAATGCTCCAAAATATGTTTCAAGTAACCTCGAGAACGCTCAATCATTGCTATTACCATCTTTTCTAAGTCGAAATAACTTTAGACCTTTTTCCAGGTGAAGAGGAGTCGGTCTTCTGTTTCTTTGTTTCAGTGTCATTGACTGGGATTGCTTCCCCAAATTTTAATGCTTTTATTAAGTTTATCCAATTCTTCCGTAGTCAATGGAATTCGTTGTTGAAATTCATATTCATCGTCAACTTTGTTAAGTTAAAAACAAAAAATTTCTAGTCTTTTTATGAGTTTTAAAGGTAGCCCTGGATAAACGTTTTTCCGTCTTCGATATATCCAAAAAAAATCACCAAAATCAGAACCTTTTGAGGCAGATGAAAGCATAAAAAACTGCACTACTATTCCGCCACCTTTAGATATAAAATGAAAGAGCACCTTGGAAAAATACTCACAATTAAGTGGCCCTGCGGCCTTGGAGTAAACTAGTGTCCTCATTGATTTTAATTGAGAGAAGGTTTACATGATATAATAAGAGACTCAATTACGCAGCTGAAATACTTGAATCTGTTGATTTCATTGAATTTGAAAATTTGAAAAGGTGTGGCTAACTAAAAACATATGCAATAAATATTAAATTCATCAGTGGGGAAAAAGGTATGTAAAAAAACGATTACGACTGTGTTCCTTTCTATGAGAACCAGCTTGGTGCTTTGCAAGAGTGTGAAAACTTAGCAGATCTTTGGGGGCTTCCAAATTCTCCCGAATCGCCCACTTTGCACTCCAAGTGCAGACACCAGCCCCACGTTGAGCCCAGACAGCACACATCCAAGCCCATCTCTTTTTTCAAGTTTGTAAAACAATAATTGTGTATCTAATTTGACAGCTCACAAACTGTGAGCAATAAGCTAAAGCACAACCTATCTGGCGACAATTTTGAAACCCCTCCACAGTGCGCTGTAATCCATGTGCAGGAAGCCACTCGCACAAAAATTTCTCTAAAATGCTTGAGAACACAGAAATACCCCGCTGTTATCAATGCTCAAAAAAACAGGAAAATTTCATCAAAGCGAGAACCCTTTGACACTTTTTACTGAGGTGAATATAAAATTTTTGTAAAAGCAGTCCTTAAACAGTGTTCTTTATCTTTCGCTGCATGCTTCTAACATTTGAGTTTCTAAAATTGATTTCATTTCTTCGTAATTTATACCTCTTTTCGACTAAGAAAACAAAAAAAGAATAAACACATTTTTCTTTAGAGTTACGGACAATATTTGTACTACTTTTTAGAGGTGAAAACTATATGGGTGAGAGCACTACTTAAAGGTTAACACGAAACAATCGCATTGCATTTTTTTTCAATGTCTAAGTTTGAAGGAATAATTTTCTTGAAAAATAAAAATTGTGTATCAAAAACAACTGAGAAAAACCGATTTGTGAAAATTGTGCTAAAATCATCTCAACTTTTGAAGTATACTATGGAAGCAGTTGAAGCAAAAGTAAGGATTCAACCAGAAAAAAAACGAAGGCACCGCTAAAACAATTTGGAGTTATCACAAAATTATGAATTAAGTTTCGCAAAAAAAAATTATTTTTTAAGCAGATTTTTGTCCTAAACTCTAAAACCTGAATAAAGATTTAGCCTGAATTGAAGGAAGAAAGTGCAGCGAGCGCAAGTAAGCCTTTTTTATGATTCAACAGAAACGATTTTTGTAACAAAATTTAAACTTTCGAAATTTTTACATGTATTCCTACATTTACAAAAAATTTTGATTTTCAAGTGTAATTTGAAAGCCGTTGAACTGATTAGTAGGATTCGACGGGGAAAAAGAAGTACTCTTTATATATTTCTCAAGAATTCTCAATTTTTTTCTCAAAAATTTAGAAAAAAAAATTTTATGATATTTTTGACGTTAACTCGAAAACTGGATATTCGATTTTTGATTTTATAGCCTATATCAAAAGAAGAGGGTGTAGCAATTGAAAAAAAAACCTTTTTTCTGATCCGACAGCAAAAAAAAGTTTATATAAAATTTTGATTTTAAAGTTTTTACATGTAAATTTAATTTTGTCGAATTTTCGATTAAATTTCATTCTTTTGTTAAAATCTAAAATTCGGTTTGTTATTTTTAAATTTCAGCTTAGCCTCCAATTGTTGTGGGGTGGTCTGAAACCAGGTTAGCATGGTGAGCAGAGAAAGTGTAAGCCGTTCTATACTCTACTATAACTCTCCCATACTATGTGAAAGTGTAAGCCTCTACTATACTGTGAGAAGTAGAGGAGTAACACATTTAATTTCCAGCTCATTCCGTGGACAAATTTTCTCTAAACAAAGTCCCCATAACTAAGCAAACCATTTGTGGCGTGTAGCTGTTTCAGTTTAGACATTTTCGAGTTAAAATCAATACTTAGGATATTGAACTGTATAGTAAAAGTTGGCTCAGATACTACAGGAAACAAAATATAAATGGAAACAATTAAACTGTAACTCCGATAAACTTTGACATTCAAATAGTTCAGTTGTGTATATCAAAACCCATTCTATCAGTGAGGTTACTAGGTGTGTTTCATATTCAAGGCATAGAGTATTGAGAGGGGGAAAAACTTAACCCTTTTGAAATGTAAGTGCCTATATTCAGAATACCAAAAGTTAAAAGTTAATTCCTCAAATTATATTGCGTATAGAGTAAGTAAAGGCAGACATATACCAGCATACACACTCCCACCACTGGCAACAAAGTTTTGTTCAGAATAGAAGAAAAAACCATTTATACGGCTTTAATCAACCTTATGCAAAAAAATGTTACAACTCCTCCTTAAATTCAGATTTCTCACTTTGATTGTGATTACGAAGTGCTTACGATTGTTTCCAATGATACAGAAATTTTGCTTACAGTTTTTCATGAGCTTCCTCATTTTTTATAATCTTTAACTCAAAGTTTGTATCAGAATTTCGTATTTTCTTTTATTGTAGTTCTGTTACTCGTATAATTCAGTTTGTAAAAATCGTCACATTGGTTGTGCAATGCACAGAGTGTTTTTCGCAACTTAGCAATAGCCGGGCGCTCAATAAACATCTTCAGCGATAGCACAATCTTTATCCCAAATTACCTACTTTTGGTTGCCTCCAAGGCTCACAAGAGGAAAAAAGTTTACCGTCCATGCGTTAATATTCTCTTCTAACCAACAGCCCATTTTGAAATTTTTCATATTTGTCGAATTGTATTTCAATCGAAGTTGGAATATGTATACCGTGTAAGTAACCAGCATGAACTTCACATCTAAGACATGGATCAATGGATTAATGAAATACGACATGGATTCATGGATTAATGTAACACACAATTCTACACCTAGTCTATCCTCAATCAACGGGGGAATCAACTACTACGAGTTCGAGTGTCAATCAAACGACATAAACATCATGTAGTACTTGTTCACAAAACTGGACGAAGAAACTGATATAGTGAGAAAACATACTAATCACTATCAACAAAAGGTACCACTTGCTGTTGAGATGACATTTCAAAAACCAACAGCTAATGAACCGGAAAGAGTCAGTGTATATTTTAACACTAGTACGGTGGCTGTTTCCTACGACGGATTTTCGGATGAAACCTACAAATGTTGATAACAAATGTTGATCTTTTCTAAGTCGAAATAACTTTAGACCTTTTTCCAGGTGAAGAGGAGTCGGTCTTCTGTTTCTTTGTTTCAGTGTCATTGACTGGGATTGCTTCCCCAAATTTTAATGCTTTTATTAAGTTTATCCAATTCTTCCGTAGTCAATGGAATTCGTTGTTGAAATTCATATTCATCGTCAACTTTGTTAAGTTAAAAACAAAAAATTTCTAGTCTTTTTATGAGTTTTAAAGGTAGCCCTGGATAAACGTTTTTCCGTCTTCGATATATCCAAAAAAAATCACCAAAATCAGAACCTTTTGAGGCAGATGAAAGCATAAAAAACTGCACTACTATTCCGCCACCTTTAGATATAAAATGAAAGAGCACCTTGGAAAAATACTCACAATTAAGTGGCCCTGCGGCCTTGGAGTAAACTAGTGTCCTCATTGATTTTAATTGAGAGAAGGTTTACATGATATAATAAGAGACTCAATTACGCAGCTGAAATACTTGAATCTGTTGATTTCATTGAATTTGAAAATTTGAAAAGGTGTGGCTCACTAAAAACATATGCAATAAATATTAAATTCATCAGTGGGGAAAAAGGTATGTAAAAAAACGATTACGACTGTGTTCCTTTCTATGAGAACCAGCTTGGTGCTTTGCAAGAGTGTGAAAACTTAGCAGACCTTTGGGGGCTTCCAAATTCTCCCGAATCGCCCACTTTGCACTCCAAGTGCAGACACCAGCCCCACGTTGAGCCCAGACAGCACACATCCAAGCCCATCTCTTTTTTCAAGTTTGTAAAACAATAATTGTGTATCTAATTTGACAGCTCACAAACTGTGAGCAATAAGCTAAAGCACAACCTATCTGGCGACAATTTTGAAACCCCTCCACAGTGCGCTGTAATCCATGTGCAGGAAGCCACTCGCACAAAAATTTCTCTAAAATGCTTGAGAACACAGAAATACCCCGCTGTTATCAATGCTCAAAAAAACAGGAAAATTTCATCAAAGCGAGAACCCTTTGACACTTTTTACTGAGGTGAATATAAAATTTTTGTAAAAGCAGTCCTTAAACAGTGTTCTTTATCTTTCGCTGCATGCTTCTAACATTTGAGTTTCTAAAATTGATTTCATTTCTTCGTAATTTATACCTCTTTTCGACTAAGAAAACAAAAAAAGAATAAACACATTTTTCTTTAGAGTTACGGACAATATTTGTACTACTTTTTAGAGGTGAAAACTATATGGGTGAGAGCACTACTTAAATGTTAACACGAAACAATCGCATTGCATTTTTTTTCAATGTCTAAGTTTGAAGGAATAATTTTCTTGAAAAATAAAAATTGTGTATCGAAAACAACTGAGAAAAACCGATTTGTGAAAATTGTGCTAAAATCATCTCAACTTTTGAAGTATACTATGGAAGCAGTTGAAGCAAAAGTAAGGATTCAACCAGAAAAAAAACGAAGGCACCGCTAAAACAATTTGGAGTTATCACAAAATTATGAATTAAGTTTCGCAAAAAAAAATTATTTTTTAAGCAGATTTTTGTCCTAAACTCTAAAACCTGAATAAAGATTTAGCCTGAATTGAAGGAAGAAAGTGCAGCGAGCGCAAGTAAGCCTTTTTTATGATTCAACAGAAACGATTTTTGTAACAAAATTTAAACTTTCGAAATTTTTACATGTATTCCTACATTTACAAAAAATTTTGATTTTCAAGTGTAATTTGAAAGCCGTTGAACTGATTAGTAGGATTCGACGGGGAAAAAGAAATACTCTTTATATATTTCTCAAGAATTCTCAATTTTTTTCTCAAAAATTTAGAAAAAAAAATTTTATGATATTTTTGCCGTTAACTCGAAAACTGGATATTCGATTTTTGATTTTATAGCCTATATCAAAAGAAGAGGGTGTAGCAATTGAAAAAAAACCTTTTTTCTGATCCCACAGCAAAAAAAGTTTATATAAAATTTTGATTTTAAAGTTTTTACATGTAAACTTAATTTTGTCGAATTTTCGATTAAATTTCATTCTTTTGTTAAAATCTAAAATTCGGTTTGTTTTTTTTTAATTTCAGCTTAGCCTCCAATTGTTGTGGGGTGGTCTGAAACCAGGTTAACATGGTGAGCAGAGAAAGTGTAAGCCGTTCTATACTCTACTATAACTCTCCCATACTATGTGAAAGTGTAAGCCTCTACTATACTGTGAGAAGTAGAGGAGTAACACATTTAATTTCCAGCTCATTCCGTGGACAAATTTTCTCTAAACAAAGTCCCCATAACTAAGCAAACCATTTGTGGCGTGTAGCTGTTTCAGTTTAGACATTTTCGAGTTAAAATCAATACTTAGGATATTGAACTGTATAGTAAAAGTTGGCTCAGATACTACAGGAAACAAAATATAAATGGAAACAATTAAACTGTAACTCCGATAAACTTTGACATTCAAATAGTTCAGTTGTGTATATCAAAACCCATTCTATCAGTGAGGTTACTAGGTGTGTTTCATATTCAAGGCATAGAGTATTGAGAGGGGGAAAAACTTAATCCTTTTGAAATCTAAGTGCCTATATTCAGAATACCAAAAGTTAAAAGTTAATTCCTCAAATTATATTGCGTATAGAGTAAGTAAAGGCAGACATATACCAGCATACACACTCCCACCACTGGCAACAAAGTTTTGTTCAGAATAGAAGAAAAAACCATTTATACGGCTTTAATCAACCTTATGCAAAAAAATGTTACAACTCCTCCTTAAATTCAGATTTCTCACTTTGATTGTGATTACGAAGTGCTTACGATTGTTTCCAATGATACAGAAATTTTGCTTACAGTTTTTCATGAGCTTCCTGATTTTTTATAATCTTTAACTCAAAGTTTGTATCAGAATTTCGTATTTTCTTTTATTGTAGTTCTGTTACTCGTGTAATTCAGTTTGTAAAAATCGTCACATTGGTTGTGCAATGCACAGAGTGTTTTTCGCAACTTAGCAATAGCCGGGCGCTCAATAAACATCTTCAGCGATAGCACAATCTTTATCCCAAATTACCTACTTTTGGTTGCCTCCAAGGCTCACAAGAGGAAAAAAGTTTACCGTCCATGCGTTAATATTCTCTTCTAACCAACAGCCCATTTTGAAATTTTTCATATTTGTCGAATTGTATTTCAATCGAAGTTGGAATATGTATACCGTGTAAGTAACCAGCATGAACTTCACATCTAAGACATGGATCAATGGATTAATGAAATACGACATGGATTCATGGATTAATGTAACACACAATTCTACACCTAGTCTATCCTCAATCAACGGGGGAATCAACTACTACGAGTTCGAGTGTCAATCAAACGACATAAACATCATGTAGTACTTGTTCACAAAACTGGACGAAGAAACTGATATAGTGAGAAAACATACTAATCACTATCAACAAAAGGTACCACTTGCTGTTGAGATGACATTTCAAAAACCAACAGCTAATGAACCGGAAAGAGTCAGTGTATATTTTAACACTAGTACGGTGGTTGTTTCCTACGACGGATTTTCGGATGAAACCTACAAATGTTGATAACATAGTCTTGAAACTGGCTACTTTCTCCAGTTATGGAAGTATTGGCAGTTGTTGAAAATTGACAAAGCTATGCACCAGTTCAAGGTAGAAGAATCATTCATTTTCTTGAAGGGCATCCTTTGAGACGTGACTAGAAATTGCTTCCCTGAATTTCATTTGAAACTGTTTAAAGTAGGCGGGAGACCGCTCGTACTGAGCTTCAACCATTCTTTGATACAGTGCTCAGTGAGAAACTTAGTGTTCGTCTTCTTTTCGTTTCAATCTAAATTTCTTTGCAGAGGATGGGTCACTTGTTGAATCGTTTGAACTATTGTTAGTGGGGGTCGATCGAATTTTTGTTGATTTTTTTTCAGTTGTTCAAACTCTTCTAATGTTAGCGTGATTCGCTGTTGAAACTCATATTTACTTTCAGCTGTTTGGAAATGTTGCCGATAGTCCAATAAAAACAAATGATGTGAAGCGCTTGTATTTTAATACAATGTCAGATTTAGCCTGTATCAGTAATGAGCATGGAATTGGTCTGACTGAATAACGTAACCATTTTATAATGGTGCTTCATGTCACCAGCACTCAGCAGGCTTCACATGATTTTATTCAGCCTGAACCTACAAAATGTTCAATTTCAATTGAATTCAAATTTCCAGCGGCATTACCCAACAATATAGAAATTTTCATTATTGGGGAAAAAGCAAGCAACTATCTTCATTGATTCTGCCCGAAAAGTTTCAAAAAATCTTTCAAAAGACGATTTTCTTACAAACTGATGGCCGAAGATGAAAAGAACAAACTTGTTCAAGCATGTAAATTTTTGAAATACAAGTTCCGGGGTGTATTTGCAGCTGACAACTTCCCCGTTAATCTATCTCACATAGGTTTCATTATAGTGAATGTATCAACTTCAGTTAATTGGAAAACATTGGACACTCATTTGTCGTAGATATGGAAAATATGTTTTTGCTGATCCACTTGGGCAAAACTTAGCTTCGTTAAAACATCTGAATAATAGACTTGCTTCCTCTGCTGATAATATTCAAACTGTGTATGAATTACTAAGATAAAAATCAATTCAAAAATCAAACTCTTTAAAATTGTAAAGATAAGTGATGTTGATTTGATACATTTTGCGCTTCACATGATGCGCTAAAAAACTAACATGATTTGATGAAATAATTTTTTTTTCAAAATTTTTTTCTTCAAAAACTATGCGTACACACAAAACATCATTATCAAAATCTAATTTTCCACAGCCGCTCACAAAAATAATTATTATTTGGCAAAAAGGCACCAGCATGAGGACCATACAAAGTGTTTTCAAAATTCTTTAGAGTTTCAGTTGATAACCCCTCAGTTTGCAATTGCTGATTCAATGATTTCTCAGCATTATCCAGAGAATTGTAAGCAACAATTCCTTTTTGGCGGTGATTTTTGCTCAGGGCTATGTCCCATAATTTTCTCTAAACAAAGCTCATAACTGAGCAAACCATTTGTGGGGTGTAGCTCTTTCAGTTTAGACATTTTCGAGTCAATATCGATACTTAGGAAATTGAACTGTATAGTATAAGTTGGCTCAGAAACTATAGAAAACAAAATTTAAATGGAAACGATTAAACTAAAACTCCGATAAACTTTGATATTCAATTAGTTCAATTGTGTAGATCAAAACCCATGCTGTCAGTAGGGTTACTAGGTGTGTTTGATATTCAAGGCATAGAGTATTGAGAGGGGGAAAAACTTAACCCTTTTGAAATGTAAGTGCCTATATTCAGAATACCAAAAAGAATACCGTCCATGCTTAAATATTCCCCTCTAACGCACCAACAGCCCATTTTGAAAATTTGTCATACTTGTCGAATTGGATTTCAATCAAAGTTGGAATATGTAAAATGTAAACCAAGTAAGTAACCAGCATGGACTTCCCATCTACGACATGGATCCTAATGAAACACAAAATATTCTACACCTAGTCTATCCTCAATCAATGGGGGAGTCAAATACTACAAGTTCGAGCGTCAATCAAACGACATAAACATTATGTTGTACTTGTTCACGAAACTGGACGAAGAAACTGATATAGTGAGAAAACATACTAATCACTATCCACAAAAGGTACAACTTGCTGTTGAGATAACATTTCAAAAACCAACAAATAACGAACCCGAAAGAGTCAGTGTATATTTTAACACTAGTACGGTGGTTGTCACAATTCTTCCCTAAATTCAATTTTCTTACTTTGATCGTGTTTACGAAGTGCTTACAATTGTTTCCAACGATACAGAAACTTTGCCTCCAGGTTTTTCCTGAGCTTCCGCATTTTTTATAATCTTTAACTCGAATTTTGTACTTTGTATCAGAATTTTGTATTTTCTTTTATTGTAGCTCTCTTACTCGTATAATTAAGTTTGTAAAAATCGTCACAGTGGTTGTGAAATGTACAGAGTGTTTTTCGCAACTTAGCGATAGCCGATCGCTCAATAAACATCTTCAAAGATAGCACAATATTAATCCAATGTACCTACATTTGGTTGCCTCCAATGCTCACAAGAGGAAAAAACTTTACCGTCCATGCTTAAATATTATTCTCTAACGCACCAACAGCCCATTTTGAAAATTTGTCATTGTCGAATTGGATTTCAATCAAAGTTGGAATATGTAAAATGTAAACCAAGTAAGTAACCAGCATGGACTTCCCATCTACGACATGGATCTTAATGAAACACAAAATATTCTACAACTAGTCTATCCTCAATCAATGGGGGAGTCAACTAATACGAGTTTGAGCGTCAATCAAACGACATAAACATTATGTAGTACTTGTTCACGAAACTGGACGAAGAAACTCATATAGTGAGAAAACATACTAATCACTATCCACAAAAGGTACAACTTGCTGTTGAGATGACATTTCAAAATCCAACAGATAATGAACCGGAAACAGTCAGTGTATATTTTAACACTAGTACGGTGGTTGTTACAATTCTTCCCTAAATTCAATACTCTTACTTTGATTGTGTTTACGAAGTGCTTACAATAGTTTCCAACGATACAGAAACTTTGCCTACAGTTTTTTCCGGAGCTTCCTCATTTTTTATAATCTTCAACTCGAATTTTGTGCTTTGTATCAGAATTTTGTATTTTCTTCTATTGTAGCTCTGTTACTCATATAATTCAGTTTGTAAAAATCGTCACAGTGGTTGTGAAATGCACAGAGTGTTTTTCGCAACTAAGCGATAGCCGATCGCTCAATAAACATCTTCAAAGATAGCACAATATTAATCCAAGATACCTACATTTGGTTGCCTCCAATGCTCACAAGAGGAAAAAATTTTACCGTCCATGCTTAAATATTCTCCTCTAACGCACCAACAGCCCATTTTGAAAATTTGTCATACTTGTCGAATTGGATTTCAATCAAAGTTGGAATATGTAAAATGTAAACCAAGTAAGTAACCAGCATGGACTTCCCATCTACGACATGGATCTTAATGAAACACAAAATATTCTACACCTAGTCTATCCTCAATCAATGGGGGAGTCAACTACTACCAGCCCGAGCGTCAATCAAACGACATAAACATTATGTAGTACTTTTTCACGAAACTGGACGAAGAAACTGATATAGTGAGAAAACATACTAATCACTATCAACAAAAGGTACCACTTGCTGTTGAGATGACATTTCAAAAACCAACAGATAATGAACCGGAAAGAGTCAGTGTATATTTTAACACTAGTACGGTGGTTGTTACAATTCTTCCCTAAATTCAATTTTCTTACTTTGATTGTGTTTACGAAGTGCTTACAATTGCTTCCAACGATACAGAAACTTTGCCTACAGTTTTTTCCTGAGCTTCCTCATTTTTTATAATCTTTAACTCGAATTTTGTACTTTGTATCAGAATTTTGTATTTTCTTCTATTGTAGCCCTCTTACTCATATAATTCAGTTTGTAAAAATCGTCACAGTGGTTATGAAATGCACAGAGTGTTTTTCGCAACTTAGCGATAGCCGATCGCTCAATAAACATCTTCAAAGATAGCACAATATTAATCCAAGGTACCTACATTTGGTTGCCTCCAATGCTCACAAGAGGAAAAAAATTTACCGTCCATGCTTAAATATTCTCCTCTAACGCACCAACAGCCCATTTTGAAAATCTGTCATACTTGTCGAATTGGATTTCAATCAAAGTTGGAATACGTAAAATGTAAACCAAGTAAGTAACCAGCATGGACTTCCCATCTACGACATGGATCCTAATGAAACACAAAATATTCTACACCTAGTCTATCCGCAATCAATGAGGGAGCCAACTACTACGAGTTCGAGCGTCAATCAAACGACATAAACATTATGCAGTACTTGTTCACGAAACTGGACGAAGAAACTGATATAGTGAGAAAACTTACTAATCACTATCCACAAAAGGTACAACTTGCTGTTGAGATGACATTTCAAAAACCCACAGATAATGAACCGGGAAGAGTCAGTGTATATTTTAACACTAGTACGGTGGTTGTTACAATTCTTCCCTAAATTCAATTCTCTTACTTTGATTGTGTTTACGAAGTGCTTACAATTGCTTCCAACGATACAGAAACTTTGCCTACAGTTTTTTCCGGAGCTTCCTCATTTTTTATAATCTTCAACTCGAATTTTGTGCTTTGTATCAGAATTTTGTATTTTTTTCTATTGTAGCCCTCTTACTCATATAATTCAGTTTGTAAAAATCGTCACAGTGGTTGTGAATTGCAAGGAGTGTTTTTCGCAACTTAGCGATAGCCGATCGCTCAATAAACATCTTCAAAGATAGCACAATATTAATCCAAGGTACCTACATATGGTTGCCTCCAATGCTCACAAGAGGAAAAAAATTTACCGTCCATGCTTAAATATTCTCCTCTAACGCACCAACAGCCCATTCTGAAAATCTGTCATACTTGTCGAATTGGATTTCAATCAAAGTTGGAATATGTAAAATGTAAACCAAGTAAGTAACCAGCATGGACTTCCCATCTACGACATGGATCCTAACGAAACACAAAATATTCTACACCTAGTCTATCCTCAATCAATGAGGGAGTCAACTACTACGAGTTCGAGCGTCAATCAAACGACATGAATATTATGTAGTACTTGTTCACGAAACTGGACGAAGAAACTGATATAGTGAGAAAACATACTAATCACTATCCACAAAAGGTACAACTTGCTGTTGAGATGACATTTCAAAAACCCACAGATAATGAACCGGGAAGAGTCAGTGTATATTTTAACACTAGTACGGTGGTTGTTACAATTCTTCCCTAAATTCAATTCTCTTACATTGATTGTGTTTACGAAGTGCTTACAATTGTTTCCAACGATACAGAAACTTTGCCTACAGTTTTTACCTGAGCTTCCTCATTTTTTATAATCTTTAACTCGAATTTTGTACTTTGTATCAGAATATTGTATTTTCTTTTATTGTAGCTCTCTTACTCGTATAATTAAGTTTGTAAAAATCATCACAGTGGTTGTGAAATGTACAGAGTGTTTTCGCAACTTAGCGATAGCCGATCGCTCAATAAACATCTTCAAAGATAGTACAATATTAATCCAATGTACCTACATTTGGTTGCCTCCAATGCTCACAAGAGGAAAAAATTTTACCGTCCATGCTTAAAAATTCTCCTCTAACGCACCAACAGCCCATTTTGAAAATTTGTCATGCTTGTCGAATTGGATTTGAATCAGAGTTGGAATGTGTAAAATGTAAACCAAGTAGGTAACCAGCATGGCTTCCCATCTACGACATGGATCTTAATGAAACACAAAATATTCTACACCTAGTCTATCCTCAATCAATGGGGGAGTCAACTACTACGAGATCGAGCGTCAATCAAACGACATAAACATTATGTAGTACTTTTTCACGAAACTGGACGAAGAAACTGATATAGTGAGAAAACATACTAATCACTATCCACAAAAGGTACAACTTGCTGTTGAGATGACATTTCAAAAAACCAACAGATAATGAACCGGAAAGAGTCAGTGTATATTTTAACACTAGTACTGTGGTTGTTACAATTCTTCCCTAAATTCAATTTTCTTAATTTGATTGTGTTTACGAAGTGCTTACAATTGTTTCCAACGATACAGAAACTTTGCCTACAGTTTTTTCCCGAGCTTCCTCATTTTTTTATAATCTTTAACTCGAATTTTGTACTTTGTATCAGCATTTTGTATTTTCTTCTATTGTAGCTTTGTTACTCATATAATCAGTTTGTAAAATTTGTCACAATGGTTGTGCAATGCAAAGAGTGTTTTTCGCAACTTAGAGATAGCCGAGCGCTCAATAAACATCTCCAGAGATAGCACAAAATTTATCTCAAAGTACCTACTTGTGGTTTCCTCCAGTGCTCAGAGGAAAAGTTCATCGTCCATTCTTTAATATTCTCTTCTAACGCACCATCAAACCATTTTGAAAATTTGTCAAACCTGTCGAATTGATTTGAATCAAAGTTGGAATACGTAAACCATGTAAGAAACCAGCAATTGGTTATTTACTCCAATGGACTTTCGGATGAAACCTACGAAGAGTTGGTTGGTAACATAGTCTCTAAACTGGCTACTTTCTCCAGTTATGGAAGCGGTTGACAGTTGTTGAAAAATGACAAAGTTACTGTGAAGCTTGTTCGCTACGCACCAGTTGAAGGTAGAAGTTTCATTCAGTTTTCTGAAGGTCATACTTTAAGACGTGACTCGAACTTGCTAAATATACACAACGCGAATGATGACAAATGTTTTCATTGATATACCGCTGGATACCACCTTGTATACAAGAAACTGTTGAGCCCTCTGTGCCATGTTTCAGACAACGGGCCAACTTTTTGACTTATAGCAGCGGAACCCAAGTGGTAAACAACTTAGGGTTGATTTCCACATGCCAATGAGTCTATTGGACATACCCAGATTCGAAGACATGAACGAAGTGCAATTCAACATATTGAGGTAATAGACATTTTTTTATCTTAAACTAAAAAACTTTTAGAAAAACAAAGAGAAAACAACCCATTATGACAACGAACCATGAAGTCACTAAAAATTTAAATTAAAAAAGCAGATAAAAATTAAAAAACAAGAAGTAGGTCATGAAAGTACTGAAAGGAAGTATTGTTTTCTTTCTTTTATGTACAACTCAAATCAATTGCAACCATTAAGGGATTCGAGCGGTAAAACGTATCCATTTCTATTGGACTTACTACTACTTAGCAATGTTCAAACTTACCACTACATTATTATCTTGGATTTGCTTAAACTCGCCGCCAAAATAAACGGAAAAGAGTACCGTGATCTAGATCATTCAAGCCGGAATTTTCTTCACATCTGCTCATCAGCTGAGTTATATACAACTCATCAAACAACCTGCCTCGAAAAAGGTTTATTTCAAAAAACTATGCCTGAGCCCTCAAAGAACAAACTTAAATTTGAAAATTACGCACCCAGATGGTTTTCACGTTTCGTGATATACTTAGATTTGAATTTTTTAATAATTGCAATCTCTTTAGCAAAAAATAATCCAAGCATATCGGGAACCGTCGCCACAGAAAAACGTCAACCTTGTAGCTACTGCCTTATTGTTATTGAACGGGAAAACCCTGAACCTGTTCACTTTGGTATTTACACTGGCCCCGATTGTATTTCACTGTTATGGAAATAGCACGTTTATTCTATTATAGGAAAAGGAAGTTTCCAGGTTTCATTGGTTCAGCTCCACTTAAAAAAGACTCCTCTTGCTGTTGGATTTGCAATGTTGCTTTCGAAAGTGATAATGAAAAATTTTGGACCACTGTCATTTCAGCGGACAATTCATTGGATATGATCATAACGAATGTAATCTAAAACGTAGAACCATCAATTACACTCCAATCACTGCGCAACAATATTATGAAATATAAATTGCATCACATTGTCAAGCCAATCCACAGAGCGCTGTGAACTACAAAATTGGATGCCATAGCCACAAGCGATGAGAAGTTCATTGCATTGAACTTCGTCATATTCATGGAAAAGAGAAAGCAAAAAAGAAGATATTCATGAAGTTGCTGTCCATGAATATCTACGTTTTACTGACCGCTTCAAATTTATGCTGTGGAGTCTTGAAAAACTAGTTGAAACGTTTCCCGATAACAAATTCTCACTCCTTGACAGTTTCTTTCGTGGATATACTAAAGATCAGAGAGGGCTCCTGAGAAAAAAGGAAAATTCCCATAATCTTATGTTGACTCCTTTATTAAGCTCAACGTTACAACGCTTCTTAGTTTAGAGAAATGGAAAAACAGTCTGAAAGAAATCAAAGTTGAAATAACACCTCATGAAACATGATCTTGAGTTGACAAAAGTCTTTAGTGAGTTCAACTGTGAAAATTCGAACGGATTCCTTGAAATGCATCTCATCGGAGATGTTCTTCAACTACTCTGCTGGTTTGAAGAGCTACATTCAGTATGTTACAACACATATGGTTTCGATTGGGCACAGTTTTACACTGCATCGAAACTATCAGGAAGTGCATGCTTGACAGTGTGCAATCCCGAACTGGAGCCTTTAACTGACAGAAACATACTAGATATGACAGAACGCATGATTCGCGGTGGATTAGCCTCAGTATTCAGTACTTGGCTTGAATTTGCAAACAAACCTCACGTGTCATATTTTAAAGCGACAGAAGATGTTTCGTCGATCATCTACACCGACGCAAACAATCTATACGGAGGTATTATGCTTCAATACCCCCTATACCGCTCAAGAGCTTTGAACAAGTTGAAAATGTCACTTTAATCGAAATAATTGAAAAAAATGACAAAGAGGATATCGGATACATTCTGGAAGTTGACCTAGAGTACTTTGAAGAACTTCATGACAAGCATGCTGATTTTCCCCTCATATCAAATAAAGAAAACATAGGCCCCCTCGAACTTGGTTACTTTCAGACCGAAATACGAAACTCTCTAAAATTACCAGCACCACAGGCTAGCAAAGTGCGACCGACTTTCCATCCGAAACAAAACTATGTTGTACATTACCGCAATTTCAAATTTTTTGTTCAAAATAGCATAAAGGTTACAAAAACACATCAAGCTGTCATATTTCATCAATCAAAGTGGCTTTCCAAATACATTCTCTTGAAGACTACCCTGGATGGTAACATATCTTCAATCAAAATAATTGACGAAGGCTTCTCCCTGGTCACCACAAAGAAACAATAAATTTTGTGGAACAAGCCAACTATTGTGGGGGCTAGCATCCTCGAGCTATCAAAACTGTTCATGCTTATTTTTCGTAACAACGTAATGAAAAACGAAACACAATGCCAGCTGCTTTACTCCAACAATGATTCATTTGAGTACAAAATAAAAACAGGTGATTATTATCACGATCTGGTTGTCAATTCAACTCTGAGAGAACACTTTGATTTTTCCAATTTCCCCAGGGATCACAAGTTGTTTGATCGATCGAACGAAAAACAGGTGCTAAAATTCAAGAACGAGCTAGCCGGAACCCCCATTGAACAAATTTGGGCATTAAAACCAAAATTGTATTCAATAGTTGCCGGTTAGCAGATTAAGATGTCTACCAAGGGAACTAAAAAATTTGCCCAGTTTAAGCTCAACCTTGAAATGTTCAAACAAACTCTTCAAACAGGCAAATTAGATCGGCTAAAAAATGTGAAGTTCACCTCACAAAGACATCAAATACGGTGTGTGTAAACAAAACAGCACTCAGCATATACGATAGTAAAAGGTATATAATGGAAGACAAAAAGACGGCTTTACCATTCGAACATTATTCACTGACGGATGAGTTTTTTTGAGTTTATTTCAAAACAGATATGTAACGATACAGAGTGGGGTATTGAATCAAATGATAGTGAGGAATCAGTAAGCGTGTTTGACCTACCAGAGGAAGGGGAAGCTTCCGGTTGGGAGACCCCTGTTCCTGGTTTCCATCAACCCTCACACACAGATGATGCACTAAAAGACAACATTGACTTCAGTGCTATATCTGATATTATTGATGAAAGTGACCAGAGACTCCAAACCCATTTATTATAGTAGCAGAAGCTGACGAAAGGTTTGACACATCTACTAGCAGTGATAACCTAACTTTGGCAAGCTACCGAGAATCAAAAGTGAAAAGAAAAGAAAAAAGTAATCTGTGCACTGAAAGGAATTTCAGTGGCGATCAGTCGAATTCAGATAAGTTGGAGGGCCAGCACAATACCAAGAAGTTGACCCTGGATCACCAATTATTTCAATCATGCATACTCGTGTACTCATTGATGATTCTGATGACAATTGAAACAACTTTTTCTTTGTTAATTTTTGATTGGTACATCTATTTCGGAAAGGAAAGTTTAAAAATATACAAAGATTAAAAGTTGATCGCTAAATTTTTTGTTGTTTTCGTATATTTGAGATATAAGAAAACAACATACCTAACTAACAGTGGAGCTTTTCGTAGAAATAATTGTATAATGGAATGAAATTGTTTACCAACAAAATGAATAATGGAATGGAAGCTGGAAAACAAAAATAAAAAGATAGAAAACAAAAATAAAAACGAAACACAAAATTAAAAAAGGGAAAACAAAAATAAAAAATGGAATACAAAAAATACAAAAGGGAATACAAAAAAGGAATGCAAAAAAAAGGAATGCAAAAATAAAAAAAAGGAATGCAAAAATACAAAAGGGAATACCGAAATAGAACAGCAAAAAACAAAAATACAAATATAAATACAAAAATACAAAAGGGAATACAAAAATACAAAAACGGAATACAAGAATAAAAAAGAATGCAAAAATAAAGGAAAAAAAACAAGAGTAGTGAAATAAAAAATCAGAGGGTTCTCCAGTGCATTTGGTATGCACTGGAGCAACCACACAGAGGACGAGATCCTCAAGAAGCTCATCTTCCCCTATCAGGACAGATTCCATGTCCATCAAGAAGTCGATGAAATCCAAGTGTATATTCCCCCCTGGCTACGACATAGACATCCCCAGGCACATTGCGAAGGCGAACGTCTATGCTTTGGGGTTGTCGACTTCCATCTCAGTAAACGAGGTTACCTCGATGGAATCGACAGCAAACCCTTTCCACTGTAATCTTACAGCGTTGTATATATTAATAGTCAATTTCGAACCCATTAAATTAGCAAAAGGAAATATTTAAAATGGGCTTCAAATATCAAGAAAATGACATTTCTTTTTTCAATGCTTTCACCAAAAACACACTTTTATAACCAATAGACACTATGCTAACACCATTCTTTTTACCAGCCACCAAAACCCGGAAAGCTCAATGCATAGTCTTACATACCAAAGTTCATCCATTAAAGGTTTTGAAAATGAGGTTTTTAATCAATTTTTACATCCGTCACAGTGTTTCAAATAACCGTTTTCAATTAATGTCTGGTAAACTTTTTGGGTGTCATTTAGTGTCACATAAACCTTAAATTTAAACTTCCTTATTCCATTCAGACGTTTGCTGAAATTCTGGCGTCGTTTGGTTGAGGAGATAGAAATATTTAGTGTACTAGTAGGGCACAATTTAGAGCGCCTATTGTGGACCACCAGATAGAAATGGAGTTATTCCAAACTTTCATCAATTAGCTACCCATTTCTTTAACAGAGGGTCCATATTCATTTCCCACTCCAGAAATGAATTTCAAAACACCATTTGCCGTTACACACTTACTTTTATCTTAATTGAACCGCTCTTGCAACACCGAAACAAATTAATTGCAAAATCCATAAAACAACGCTTGATCAAATAACTTTGTTTTGAAATCTAATTTCCAAGAGGCTTTGATTTAATTCCCCATAAAATCCCCACTGTAAACAAAACTTGACAAGTTTAAACAATTGCCACTTTCCAAAACGCAATAAAAGTTCAAGTTATCAAATGAGTTTCCCTCATGCGCGCGGAAAAAGAATTGTTCCAAAACTTTCCCCAAAATATGAAAGCCCACATGAAATTTTCCTTAAAATACCAGTAAGAGAATCTGCAACTAGGTAGAAAGAATTTGGGGGGAAAATCGGTTTTTCGGTGGTAAAAAGTCTTGTAGGGTGGGGGGGGGGTCCGAACCCCCCTCCTCCCACAAGCATATGGCAGATTCTCTTACTACTTACGACTACATCTCTCGTCCACCTTTCTTTCTTTCTCTCTCTCTCTCTCTCTCTCTCGCCACTCTCATTTTCTTCTCTCTCTCTCTCTCTCTCCCACTCTTTCGCCTCTCTCTTTCTCTCTCTCCGCCCCCACCCACCTCTGTCTCTCTCGCCTCCCCCCCACACTATCTATATCGCACCTCCCCCTCTGTCTCCTCTCTTCTCTCTCTTCCTTTCGCCTCTCTCTCCTCCCCCCCCCCCTTTCTCGCCTCCTCACTCTCTCTCTCTCTCTCTCTCTCTCTCTCTCTATCTATCTCTCTCTCGTTTTCTATCCCCATCTCCTCTTTGTCCTCCCCTCGTTTGTTTTAGTTTTGAGACTTTTGATGTGATGAAATTCAAGTACTTGGATGTTGGTCGACTAACTGGCAGTGTTTGCGGGACATTCCACAGCCAACAGAGTCTATGGACGACATCGAAGTGTCGCAGGAAATTTCAGGAGGCTGTCTACGACTCGTTATAGTGCAGATCCGGACAGTGCGTTGATGCTCGATTCCTATACGACAAGATTGTCCGGATGGCTCAGATAAGTTTGCCTAGTCAGGTCCAGATGAGTCGGTTCAGATGAGTCAGCTTCGTGGAGTCTTGACCAGATGGACAAGTTCCAGTGCAATGATTTGCAGAGATTGAGAAAAAGTAAACTTAAACTGCCGAAACTCGGACAAACTGCTGTTATAATAATAATAATTTAATATTCACAAACATTCTTTAATAATAAAGATAAAATTGATTGTTGTGTCTCTTGGTTTTTAAACTATTTAGCAACCGATTGCAAAGAGTGTAAAAAGAGTGCATAAAATAGTGTAAAAACAGTGTAAATTCTTGAAATTACACTCTTTACCCCAATAAATAGGAGTGGAATACGCATTACACCCTATTCCGCGCTAATTAGGGATGGAATAGGGGTGAAACCTCGTCCCGAGCAAGTAACGTCGGAAGAATTGCTTTCGAACGACAAATGTGAGCTCTAATCTATGGCAAGTTGCCTCATTCGGGTGAGAGGAGGTAGCTTCGAGGAGGGGGCAGTAAGAACTTCACTAAGGTGCTTCGAACGACGTCATTAGAGGTTCTAATATATCACTAATAAGATTAAAATTGAAAAAATGACACCAATTTTGCCTGTTTCATTTGACATTTTGTAATAAACTGCAATCAATTTACTTCAGCTCCTTTAATTTGTAAATGAAAAAAAATAGATCATTAAGGAAAAAAGCCGAGGGCGTAAGGGTAACTCGAAAAGTCAAAACGGTGAAGCGAAAACTTTGCACAAGAAAAATTCGACAACGTTTACAACAATTGCTTCAAATGTTGTTCGAGAGCAAGTATAAACTACGATGACTGCTGATGAATCGCCAGCGCTTTTTGGATATTAACAAAACATATGTTTTGTTGATAAATAGTCAAATATATTTGATACCCACTAAAGAGAACCTTTGATATTTCTCCTGAAAATTAAATATGGGAGAAAAACAAGTTTGGTCGGAACAGTTTGGAGTTAGTATAACAAAATGCTTTGACAATGCCGAACATGAAAACATAGCCGACATATTGCCAACTTAAACCCACTTGACGTACATTGGATTGAAACAGATAAAGAAAAATTAAGAGATAGAAATTGACAGAATTTTTGTATGTTGAAGTGATCTTATTTGGTGAGTAAATTCTGCATATTCGTTTAAAATCTAAAAATATACTTAAGTCAGCTTCTAAACTGGAGGCAGTTAAGCATTATACTAATGGCAGTCAGCAATCGCTCTAATGAACTTCGATAACCTAATGCATTATGACTTAATGACAGCACTTTGTATGTTTATCCCGTTTCTTTTGATTTTGCACTTAATTTTGAATTTAACATCCATTCAGGTGAAACAGTGAGTGAAGTAAACCAGCAGTCAAGCGTGAAAATTGTCACTTATGTAAAACGAAAAACGCGATCAAAAGGTAAACCGAATTAAAAAAACAAGGCAGGACAAGCCCTGACACACAATTCAAAGAATTTTGATTGACTACACTAGACCTAGAACGGACTAAGAGTGAATTGGGAAAAAATTTCGAAGATAAAAAATAAAAAACAGAAAATTATAGTCAAAATGCCGCGTGTGGACAAAAACTACTAGCAAGATAGTGAAATTTAGTTCAAACACCGTTTTCTCACTCCACTTCAAAAAACACCGTTTTGTCACTCCACTTCAAAATTTGTCACTCCACTTCAAAAAATTCACGCCGCAAAACTACTCGCTTTTTCGCTCCACTTCCTGTTTCGGTTTGACCAAAATCACTACTCCAATTCGACTTCAAAAATCATGAAAAATGTGTGAACAGATCTTAAACCTTAGCCAGCAGATTACCGGAAAAGCTACGAAAGAGTACGATAGAAATGGATACAGATAGTTTGAAAAATTTATCGACGCCGCTCAAAAAGCTATGTGAAAACATTCAGCGGTTAATTAACAAAGCTTGTTTAAAGTTCCTTTTACCTTAAACTAATTCAAACTAAAATTAAGTCCCAAAGACCAAAATTCATTCCATTGAGTGAGTATTGATTGAGGTAAGTTATGTAAGTTATGATCAAAATCAAATCACGCAAAATTTTTTTGCTAGAGAGAGAGAGAGAGTGGGAAACGAAATCACGAGCTCAAAGCCAACAGTTAGACGAAGAATTCATTCAGAATATTTGACTTTCAGCTTTGCTGTGTGAACAAAAAGAGTGTCAGACGACGAAACAAAAAAACATAGAAGGACTAGTCCTGACGTACAATTCAAAGAGTCTTCATTGACTAAAAAAACTAGACCTAGAATGGACTATGAGTGAATTAGGAATATCATTTCTAAAACAAATCAGATAAAAAACAGAAAATCAATGTCAAAATGCCGCATGTGAACAAAAGACCACTAGCGATAAACGAAAATTTGGTTCAAACAAAAAACTAGGCATACAATGAACTATGAATGAATTGAAAACTCGTTTGGAAAAAATCCGATCCATAAAATCGAAAAACATAGCTCACAGGCAATTTGCCAGAAAATAGCCGCGGTAGCTTCGTAGATCTGCAGTCTCAATAAAAAAATGAAAAAGGCAAACCAAAAAAGAAAATTTTCTTTCATTAAGGGCTTAGATGTAAACTTTTGACTAAGAATCTGTATAACTCATTGCTGCTTCTATTAGCTGCTCTTAAATAACCTTCAATTAGATTGAGATACACTCATTTGACCTTATCTCTTTGAATTAAATTTTAAAAAAGTCAATTTCAGAGTCAGGAAGTCATTTTTGAGAGTGAGGTAAGTCACATATGACCAAAAACCATGCGAATGAACAAACTCGCTTCATTAAGAGTGAAAATGACGTCACGCACGCACTTCAGTTGAAATTGCATGAACGAATGAACAAAAAGCAGATTTGAAGCAGCGTTGTGACGTCATATGGTGGTAACAAAAATCTTGACGAAATAAAAAAAAACAAGAAAAGGCCAATAATAGCTCCAGCTATCTCTGTGCGGTTATTATAAAACAGTAAAAACCAAAGTGAAATTACCGCATGTGAACAAACAACTAGCGAGAAAGGGAATTTTTGTTCAAACACCGTTTTCTCACTCTACGTCAAAATTAGAGCAAAAAATTTTCACGCCGCAAAACCACTCGCTTTTTTTGCTCCATTTCCTGTTTCGGCGTGACCAAAATCACTGCTCCATTTTGACTTCAAAAATCATGAAAATGTGTGAACAGATCTTAAAAACAGAAGCGCCCAAATACAATTCAAATTCTTTGAATTATAAAAACCAAGAGCACCGCAATATAGATGCGCTCAGCTTTCAGATTACAGCTTCGCAGCTATAAAGAAAGACAGCGCTTTAATACAATTCAAATTCTTTGAATTGTAAAAAGGAGAGCGCCTAAATAATAGCCGTTGAGAGGCTGATGGCGGCTATTAAAAACTATTTACTCGCTTCGCAAGAAAATTTCGTGCTAAATATTTTTTTCTCTCTCAGAATGATGCATGGACGAAACCAAACACTTCCACTTTCTCTCTCTATTTGACTTTTTGGTCAACGGATTCACCAAAACGCCTGTTTTCACCTATTTTTTTTTGACGTGCGGTATTGTCTTTTACATCTGTCTCACTGAGAATCAACCAATTAGAAAACCAAAAGATTGTCATAACTCTCCTTCGAGTCGCACAGCAAATCAACAGTTCCGCCATATAGCTTTCAGCTTCGCATCTATTGAACATTTTGGTTTGTTGACAGCTGTCAATGCATTTTGTATGATAGCCCTCCCTGCACTCTTTTAGATTAGACTAGTATAATTGGATACCTAGACTTGCCATTATTTTGACATGGCACAAAAATCATAGTGCCCAGAAGAACTGCTTTGTTTTGCTCAATTCAGACGGAAAATGACCGTCTAACTCATTCTTTTGGTGGTTTACAAAACACGCAAATTGTTCCGAAGATGTTAATTTTTAAGAAAAGGCTAATTGAATGTTAGCGCATCTAACTGGAATTATTGTAAATTAGAATTGTCAGTAGTCAGCCAACGAACTAGAATTTAAGTAACATGGCTCTAATTTAATATTAAAACTGTCTCCCTGCAAATCAAATACGGCAATCATGCAAAATTAACCCAGCTCACAGTTATGATCTGGCTCTGTTAAACTGTTCGATCGCAAATTTTGACGAATGCGTCTCTTCAATTTTGCAGATTGGATATGATTGGATCAACAGAACTGAAAAGTTTCACTGGTTGCCTGACAAAGGTATTTGCGTTCTTCTAATAGAGTTCGTGAATGCCACAAGTGAAAAGTTGATGAATTAGTCAAAGTATAGCACAGTGACTTCAATATCATCTCGATTGTGTCTCGTCTCATCAGGAGCCAATCTTATCATTTCATTCAGTTGGCTGAACAAGGGCAAACTGTGACTAGAGGCGGCTTGTCCTACTGCATGACATAACAATCGAGTTGCTCCGTTGTTCACTGCCATTTTATAAACCGTATGATGGTGCTGCTCTTCAATTGACGATCCAAATACAGGGTCCGGAGTCTGGTTTCGTAAAGAGTCCAGATGGTGTCCTATGACTTCGATGGCGGTTTGGGAGCTGACAAAATCCCAGAGTCCATCAGTGGCTAATATGAGAAATTTATCCTTCTTCAGATCTAGTTTCTTGCGGGTCACTTCCGGAGTGACGCTAAAACAGAATTCGAATGAGAGTGCTCTCAATGATCAATTTTGTTTAAAGAGCTCATTGAAATGAAATGTGCCTTTGTTAAATTCCGTTGGTTTAATAAAGCCGTTGATTAACCGCACGTTTCATTTAATTTTTCACCAATCAAGCCAAGCGATCTGTCTTCTTATCTCGTATAATTTGATAATGAGAATAGTTGCTTGTGCAGCAAGAGTATGTTAGACCACTGCGCTGTATCACAAGATGTTATTAATGGTCCAATATGAGGTCCATTTAGTAAAACCATGAGAGGTGCTCAAAAATTTCAAGGCGTACGTGATTTCGGGTTCCCATATTCTATTCCAGTCCCCTATTGGATATGCGGATGGTCACTTGAATTTTACAACAGTATTAAAGGACAATCGACATGTACTAAAAATCTGAATATGGTACTGTTACAAAAAAACTTATATTTAATCAAAAAGTATGTTGACAAAACTAAAATCGACAGAAAGTACATCGGCATTTAAAGGACCAAGTGTATGAGTAGTTTAAATCGAATTTAGAGTCACAAATGTTTATGAAGAACTCTCCTAGGAGACGTTTGTGGTCAGCTGATGGTTTTCAAACATTAAGAGGTCCGGTGCCTTGACATTGTTCACATAAACCTGTACCCGTTTGAAATAGGAATTTGATGTTTCTTGCTTTTGTGGGACTGATGGTAAGTTTATTAGCATATTCACTTGGTAAACTTGTGGAAATTTGATCTTCGGCGTCAAAAACTCAAACCAAATACACATTTAACTTAGCCCAATAGAAATAAAAAACCGAAGATTTCGCTCAATATAAGCTGATTGCAAATCGGTATGTTATCTGAAAACCGCAGCGCTGAAATAAAATTGTGTTTTCCATAACATCGGCATAATCCCCTCCAGTAACAATTCTCTGATGATCGCAGGATAACCACGCTGGAGAGGCGTAAAGCAGAATAGATAAAATGCAAACTAAGTACAACCAGAGTTTGCTTGGTAGGCTATATGGAACATTGTGTCTGAGACAATCGAAGCCTCTTTGAGCTTCTGTTAGCTTAGTCCTTGTGTGCCTGCTCCTTTATAAGTGGCGACAAACTTCCACGCCAAAACCGGCTGTACTATGAAATTTCTGTAAAGTTCGGTCAATCTTGAAATCGCAATTATGAATTCAAACATTTCTCTGCGCTAAGAAGTTTCTGAAGAGCAGCCAGAAGATATTGAGATCTTTCTGACAGTCAAGTAAAATGTCACAGCTGGCACTTAACAATTTAGTGTCATCTGCAAGATAATAAACAGCTTAAAATTTCCGTTGGTGATAACGTTCTCGATATAACTCGATAAACAGATAAAGCAGAGGTCTGAGAACACTACCTCAAGACACACCGCTGGTAATCATAACTTCATCCTATAATGTTCCATTGATGTTAACAAGCTGAACTCACCCGGGTAGGTATAATAATAAGCTACAGAAAAAAATGCCAAGAGCGTAAAATGAAAATTTTTTGAGCAAGATTGCATGATCGACATGTTCAAATACTTTTACAGATCAACTGCTTGACGTTCATGTCATGATTTAAGTATACTTCGTCTAGAAAACGATCAATTGAGAAATTGCAATTTGCAGTTTTTACATTCTGAAACCGCGCTACCTATTGTTGCCTGTATTGGAATTCTGGGAAGAAGTCAAAGAGAAATTTCTCAGATATTAGGGAAAATCAAGGTACTATCGAACTTTGTTTTTTGATTCCCTCTTGGGAACTGGGGTTATGAGGAACGCTTCCATATAGTTGGCCACTTACGGAGTGATAGTATGTTATTGAACAATAAATGAACTGGGAGATAATGTGACAGCGGAATTTTGAGAACGAACGGGGGTGTGCCATCCGCATAAGCGATAGTGCCCACAAGGACGTTTTCCAGCAGAATGCAGAACTGTGCAGGAGTCACGAATAGATCAAGCAGATGGATATCTGGCCTCTCAATTTCGTTGCGAGCAGAAGGTGTAGAAGATTTCTTTAAAAAAGATTGGAAAACATTTACTTTGTCTAATTCTGAGAGCAGAACTTTTAAGGTAAGTCAATTTATTTTTCTATGCAATTTAGCCAACCAATGCTTTCAACATTTAAAAAGCATCGCTTGTCGCGAAGTTATTTCTGGACTCCATAAAAGGCATTTTATCCAACTCAATGAAATCCCGTAAACGGTTTTCTCGCGTTTCGGGCTATTTTAGCATCTTGCTGTCTTCAATTTGGCAATCGTATGCATCGTGAAGGAGCCGTAGAAGAAAGGCAAAAGTATTATCTTCCCACGTTTTCCAACAAAGCAATATGATACTTGATTTAGTAATTCTGCTAGCCACGTTTAAGCCAGAATTACGTCGTGCTGAACCATGAGAAGTGCAAGAAACACACTCTATTTTCAAATTAATCCTAATTAAAGGAACACGCCAAACATTCGGATCAAAATGTCCATAAAGGGAGTGGCAACAAATCACAGTTTTAGTAGCGGGGTGGTGGTTGGAAAAGGGATAATGCAATATTTTGATAAGCACTCCTTGTTTAACGAAAAAGAGATCAAGAATCTTGCCCTTTCTGTGGGTGGGAGTTCTAATAGTTTGCACCAAAAGCAATTCCTGCGTCCAAAAAATAAACAAATCTTGTTCATCTGCAATTGTAGCTTTGAGTTCTTCCCAATTTGTGTGATAGATTGAAACCTCTCAATATTGCTACGCTTAGATTTTAAAAGGAATAGGCAGCTGGTTGCGTTAACTCAATAAACCTTTCGATTATACAGCTTCCAGCAGCTGATGTTAGAATAAAATCCTTGAAGTCCCTCCCTGGTAAATAACATAGCCGACATATTGCCGGAATAGCTTTGAAAAAACGGAGTTAAGCGCCGCATTAACAGATATAAACATACGGATTTAAGTTTAAAAAGTTATCGACGCCACTGAAAAAGCTATGTAAGAAACATTCAGCAAAAAATTAATAAAGCTTGATAAAATCCATTAATCAGAAGATTTTTCATAAGGGACCTTTATTACACATATGAGTTACTTTGACCTTACACTAATTCAAATTAAGCTTCAGATTTAAAGTACTAACCTCCTATTCAGTGAGGTAAGTCTCGTCTGATTAAAATCTAATGCAAATGAGCTGAAAATGTTGGCTTAAAAGAGCAAGAAAGGACGTCAAGCACGAAATTGCCGTTAGTGAAAGAAGTCATAAAAAAAATTGACTTTTTCAGCTTTGCTTTGTGAACAACTGTAAAACGAAAAAGAGCGTCAGACGACGAGACAAAAAAATATAGCAGGACATGACCTGATATACATTCTAAATAATTTAACGCAAAACTTAGAATTACCTGACCAGAAAATCAGTTGAGCAACGCCAACCAAAAAATTATCAAAAGTTGAGAAACAATTGAAAACAACTAAGCAAAAATATACATGCTAAAACAGGCTATTAAAATAATTGCTAAATTTTGAAAAAATGTTGCCAAAATTTTAGATAGTAGTTTCTTCAGAACCATTTCATTGTCTCCAGAGGCTATCAATTAACCAGATTTCAAGCCTTAAAATGATCCACTAGCTCATAAAGATCAATAAACTAGGAACATGACAAAATTTTTAACATTAAAATTTCAAACTTAAACAATAAATCACAAAAATTTGTGATGATAAAAAATTGAAAACCATTCCGTCGCCCATAGCAAAATGTAGTAACATACTAGCATACCTTAGAGGAGATTATCTCACCACTGAGACAAGAACAATTGAACAAAAGAAAAATTTTCAAAAAACTTGAAAATTCCAAACTTTATCCAAAAATTGCTAAAGTTCGTAATAATAAAATGTTGAAACAACTTGACTGCCACCAAAAACTACGCAAAGAACTATTATCACACCCAAGAGGACTTTTTGTGGGCCCTGAGGGAAAAACTCAAACTGACAAATTCTTCAAAAACTTAATTGCAAAAATTATTCGCGATTGTGTTTACTTTACCAAAACATGTAGCTCATACAATGGCCATTGCAAGTCAATATAACTTTCAGAAGGCAATTCTTTCAAATCTATCCAAGTCAAATAAAGACTAATCAAACAAAATACTAAAAATGACCTTTTCATCTTCAATTAGGTCCTTTCTAGCAGCATCTGCTCTCTAAGCACCTGAAAGACTTCTAAAGCTACGTTAGGGCTTCTAATGAAATTTAAAACCCACTGCGCCTTACCTGTTTATCCCGTTTAGAAAGATCAAAGTCATAAAATTGTGTGAAAACATCTTACAAAAACAAAGCAGGACAAGTCCTAAAATATAATCCACAGAATTAAATTACAACTACTGTACCTAACCAGAACATCAATTGAACAACGCGAGCCGAAAACCTAAAACAATCGCAAAAGCTGAGTTAAAAAATCAAACAAACTAATCAAGAAAAATAATAATTCCAAAATTCAAGTCATTACCCCGGACGTCAAATCTGATCCATTTAAGTATAACGCTTAACCCATGCACAAACCTTGAAGGGCATTTTTCGGCCATTAAAATTGGAAAAACTCGAGAACTAAGAGATATACTAAAAACTAAAAATCGCAAATTTCTTGATTTCGGAATTTAAAACGTTCAAAACTACTTTTTTCTCTAACACAATGTCAGAACTTGGAGGAAGTTAACTGGCCGGTGAGGCAAGAAAAGCAGGAAAAAAGCAAATGATTTCAAAAACTTAAATTAGTGATATTTAAATGCTGAAAACAACCGTAGAAGAGGTTTTATGGCCCCTCAGGCCATAAAAGATGTAAAAATTGGCATCCTTTTTTGTGTTTATGTTCGCAGTACCAAAACATATAGCTGATAAAAATGGTCATAAAAAATAAACATAGCCGGCAAAATGCTAGAAAATAGCCGCCGTTGACGCGCAAGATTCACATCGGGATTGAAACAGAAAAAAAAGAGAAAAAGAAGAGATAAATTGACCCAAAATATTTTAAAATATGGAAAAATACAATTTTTATAATACATGCTAAAAAAGTTATTTTCAGATAAACATAAAAAAACATAGCCAGCAAATTCCCAGAAATCAGCCGCGGTTGACGCTCCTGATGCACATGAGGATTGAAACAAAAGAAAGAAGAGAAATTGATCGAATTTTTTCTGTTTTTTTTCAGTGCCAAAAAGTGATCTTATTTGGAGTGCAGTTTCAGTTAAATTCTAAAACTATAATTAATTCAGCTTCTAAACTGAAAACTGTTAAGCCTAAAACTAGTGTCAGCTATCAATCACACTAATGAACTTTGATAACCTAATGCACTCTTACTTAATGACCGGGCTCTATCAGTTAATCCCGTTTCTTATGATTTTGCTCTTTTGACATTGACCGTACTCACTACATTGCGTAACTCAGTGAGTAAAAGAATTCAAACCCATTCAGCTGAAACAGTGAGAGGTAAGTAAGAAGTCAAACGTGAAAATCATGACTAATGTAAAACGAAAAACGTGATCAAAAGGTAAAGGGAATTAAAAAAAAACATAGCAGGACAGGTCATGACGTACAATTCAAAGAATTTTCATTGACAAAACAAAAAAAAATAGACCTAGAACGGACTATGAGTGAATTAGAAAAACCATTTCTAAAAAAAAACAAAACCAATGTCAAATTGCCGCATGTAAACTCAAAACAACTAGCGAGAAATGGAAAAATAGTTCACACAAAAAACTAGGCCCAGACTGAGCTATGAAAGTATTGGGAATACCATTTAGAAAAATTCCAATCCAAAAAACCGAAAAACAGTAAAAATCAAAGTGAAATTGCCACATGTGAACAAAAAACAACTCGCGAGAAAGCGAATTTTTGTTCAAACACCCTTTTCTCACTCTACTTTAAAATTAGAGCGAAAAATTAGTGCTATTTTCCATCCTCAGAACTTGCGAAATTTTCTCATCTTAGCAGAATACCGGACGCTTGCGAACCTAAACACTTAAGAAAATATTTGAAAAGGAAACATAAAAACTGCACACGGAACCTAAACATTAGTAGGAAACTCCTATTAGAATAGCTCTGCAGAGAGTTACCATATGGCGACAGAGATCAAGAGCGTCATTCTGCAACACGAAAGAAACGGAATCAGAAAAATTATCACAACTGAAGCTTCATAAAACAATTGTCTTAAAATTCAGGTTTATCACTAGCGAGAAAAGTCAATCTGATTCTAACAAAAAACTAGGCCTAGAATGGACAATGAATGGATTGGGAAAAACATTTAGAAAAAAATCCTATCCAAAAAACCGAAAAACAGTAAAAATCAAAGTGAAATTGCCACATGTGAACAAAAAACCACTCGCGAGAAAGCGAATTTTTGTTCGAACACCGTTTTCTCACTCTACTTTAAAATTAGAGCAAAAAAAATTCACGCCGCAAAACCACTCGCTTTTTCGCTCCATTTCATGTTTCGGCGTGACCAAAATCACTACTCCAATTTGACTTCAAAAATCATGAAAATGTGTGAACAGATCTTAAAAAAACACCAGGACAAGTCCTGACGTACAATTCAAAAATTTTTTCATTGACTAAACAAAACACTAGACCTAGAACGGACTATGACTGAGATGGGAAAACCATTTCTAAAAAATCAGATAAAAAAAAACAGAAAATCAATGTCAAAATGCTTCTAGCGAGAATAAAAAACCACTAGCGAGAATAGTCAATCTGATTCTAACAAAAAACTAGGCCTCGAATGGACAATGAATGGATTGGGAAAACCATTCAGAAAAAAATCCCCTCCAAAAAACCGAAAAACAGTAAAAATCAAAGTGAAAATGCCGCATGTGAACAAAAAACCACTAGCGAGAAAGCGAATTTTTGTTCAAAACACAGTTTTCTCACTCTTCTTTAAAAATAGAGCGAAAAAAATTCACGCCACAAAACCACTCAGTTTTTCGCTTCATTTCCTGTTTCGGCGTGACCAAAATCACTACTCCAATTTGACTTCAAAAATCATGAAAATGTGTAAACAGATCTTAAAAAAACATAGCCGGAAGAATTTCGGAAACGACTCGAAGTGAAATCCATTTGAACGCCATACAAATAATCATCGGACAAAAATTTTCTCCACTAGTTTACGATTATCTTGAAACAAAACCATAAAAACAAAAAGATCAAATCTGTTAAAATATGATAAAAACTCTGATCAAATTTTGTTATAAATTGAGATCCCGAGATAACGATCTATGCCAAAATTACTTCATCAAAACAACTAGTACTTACTAAAACCACTTATAAGAATTTTTTCAAAATACTTGAGGCCAAATTATGAAAAAAAGCTTGCAAAAAACAACTTGCACTAAAAAACTAGAAAAACTAGAAAAATAAATTTTTTAACATTACAAAAGCATATAAATCCAAAGAAAAACACCCTTCAGCCAATAGGGCATCCAGATATTCGCAAAACAATAGGCAAGTCATAATAGGCTAAGAAATTTGTTTAAAAAAAGAAAAAAACGAAAAACTGCGAAAAAATAGAGAAAAATAGTTTCAATTTTCGCCATTTTTTGTCATATTTCTCAACAAAAAATGATTCATAACCAAAATTCCCCATACTTATTACTAAATACCTAGAACAACTATCATGAACCCTAAACCTCCACGAATGCCATAAAAAATTAAGGAATAGAAACGGCATTCAAAAACATTCAACGAAAAAACTGTAAAAACAAAATGAGTTTTTTTAATAGTACAAGGAAACAAAAAGCCAATTAAGGTTCCTTTGCAATTAGAGCAAGAAAAAACTCGTAACACAATGGGCAAGTTATAAAAGGGTACGACACTTGTCTAAGATTATAAAAAAGAAAAACTGCAAAAAATGAGAAAAATGGTTTAAAATTGCTCAATTTTTTGGTCATTTTTCCTTAGAAAAAAAAGATTTAAACCAACAAAACTTTAGTCAATTGCTATCTGACAATTCTTTAAGTAACAAGCTTCTATTCAAATCTCATTTAAAGCAGTTAAACAAAAAAAGGTACAAAATCATTAAATTTCGTCTAAAAATTAGCAAAACTGATCAAAAACCTCCAAATTAGCAATAAAACCAAATTAACTACCTGAAACCTTCAATTCCTATCAAAACAAACCTAAAACTAATACAATATCATAATCAAACCTCATAACCATCAAAAGTAGCAAAAAACTGCTTTTAAAAGCCGCAAGTTTAAAAAAATTTCGATCGCTTAGAAAAAAATTTTCACACATCAATTTCTCGCTCTCTCAAAAACAGCGGTGTGAAAAAAAACCACTCTTTTCGCTCCGCTGTTCACTTTTGTTCAGCACCAAAATCACTCCAAATTTTTTCACGCGTTTCATTTCCCGCTTCAAAATTCACTAGCAACTATTTAATAACATACTGTCAAACCCTGTATGGGTTAACCTGGCTATTGAGGCAAGAAAAACCACATAAAATACAAATGTTTCGAAACAACTTGAAATGCAAAATTTATCAAAAAATTTTTAAAACCCAAAAGGTTAAATTGTTGAAAACATATTCATTGAACAAAACAACCATGCAGCAACTTTTTTATCAAAACGTGGAATAGCATTTCTCGCACTTGAGAATGGACAAATATCAACAATTGAGAGAAAATTTAGGAAAGTTTAAAGAAATTGCAGATTTTATCAAAAAAATGCTATATTTCGAGATATTAAAATGTTAAAAACCAATCCATTGTTACTAGAAAAATGCAGTGCCCTACTATCAAAAGTTAGAGGAGATTGCTTGGTCACAGAAGCTGGAAAAACTCAAAAAAAAACGAAAATTTTCAAAAAAAACGAGCAAAAAAGTGCGAGTTTTGTCAAATTGCTAAAATTTGTGATATTCAAAAGTTGAAACGTATTCCATGGCCACTTAAAACTTTTCAGTAACTTAATATCTGACCTCTAATGACGTTTTCTGCTCCCTGGGATTCAAATAATTTGAATTATGAGAATAAATGACAAAAAATATGAAAAATGCAAGTTTTGTCAAAAAATGCTAACATCCGTGATAGCAAAAAGTTAAAAACCATTCCATTACCACTAGAAAATATGCAGTAACCCATTATCAGAACCTTGAGGAGGTTTCTTGACACCTAGGACTGAAAAAACTGAAAAGAACTGAAAAAAATGACAAAAATTTTCAAAAACCTAAAAAAAATTGCAAAAACTATTATCATTTTGCGTGTTTTTGTTTGTAGAACCAAAACATATAGCTCATAAAAACGTCATAACAGGCAATTGCGTCTCGCAAAAAGCCTTCATGAACTTTTAAAAACTTCAACCTAATACTAATCAAATAAAAAACTCAAAAAGATCACAAAAACATGAGAAATTGCACCATTTTGAGCCCAAAAACTCCTAAAATTGGCCTATTAACCTTAAGTAAAGCCATCCCAGCAGCTGCACCACTATAAGCACTTGGAGGACTACTAAAGCCCGCTTTGGGCCTCTAATGAAACTTAATGCCCGCTGGGCTTTACCTGTTTATCCCGTTTTGAAAGATCAAAGTCATTGAAAAATGTGTGAAAACATCTTACAAAAAAAGACAGAGCCCTAATACAATTAACTTTCTGATTGGAAAAACCAAGAGCACCGCAATATAGCTCCACTCCGCTTACAACCTCGCAGCTAGTAACAGAATAGCGCTTAAACTACTGGTACTACAACTAAACAAGCAGCTCGAAAAGAAATAGTCGGTCTTAGCTTCTAGTAACTCAAACGTTTGCAGAAATGCTATGAGCGGCCAGCAATTGGCCTCCGTGTTTACCTTGATTGCTGTCGCACCTGGCTATAACTGCAAATGGCAACCCACAGAAAATTATCGAGTCTGATATCGAGCCATCCAGCCACTTTTTAACCAAGCAAACTAAAGCGGAACATTTTTGTTAAAGAAGCTCGACTAAACTCTTGTAAGGTGACTATGCTTTGTACATTGAATAGCAGGATTTTTAAGCTACTAATGTGTTCCTCGCCCGATCACTTTTCCGTTTTTGAATACGAACATTTTCCCAGAATACTTTTCTTGTCCTAGTCCTCAACCACCGCTAACCCCTGTTAGCGGAAACTCAAAGTTAATTCTGTTCAAATTCATGGTTAGAGTTGAGGAGCAATTAATTGACTATATGCGATAGAGTTCAAATTTTTCCTAAATAAATGTAAGAAAGACAGAAAGTGAACTCGCAAATGCTTCCCAGAATCTGGAAGGACACTTAGGATGCAATTAAGCACTGCCATTAATTCGTATCAGATGGTCCAAGCACCGACAATCATTTTCTGATGTAGATTTTGTAACCGCAAGTCAAAACACCGGTCACTGCGCCAGATCTGCAGTCTGCCAAGTAGTTACCTTAAGTAAGGCGGCGTGTGACTCTTGCCCATGAAGCTACTGACATCGAACACTTGTCTGAGCTGAGCTAGCTGGTGTCTGTTCAGTTTGAACAGCATGTCTCCGAAAGACCGGAGAGGCAAGAGAGATCCGAACAGCCTTCCGTTTTGCAGAATAGCCGAGTGTTCAGATGCCGGGTGAGCATCCAGAATCCGTCTAACCTAAAGAGCATCAAACATTCAAACGAATCAAAACATACCCGGCAGATTGCCGGAAAATAGCCGCCGTTGATTCCAATAAGCATGATTGGGATTGAAATAACAGAAGATATTGAAAAAGAAAGATTTTGTACAAAAAGATTTTTTTAAGTCCGATTTATTTTGAAGGCATTTCGTAGTTGAACATACTTCTGTTTCTTAGAGAGAGGCTACAGGGGCTCCTGTCAATAACAATAAGCATTAGAGATGGTAAATAAGACTTATAGGAACGACGTTCAAATAGCGGGCATCTAAAATTGGGCTTTATGGGTTTATCCCGTTTCTATTTCTGACATCCATTTTTGTACTAACTCTGTTCATTTTGAATTGCTTTGCTGAGCAACTGATGTTCAAAATCACTTTTAGCAGAATGAGAGAAGAGAGAAACTAGCCTAGAGAAGTCAAAAAGATTTCACGCAAAATGTTGAAAAGGCGGCAAAATGAGGTAAAGCGAAACATTTTTTTATTCGACGAAGTAAAAAAACATAGCAGGACAAGTCCTGACGTACAATTCAAAGAATTTTCATTGACTAAACAGAAAACTAGACCTAGAAAGGACTATGAATGGATTGGAAAAACCATTTAGAAAAAAATCCGATCCAAAAAATCGAAAAAACAGTAAAAATCAAAGTGAAATTGCCGCATGTGAACAAAAAACCACTAGCGAGAAAGCGAATTTTTGTTCAAACACCGTTTTCTCACTCTACTTTAAATTTGGAGCGAAAAAATTTCACGCCGCAAAACCACTCGCTTTTTCGCTCCACTTCCTGTTTCGGCGTGACCAAAATCACCACTCCAATTTGACTTCAAAAATCATGAAAATGTGTGAACAGATCTTAAAAAAAAAAAGACAGCGCCCCAATACAATTCAAATTCTTTGAATTGTAAAAAAAAATAGGAGCGCTATAATAGCCGGCTGAATAGATGAGGGCGGCTATTAAAAATAAAACGACTGATCTATCGACGCTTGCTTTCATCGAAAAGGGTTTAAGAGGAGTATTATGAATACAACCTGGCTCCAAATGTTATTGTTGCTTATATGGGCCAATAGTAAAGTCAGAAAACGGGACCAATTGCGACGCACTTATCATTAGCCTTTTAAAAATGAACTGCCGGCAATTGCGTTTAGCTGCTTAAAACTGTGAAAGAGCAAATTATATCACGCCAAAATGAAACAAAATACTAACGTTAGAAGAATTGCTCTCGAACCGCAAGTGTGTGTGTGTGTCTGTGGGGGTAGGTGAGGGGTGGGAGCAGGTGTGTGTGTGTGTAAGGGGCGGGGGTGCTAGGTGTGGGGTGGGGGTAGGTGGGGCGGGGTAGGTTAGAGGGATTTTCAAGGGAGCAAAACTTCTCGAAATGACCTTTTCACCTTGAATATTACCATCAGTTCTTAATTACTATACATTAGCTACTTTTAAAGTTCATTGTTCGAAAGCAGAAGTCAACGTTCAAAAACAGAAGTCAAATCATGACTTTAGTTAAAAAACATAGCCGGTAGAATACCGGAAACGACTCAGAGTCGTGCAATATTTTCCTAACTTACCCTTACCTAAAACAAAAAAAATCAAAAACATAGCCGGCAGATTGCCGGAAAATAGCCGCGATAGACGCCTGTGGCCTTCCATGAATTGAGACAACCAAAGAAATAAGACAGACAGTTCGACCACCAGTCCTTTAGAAGACCACTAGACCTTTTGGGTTAGAATCGCACTGTCAATTTTATGACACATGCGGTCTAAAAGGAAAAATTTTACGATACATACGGCCTATAGGAGCTTTTTCAAAACTGATATTCGAAATCAAAAACTCAAGACTAATACTCAAGAATTAGGTCATATAAGTTTGGCACTACTTATATGCACACTATCGAATTTTAAACTAGTAAATGTTCCTAGAATTTAAAGCTCCATAAGTGAGTTCACAAGTCATCTTTTTTAGTGAAGTCATCTTTTCGCGCAATTGACCTAAAAGCAGAAATGACGTCACGCATACAAACTTTAACGGCAAAGCAGTAGAAGACACTGAAGTAATCGAAAAAGTCAATTCCAAGAAGTCAGGTCGTCAGAATCATCGATTGAGACGACGAATTAGGAAAAAAAACCACGATCTCCCCAATAATAGCCGCTATCGCTTCTCGGCTATTAAAAAGAATTAACAAAGAAATTAATAATAAGGAGAAGGGGCTGTTATGGGAAGAAACCTTCTCAAACTGACCTTCTCACCTTCAGTATTACCAGCAGTTCCTAATTTCTGTGTATCAGTACCCATGCTACTATTAAAGTCCACTGTTGGAAAGTTAAATTTATAAAACAGAAGTCTAGGTTCGAAAACAAAACCTGTAGAATACCAACACTCGTCTTGGAGTCGTAAAAACTTGTAGAATACCAATATTCCTCTTTGAGTCGTAAAACGATATACATGTTTAGAATAATTGCTTCTCATTGAGAGCAATTAAAACTCATGTATGGCAAAACTTACTAATAAGTGTAAAACGGTAAGGCGGAAGTTACAAAAATCAAGATGTTTTCCTAACTACCAAAAAATTGAGCAATAAAATTCATATTCAAAAACATAGCTGTCAGATTGCCGAAAAATAGCCGCAATAGCTTTGTAGATCTGCAGTCACACTCATTTGACCAAGTAAAGTAAATAAAAGACAATTTCAAAGTGAGGAAGTCATTTTTGAGAGTGAGGTAAGTCAAGTGTGACCGAAAATTTAATCACGCGAATAAACAAGACTCGCTCCAATAAGAGCGAAAAATGACGTCACATACGCACTTCAATTGAAATTGCATGAACGAATGATCAAAAAGCAGACTTGAAGTGGTTGTGACGCCATATAGTCGTAACAAAAATCGCGACGACGAAATAAAAAAAAACACAGCAGGACAAGTCCTGACGTACAATTCAAAGAATTTTCATTAACTAAACAAAAACTAGACCTAGAACGGGCTATGAGTGAACTGTGAAAACCATTTCTAAAAGAATCAGATCAAGAAATTTAAAAAAAAACAAAAACAATGTCAAAAAACAGAAAATCAATGTCAAAAAACCACTAGCGAAAAATTCAAACAAAAAATTAGGCCAAGAATGAACTATGAATGGATTGGGGAAAACCATTTGGAAAAAAATCCCATCCAAAAAACCGAAAAACAGTAAAAAAAATCAAAGTGAAATTGCCACATTTGAACAAAAAACCACTCGCGAGAAAGCGAATTTTTGTTCAAACACCGTTTTCTAACTCTACTTTACTTTAAAATTAGAGCGAAAAAAATTCACGCCGCAAAACCACTCGCTTTTTTCGCTACATTTCCTGTTTCGGCGGGACCAAAATCACTACTCCAATTTGACTTCAAAAATCATGAAAATGTGTGAACAGATTTTAAAAAAAAGACAGCGCCCCAATACAATTCAAATTCTTTGAATTGAAAAAAACCAAGTGAAGGCCAATAATAAACCCAGCTATCGCTGTGCGACTATTAATAATTAACTATATATGATTTCACTTGAAACGATGCTTCAGTTGAGAACATAAAAGTAAACAAAATACGCAAAGATAACGGCAAAACTATTTGGCATAAGAAAATCTGCTCAATATGAAACAATTAAACAAAATGAATTCTACGATTGAGAGAACAATTTGACAAAAACGATATTGACCTCATTTTCATTTTCCGCATTGTGTTCCTTGCTGAGAGGGATGGCTTTCCAAGGAGAAGTCGAGTCACCGGTCCGCTGACCTAAAACCGCCTTACAATCCCCACTGTTCGCACACACAATCTCATCCCCATCAATTGCCACAGCTAACACACATGCTCCACTTAGAGCACTCTCGATAACTGAAACAAAAAGTAATGTGTATATGGGCCTACAGTGCCAGGGGAGGGGAGATGTATAATTTCTAAAACTCCAATTTTTACACCTTACAAACATTCTTTAAACATAGCCGTCAGATTGCAGGAAAATAGCAGCCGTTGACGCGCTTGATGCACATCGGGATTGAAAAAGAAAAAAGAGAAAAATTGACCTACTTTTTTATTTTTCTTTCAGTGTCAAAAAGTGTTCTAATTCGGCGTGCAGTTTCAGTTAGATTCCAAAACTATAATTAATTCAGCTTCTAAACTGAAAGCTGTTAAGCCTAATACTGGTGTCAGTTATCAATCACACTAAAGAACTTTGATAACCTAATGCTCTATGACTTAATGAACGGGCGTTATCGGTTGATCCCGTTCCTATTGATTTTGCTCTTTTGGCATTGAACGTATTCACAACATTGCGTAATTCAATGCGTGACAGAATTAAAATCCATTCAGTTGAAACAGCCTGATCAAAAAGTAAAACGAATTAAAAAAGGGAGAGCGCCTAAATAATAGTCGTTGAGAGGCTGACGGCGGCTAAGGAAAGGTAAAATACGTTAAAAAAAATACACTAGTTCCAATTTATAAAATACGCAAAAAAAACTTTTTTTATATTAAAAAATATAACACGCAATTACGCAATGTTATGGGGGTAGTCATATCACCATTACTTCTAGCTCCTCCGGAAAAAAAGAACTTTCAAAATCAGCTGTCTCATAGCTCAAAGCACAACAAGAGTAAAAGAAAGATCTATTTACTTGGAGTTGCTCTGGGGTATTCTAAACAAACTTTTATGTATTCTAAGCATACAGATGATAGTTTCAAATTCCATTCGTCAATATTCAAAAACAAAACTTGCTTGAGTTAGTTGTGCATGAAAAATATCAAACCAAGGATGAAAAACCACTCCTCGAACAGCCCTCCACACCATGAATTGACGTCTATAAAACAGTTTCAGTGAATCGCAGACTCAAAGTCTATTAAGATAAAAGAAGAACACAATGACCTCCTGGCGATACCTGTTTATATTGTTTCTGAGGACGAAAAGTCAAAGATCAGACAAAAAATCGGTCAAGCAAAAACCCGCACAAAGAAGACCAACAGGACTAATATATTTGGTACAAACTTCGTTTGAGAGCATTTAAACATATAGCAACAAAAGGACAACACAAGATTGCTAAAGATCCATTCGAAGATAAGGTCAATCAGAGATATTGGTCAATTTCTGATCTATCATAAAATATATTATTTCAATTGAAACAAAACAAAACTTTATTTTTAATTCAGTTAGTATTTTTTATAGATTAAAAACAAGGAAAAATATTTTATAATATGGTTAAATACACTACTTATAATTTTTAAAACATGCTAAAAATCAGTTATTTTTCAGTTAAAAGACATAGCCGGCAAATTCCAGGAAAATAGCGGCCGTTGACGCGCGTGATTCACATCGGGATCGAAACAGAAAAAGAAAAACATAGCCGGCAGATTGCCGGAAAACAGCCGCGATAGACGCTTGTGGCTTTCCGTGAATTGAAACAACTAAAGAAATAAAGTGGACAGATTGACCAGACTCTAATATTCAAGAATTAGGGTATATACGTTTGGCACTATTCGAATGCACACTATTGACCTTCAACAAGTAAATGTTCATAAAATATAAAGTTCATTACGTGAACTCCGAAGTCATTTTTTGAGCGAGGTAAGTCACGCAATCGACCTAAAAGCATAAATGACGTCACGCATACAAAGTTTAACTGCAAAGCAGTAGACATCACTGAAGTCATTGAAAAAGTCAATTCCAAGAAGTCAGGTTGTAAGAATCATCGATGGAGACGACGAATTAAGAAAACCACGATGTCCCCAATAAAAGCCGCTATCGCCGAGCGGCTACTAAAAAGAAGAGATAGAAATTAACCAATTTTCTCTCTGTTTTCTTTTCAGTGTCAGAAGTGATCTAATTTGGAGAGCAGTTTCAGTTAGATTCTAAAACTATAATTATTCAGCCTCTAAACTTAAAGGTGTTAAGCCTAATAGTAGTGTCAGCTATCAATCATACTAATGAACTTTGATAACCTAATGCTCTATGACTTAATGAACGGGCGTTATCTGTTTATCCCGTTGATATTGATTTTGCTCGTTTGGCATTGAACGTATTCACAACATTGCGTAATTCAATGCGTGACAGAATTTAAAATCCATTCAGTTGAAACAGCCTGATCAAAAAGAAAAACGAATTAAAAAAGGGAGAGCGCCGTTGAGAGGCTGACGCCGGCTTAAAATTATGTAAAATACGTTAAAAAGAACACTATTTATAATTTATAACATAGCCGGCAGATTGCCGGAATAGCTGCGAAAGAATAGACCTGCGTGCCATATAGTAGAGATAGAAACAGATACAGATCTAAATTGAAAAAAAAACTCGACGCCGCTCAAACAACTAAGCTAAAAAACATTCAGCGATAAATTAAACATAGCTGGCAGATTGCCAGAAAATAGCCGCAATAGATTCGTAGACTGGCAGTCTAAAAAAAACAGTAAAAAAGGCAGACGAAAAAAATTCGTCTTTTCATTGAAGGCTGATCTGTTATATTTTGATTAAAAATCTGTATAAGTTACTGCTGCCTCTATTAACTGATCTCAAATAACCTTCATTTAGAGTGACACACACCCATTTGACCTTATCTCTTTGAATTAAAGTAAATAAAAGTCAATTTCAAAGTGAGGAAGTCATTTTTGAGAGTGAGGTAAGTCAAGTGTGACCAAAAATTTAATCACGCAAATGAACAAAAAAACTCGCTCCACTAACAGCGAAAAATGACGTCACACATGCAATTCAGTTAAATTGCATGAACGAATGAACAAAAAGTGGCTGTGACGTCATATGGTCGTAACAAGAATCATGACGACGAAATAAAAAAAAAACCAAGAGAAGGCCAATAATAGCCCCAGCTATCGCTGTGCGGCTATTAATAAAGCTCGTTAAAATTCATTCTACAGAAGCCTCTTATTAGGGAGCTTTACTGCACATAGGAATTCCTTTGACCTTAAACAAATTCAAATTAAACTTAAGTTTTAAAGTGCAAAAGTCATTTTATTGAGTGAGGTCACGTATGATTAAAATCTAATCACGCAAATAACCTAAAAACTTTCGCTAAAGCGATTGAGAAATGACGTCACGCGCGCAAATGCCGCTAGTGAGAGGAAGAAGTCATTCAGAAAATTTTATTTTTTCAGCTTTGCTGTGTGAACAAATGTAAAACGAAAAAAGTGCGTCAGACGACGAAACAAAAAAACATAGCAGGACAAGTCCTGACGTACAATTCAAAGATTTTTCATTGACTAAACAAAAACTAGGCCTAGCAAGAGCTATTAATGGATTGGGAAAACCATTTAGAAAAAACCTGATCCAAAAAAATCGAAAAAACAGTAAAAAATCAAAGTGAAATTGCCGCATGTGAACAAAAAACCACTAGCGAGAAAGCGAATTTTTGTTCAAACACCATTTTCTCACTCTACTTTAAAATTAGAGCGAAAAAACTTCACGCCGCAAAACCACTCGCTTATCGCTCCACTTCCTGTTTCGGCGTGACCAAAATCACTACTCCAATTTGACTTCAAAAATCGTGAAAATGTGTGAACAGATCTTAAAAAAAAAACATAGCCGGAAGAATTCCGGATACGACTCGAAGTGAAAATCCATTTAAACGCCATCCAACTACTTATCAAACAAAACGTGCCTTCACTAATTTATGATTATCTTGAAACAAAGTCATGAAACAAAAAAAATAAAATCAAATCTGTTAAAATATGATAAAAAATCTAATCAAATTTTGTTATAAATTGAGATCCCGAAAAAACTATCTCTGCCAAAATAACTTCATCAAAACAACTAGTACTTACAAAAACCACTTATGTGGATATTGAAAAAATACTTTAGGCTAAAATTATGAAAACAACTTTCACTGAAAAACTGGAAAAAGTTACTAAATTTTTTAATATTTCAAAAACATATAAATCCAAAGAAAAATTCCCTTCGGCCAATAGGGTATCCAGATGCTCACAAAACAATAGGCAAGTCATAATAGGCAAAGAGACTTAGCTAAAAACAGAAAAAAAAACTAAAAACTGCAAAAAATTAAGAAAAATAGTTGTAAATTTTCGCCATTTTTTTTTGTCAAATTTCTGAACAAAAAAATGATTCTTAACCACAAAACTGTAACCAATTGTTATCATAAAATTGCTCAAGTAGAAGTGTTTTCTTCAATACCCATTTGAGCCAGTAAAGCAAAATAATCGTCAAAAAAACGCAAAAATTAGCCCGAAAATCAGCAAAATACATTAAAAACCTCCGAATTATCATAAAATTAATATGAATTTCCAGAAACCTTCAAATCACTACCGAAATCAGCCTAAAATCAAAACAAAATCATAACCAAACCTCTTAACCAAAATAAATGGAAAAAAACTGCTTTAAAATGCCGCATGTGAACAAAAAAATTTCGCTCGCTTAGAGAAAATTTTTTCACACATCAATTTCTCGCTCTCTCAAAAACAGCGGTATGAACAAAAACCACTCTCTTTTTGCCTCGCTCTTCACTTTTGTTCAGCGCCAAAATCACTCCAAATTTTTTCACGCGTGTCATTTCCCGCTTTAAAAATCACTCCAATAAAATTGATTAAAAAAAGGACTTCTCCAATACTCCTCTTCGAGTCGTAAAAAGACAGCGCCCCAATACAATTCAAATTCTTTGAATTGTACAAAACCAAGAGCACCGCAATATAGCTACGCTCAGCTTACAGCTTCGCAGCTATAAAAATATGCAAAATACGTAACTTTTTATAAAAATATCTAACACGCAATTACGCAATGTTGTGAGGGTAGTCAATTCACCATTACTTCTAGCTACTCCGGAAAAAAGTACTGTCAAAATTAGCTGTCTCATAACACAAAGCAGAACAAAAGAAAGAGAAAGATGCATTTACTTGGAGTTGCTCTGTGGTATTCTAAACAAACTGTTATGTATTCTAAGCATACAGGTGATAGCTTCAAATGCCATTAGTCAATATACAAAAGCAAAACTTGCTTGAGTTAGTTGTGCCTGAAAAATACCAGACCAAGTACGAAAATTTTGCGGTCAATACTCAAGGCGGCCGAAAATTTAAATCACTTGAAATACTTAACCTATCCAATCAGCCAACTTTCCCCTGAGTTCAAAAAAGTTCATTTTGACGAGAAAAGGGTGCACAACTTTAATGAATTCGGTATTGTAAAAGAGTAAATAAAAGGACACGAATTTAATCGTAAGCTCCAGGATTTTCTACAACTCGTAATTAGGCTAGCCACACAACCCTCTACTATGCCCAAAGACTTACAATTTCAAGTTGAAACAAAACAGAGATGGTTTTGAATGTGATTGTAAAGTAACGTTAAATTCTGCTGTGCTGATTATCGCTTCATAAAAAGAGCACGTACCATCGACATCGTATCGATCCATCCTGTTAGAGATAATTCCGATCGCATCTTCTATCACTTGATGGTCCAGAGCTTCAAATGCAGACTTGAAGAGGGTGTCAGGAAGTAACTGAGGAGTACCACTGTTCAAAGAAGAGACAGGAGGTAAGGAAGAGAACCAGGAGGAGAGAGACTGTCTATGACGGTCCTCTACAAGTATCGAGTCAGCGTAGTCTCCTGGTAGAGTCCATTGTGTACCTAAATTACACCAAGTTTAACTATTTAAGTACTAAAAACTTTGAATGAAACCACTGAAAAGCACACTTCTTTGAAGCCACGTTATCCAAAATAGTGCTACAATAGTGCCCACCAGCAAAAACGATCATGTTTAATTTTGATAAACTTAGCACAATAGTTAACGGTCTTTAAATATTCGAATGAAGTACATTGAGCAAAGTTAAGAAAGTAATTTCAATAGTAGTGCCGCAAAACTCGCTAAATTAGTCAACGCGGTGCTTATTTTCATTAACATAGCTGGCATATTGCCCGAAAATAGCCGCGATCGCTTTGTAGATCTGTAGTCTAAAAAAAGAGACTAAAAAAATTGTTCTTTACCTTAAGAGCTGAGATGTTATATTTTGATCAAGAATCTGTGTAACATCTTGCTGCTTCTATTAGCTGCTCTTAAATAACCTTCATTTAGAGTGACATATAATCACTTGAGCTTATCTCTTTATATTAAAGTAAAGAAAAGTCAAAATTAGAGTGAGGTAAGTCACGTGTGACCAAAAACTTAATCATGCGAATGAAAAAAAACAAAACTTGCTCCACTAGGAGTGAAAAAATAACGTCACAAACGCAATTCAGTCGGAATTGCAAGAACAAAAAGCAGATTTGAAGTTATTGTGACGTCATATAGTCGTAACAAAAACTTAAAAACGAAATAGAAAACATAGCCGGAAGAATTCCGGAAGCAACCCGAAGCCTCAACATTTCACCAGTACAATCATAAGTTCAGTAGAAACCATTATCTTTCGCTTTTAAGATTTATTCTTTACCTCACGAGATCTGATTGAAATATTTGTACATTTAAACAAATGTACTAGGTAGATTTGAGCATTGACACCAATCATGCAGGGTAGCATAAAAACAATTATGACATCCTTCAGACAAAATACAAAACATCTCACCTATTTAACACTTACAACAGATATTTGAGAGAAAACGTACTGTGAAATCTTGACAACGCAACAATTTGTTAGAAAGAAATCTGGTAACGCTGAAAAATGGCAACAATTCCTAGGGGGCAAAATTTTGACGCCGCTGATATTGTCCAGAGAAAACTCACGGAAGAACATAGAACTCCGCAACGAAATCTGGAATTCAAACGCGCAATGAAATCTGGAATTCAAACGAATCATTAGAAAGCAAAATTGGAACGCCGGCAATATTCTTCAAAACTAAACTCAACTAAACAAAAATAAAGCAAAATTCAGGAAACACAACACTGTAAGTCACAGCTGTTAATATTGGGATAAGACACATTTCACATGTTGGAAAAAGAACAGGCGGAATGGACTTAAACCATAGAAAAAAGGAAGAAAAAGAATAATTGGTGAACTAAATATTACACCAAATGGACAAAAAATGGCTAAAAACGGTTATCCATTTGCGCAATTCTCTCAAAAAACTTTTAAAAGTCAAACGGTCATAGACTGAAGATATAAAAACCTCTCGCTTGGCAAACATCTGTTCACCATGACATCTTTTCTGAAATTCTCTTAGGTTAAAAGGCCACATGAACGAAACAACTTCCTGTAAAAAAAACAAAGCAGGACAAGTCCTGACACACAAGTTAAAAATGTTGATTGACTAAACAACAAACAGACCTAGAACGGACTATGAATGGATTGGGAAAACCATTTACAAAAAAATCGGCTCAAAGGAAAAAAAGAAAAATCACTGTCAAACTGCAGCACAAACAAAAAAAACCACTAGCAAGAAAGCGCAATTTTGTTCAAACAACGTTTTCTCGCACTACCTTAAAATTACAGCAAACAATTTTCACGCCACAAAACTACTTGCTTTTTCGCTACACTTCCTGTATCGGCATCACTGAATTCACTACTCATATTTAACTTCAGAAATCATCAAAATATGAGAACAGATCTTAAAACTATAGCCGGAGAATTCAGGAATCCACTGAGACGTCAGCTCAGAGCTTCATAAAGAAACATCCACATTAGAAGAATGACGGAAGAAATAACTAAAGTCCTGACAACGCGAAAATCCGTATTAGAAAGAAATTTGGCAAAGCTGAAAAATGGCCACAATTCCAAGGGGGGACAACATTAAGACGCTGCTAATATTGTCAGGAGAAAACTCCTGGATGAACATAGAACGCCGCAATGAAATCTGGAATCCAAAGGAATCATTGAAAAGCATAAGTCCGGCAATATTCTTCGGAAAAAACTGAACTGAACAAAAAAATAAGGCACAAATTCCGGAAACACTAACGTTTTTTGAAGTCACAGCAATTAATATTCCGATAAGATACATTTTTCATGTTGAATAAACAACAGACAGAATAAACTTAAACTATTGCAAAAGGAAACAGAGTAATTGCTGAACTAAATGAAACTAAACGAAAACATAAAAAAAATCTGTGATAAAATCAAAAAATGTCACCGACATATTTTAAAAAACTAGGAAATCAAAAGACTACTTTATATATTCCGAAATAATACCGGATCAAGCTGAAAAAATTGAAATAGAAAAACAAGTAGTTTAATTTATTCAGCAACCATGTCTCAAAAACTTTAAATAGTCAACCTTCTGTCTATATTAAAAAAGTGGAAAAAAAGATTACAGAGATTAGAAAAACTAAAAAATTTTGCAGAAATCTTCAAAATTTCAATTAAGAGGCAACATTTCATTGACAGATTAAATGTATAAACATCAAAATTAAATCTCTGGCTGTGCAATGAAAGACATTTTCTACATAAGTTAGAAGTTTTCTATTGAAGAAATTTTCTAAAGGAAGAAATTTTCTGCTAAAATTAAACAGAAATTTTCTACAAGGTTTTAAAAAATTAGAGGAAACTGGGATAAAAACAGCCAAAATTGAATTAATATGTGAACATTTTTATAGAACATTGACCTAACGTTAAAAAGAGGTGTTCAATGCATGAATTGCCAAACCATCATCGCCACATGCGGACTACAAGTGTGCGCAGACTGTGAAGGGGGAGTCTACTGCATTACTTAGAATTTTTCAGCCTTGCTGTGTGAACAAATGTACAACGAAAAAAGAGCGTCAGACGTCGGAACAAAGAACATCGAGGTCAGCCGACCCTCGAAGTCGTATCATCCGAAAGAACTCGCTTTTTAAATAGCTAATACTTCCCTGCAGAGCCCATCAAAATAGAGGAAAAGTCTTAAGTCAAATAGCAAAAGAGGAAGTGAAAGAGCAAAAAATTGCCGAAAAAATTAAAATGAAAAATTAGGAACATCCAATTCATTTTTCTTGTAGTAGAAGTACCCATAAAAAGAAAAACAAAATACAAAATATAAACTAAGCCTTAATGAGCTCACAAACGTCTCTATTATTGAAGAAAAGGAGAAAAATGTGTAAAATTTCTCACTTGTTTTGTCAAATTGTATAGAAAGAGAAAACTTTAAAGCAACAGAAACTTGCATCCTTTGTAATAAAGAACTTCAGGCATGAGGCTTTAACTCAATTACCAATAAATTCACAAGAAATAGAATGCAATTCAAACGAAAAACGCCCCAAAAGTATTCGTAAAAAGTAACTATCAGTCAAAATGTTTATATAGCATTAGAAACAAATTCTCAGTGCGGCACTATGTCAAAGAAAATCAATTGCAAACAACACAAAAAACATAAAAAAGGCTAGAATAATTATTTCTAACAACTGATAAAAGCAGAGCTGATTAGAACTAGACGTCTCAGTAAAATTATAGACTGATAATGCTATAATGCCGAAAATAAGAACAAACAAAGACTAGTCATTGATTTGTGAAAGTTAAAAATCAAATTGAAAAAAAATAAAATAGAAAAACAATGACATTTCCTTATTTGGCATAAAATTATATAGCTGTCCTCCTGTACAGCTTAGAATGTAGAAACAAAATTCAAGGATTTGAAAAAGAAAATAAATATCTTGCAAAAAAATTGTCAAAAAATTTTCAAAACTTCCTATGAAGAATCTTTGCAGAATTTCAAATACTGAACGCAACAGACTCATTCAAATATTAGTAAACGGTAATTTGGATGCCTGGCGATGCAAAAAAAATTTCTAGTAACCGAATCCAAAATTGGAAAAAAACTGACGAAATCGGGCAATCATGTGTACAATTCTATAAAACAAAAACACCGCATGTTACAGAGAGACATTCAATGCATGAAATATCAAAAGTAAGTTGCCAAATGCATTGATTTTCAGCAAAAAAATCCACTTTAGGATCCAAAAATGAACAAATTTTAAAAACCCAAAAATGAATTAACAAAATTGGGAAAACAGGTGTTCAATTAGAACTCAAACGCATTATCAGACTGTTAAAAACACTGGTATGAATTTCAGAGGTTCACATATTAACTCAGCTTCTAATAAAAACTATTTCTACAAGAAACTAAATCATAGCAAAAAAACTAGGCCAATTGAACGAAACAACCGACTAACGTCGCAGCAAATTGCTCTCAAACGACCGGCGAGCGGTTGTATTCGTCAGTAGCTAGCCATGGTTTAGTGAGGCTAGCTTTAACTTAATTGAAGGTGTGTGAGGTGATTGCAGCGGGTTGAGGAGGTGTGCACCTGGGGGGGGGATGGTAGCAACAGTGGAGAGTGGTGTCAACGGTCGGAGAAGTTCTTCGGCTGCGCAGGGTACTTACGGCTTGAACGATGTGCAGGGGTGGGGATTGGGGTGGGGGGTTGAGGACGGAAAGTCAAATGGGTCATACGAAAAATCTATCAAGCGAAAAATCGCGTAAAAAGGACCAACATGACTAATATAATTGCTACAAACTTCGTTTGAGAGCCCTTAAAAAAAACTATATGGCTATTAAAAAAAATTAAAAAAACTATACGGGCAATTAAAAAAACTATACTGGCTAAAAATGGTTATCTATATGCCGCATTCTGTCAAAAAACGTTTTTTCAAAGTCATTCACTGATCAAATCCCATGATCAAAAAATTTCTCTCGCTCAGAAAAAAAATAATTTCACAAGGCAATTTTACTCTAACGCTTTTAGGTATAAACGCCTTCGGAACGAATAGCACTTCCGGTAACAAAACCAATACTCTTCTTCCAGTCGTAAAAAACAAGAGCACCTCACATCTTAACTTTGCAGCTATCAAAAGACCGATAGAAAAACAATACTCGTCTTCGAGTCGTAAAAATCAAGCGAAGGCCAATAATAGCTATCGAGCATGAAGACTCAGACTAAAATAAAACTTATAAAATATTCACTATCTATTAATAGAAAGAACTCAATTCTGATTGGACAAAAATGTAAATAAAAAGTATAAAAACGAAATGCATAACACGAATTATTCATTCATTCTTCAATTGATTCTTGTAAAACTTAGTGCTATTTTCCATCCTCAGAACTTGCGAAATTTTCTCATCTTAGCAGAATACCGGACGCTTGCGAACCTAAACACTTAAGAAAATATTTGAAAAGGAAACATAAAAACTGCACACGGAACCTAAACATTAGTAGGAAACTCCTATTAGAATAGCTCTGCAGAGAGTTACCATATGGCGACAGAGATCAAGAGCGTCATTCTGCAACACGAAAGAAACGGAATCAGAAAAATTATCACAACTGAAGCTTCATAAAACAATTGTCTTAAAATTCAGGTTTATCTCAAACTAATGTTTATACTTTTGGGAAATTTATCACTCAAAAACAAGCAAATTCTGGATGCCGTTTTACAACTCCCCAATGTCAAAATTGTTCCACCGATCTCCAAGAGGTATGGAATAATCATCATTAAAAATAAATCAAACTCAACAAAACTTAAACTCCCAGAAGGTGATATACACGAACTCATAAAAGCTAATACAGGAAAAACCAACTTAATCACCTCACATAAACCAATACGCCAGACCTGCCCACTTTGTCGATTGAAAACAAACGGACAAGATCAACAGGAGAATTGTTCTTTTCACTCATAAAAAACAACAACAAATATGGCCGCGCCGCACCCACCACACGTATCGCTCAAACGTTTTGCCGGGCTACCCAACGAAAACTGGGACCAATTTGAAGGTCTTTTGAGAGCAAGCATAGCAGTTGCCAGAATTCCGGCGGATCATAACCAACAAGCCCGATACCTACATTTACACCTCGACGGAAACGCATTAAACTATTATCTACGCTTACCAGAAAACACACGAAACGCCCTTGATGACGCATTAGAACAGTTACGCAACCGCTACTCAGGTCCAGACCAACGGCGTAATTTTGAGTTAGATTTACAGAGCAGAAAATTTGATACCGTGAGGGAACAAACAGACGATTTTCTAACTGACTTACAGCGGCTTGCCAACTTAGCAATCGTCGATGACGTTGGTGCCGGAATTGACCGCAATGACGAGCGGACAAGAAGAATCCGAGAACAATTTATACAGGGGATGCCCTTCAAATACAAAAAAGTTCTCAGAGAATTGGACAATGTCGGAGTAAACGACTTATGCTCTATAGTCAAAAGACGACTTCGAATAGACCAATTAAACCCAGAGCCAGCACACACCACAGCCTTCAACTCACTAACAAGCTCTCAAAACTCTGCCTTTAACCAAGCGGTCCAAAAAAAATATAATGGCAGCAGGAATAGCTTCAATTCCGGCATCAGTCTCACAAACAACACCACCAAGATGGCCGAACACCACCCAGAACAAATTTAACAAGCCTTTCACAAACTAAAACAGAAATAACACAGCATACAGAACGCCAAACCAAAATAGAAGCTTCTCAGGTTATCAAAACCGCCCTTTCTATCGAGGTAGAGGAAGAGGTACAAACGCGATAAGCAGATACAACAATCAAAGTCAACAATACAACCAGCGACAACGATCTCCCACGCCAATGCGAACTTTTTGCAGGATATGCGCAAGCAACGAGCATACCGCACGTGATTGCACTCAGAGGCAACCACCTTATCGCGACGCAACAATGCCATTCAACAGACAGCCAAAAAACTGAATAGCCTGCATGCTTTTCTACAAAAAATTTCTTACTGTACAACTAGCTATAACAAACGTTTTTCTAATTCCTATTCAATTAGGCTCAATTACAATGAAAGTCATAGCTGACACTGGAGCATTTAGTAGCGCTATGTCACGAAAACATTTTGATAAAATCTACAATCATCTAACGCAAAAACCCATAAAAAAGGCACCACTGGAAATTACCGTCTCCACAGCGTTTATGCATCAGTCTCAAATCTTATTCACGACAAATTTAACATTCAAAATTGGCCATTTAGAACCCACAGAGGACTTTATGGTTTTTGAGAAACTCTCCGGCATATTATTTTCGACAAAAATGAAATAACAATCGACGCCAACAACCGCTATCTACATTTCCCTGAATTCACATTTCAGCTGAATTTGATGCAGACGGCAGGCTCAAAAACATCGAAACGATTCAATAATAAGCGTAAAATTTATCTTAAAACAACCACTCGAGTTATAATTAACCCCGACGAACAGAAAATGATTGAACTCATGCCCTATCAACCATTAGAAGCAGATCACCAAATTAGAATAGTAGAGCCTACAACAAAACTCGAAAACATAGGAGTCTGCCTTACGAGTACGATAAACAAAATGCTAAAGGACAAACCAATTCAACTAATGGCTATCAACACAACGGAGGTACCGATCACAATCGAAAGAAACACACTACCTGCAACCTTCACAATAATCACACCCGAACAAGCTCGCTATCTTATCCCATTAGAGCCCAAGTTGCTGGAAACAGATAATTTCTCAAAGACAACAAAAACCATATCGAAACATATTGAGAAAGTAGCGAAGGGCCAGCTAAATCACATCACAATTAACCACAACGCAAAATATTGGTTTCCAACCCCAGAGACAACTGAAGATCCATCCAAACTCACAGGACTAGAAAAACGGATTTACGAAGAACTCATTCGCTTCAAGAAGAGAGAGTCCATTCGACCACTGGATAATGTAGAGGACCGAAAAACATTCTTGGAATCCTTTAACTGGCACGGAAGTGTCCTAACAGACGACGAAAAGAAGAAGACAGAGGATATATTATTGGAATTCGACAATATATTTACAAGACATCGCCTTGACATTGGCTACACCTCAAAATTCTCAGTAAAACTGACGCCCGATACTGATAGACCAGTATATTCAAAAACCCAAAGAGTTTCCATACACCTCAAAAACGATCTCCTAGTAGAACTCGCCTTATTACAACACTACGGCGTGATTACAACGTTGCCATTCAGTAGATATTCATCACCAATCTTCGCGAAAAGAAAACCAAATGGAAAACTACGAATATTAATAGATCTGCGTAAAATCAACCACTTGATTCGAAATGACTATAACAACAACAATTTCCCAATATCAACACTGGCTGACGCAGGAAGCCATCTTGCAGGCCAAAAGCTCTTTTGCAAAATGGACGGAAGCCACGGATACTACTCCGTGCCAATGGCCGACGAGCAATCTATCCAACTGCTCGCTTTCAATTTTGCATCGCGAACTTACGCATTTAAAAGATTAGCACAAGGACTGAGCAGAAGTGTCAGCGCATTCAGCTCCTTCATGCGACAGAATCTTGACCCCGTAATTACCGCTGACAAATGTTTTCAATATGTAGACGATATAGGAGTAGGTGCTCATGATCTCCCAGATATGCTGGAAAAACTATCAGCAGTCTTCACGTGCATCAGAGAATCAGGAATGAAGCTAGCTACAGATAAATGCACCTTCGGTTTGAAGGAAATTCAGTTCTTGGGGAACACGATAACTTCAGAGGGTTTGACCCCCATCAAACAGAAAATCGTGACGTTCCTCAGAACATTCAAGATGCCGAAAAATGTTAAGCAAACAAAAAGAATGATCGGTTTCTTCAATTTTTACAAAGCCTTCATACCAGAGCTCGGAAAAAAGCTGCTTCTTTTTATAGATTACTCAAGAAAGAAACAGACTTTGAAATAAACGAGGAGCACAACATAATGTTAAAGAAACTGACAAGATCTACAATCAGCCTGTGAAATATCACTACGGCTACCGATGACCAATAGACAATATGTCATTATGGCCGATGCATCATTCTATGCAGCCGGATTTGTATTAATGATCGAGGATTACACCCAAACGACAAACGGAGCGTCTGAACACAAAATTTATGCACCTGTAAATTTCGGTTCACGTATTTTCAAACCGAATCAACTCAAGATGTCAATCTACGCGAATGAATTCTTGCCGTTCATTTTACCCTTGATATGTTTGCGAACATCCTTTGGGGATGCGAGAAATCAGTACTAGTCCTGACAGACAACAGAGCTGTCACCAGATTCTTTCAAAGAAAGATCATCCCACCAACGCTGTGGAACGCATTAGATCACGTATTGAGTTTTGAATTAATACTAGGACATATCCCCGGAAAAGCCAACCTTGCGGCAGATTACCTCTCAAGATACACATAAACCCGAAAGAAAAACTCACACTTCGCATCAACTCGAAGATACCAATCAGTGAAGTGCGAATTGACACTACCGCCGAAGTCCCGAACAACTCAATTAATACACTCCTGCACGAAGCATACAAGGAAAATACTAGGAAACATTATCTTTTTCAGACCGTCAACGAAACAGATCAAACAGAAATCATTGAGGAGGTTCATATTCAACAAATAAAACCGGCGCAGCTCCAGGCAATACACGAACACAATCCAATGGACGACTTTGATACAACCAGCCACTCGCCATTGAATCTAAGAGCCGAACAACCAAGAGACTCAGACATCAAAAGAGTTATCCTTGGGTTCGAAACAGGCCCACCAACAACCGCCCAATATCTCTCAGCAGACTTGAAAAAGTACCTGAAACAATACCCAAGACTCGCTATGTTTGACGGAGGGCTACACAGGAAGTTCTACAATCATACAGGCAACAGCTTCATCAAACAATACTGTGTTCCAATTCACTTGCAAAAAGAAGTACTCTTCCGCATCCACAACAGTGTCTGGAGCGGACATAAAGGTGTGTCGCGTACCATAGCCGAATTTCGGAAGCGGTTCTATTTCCCCAATTTCACCGAAACACTAACTGACTACATCAGAAACTGTGTGACTTGTTTACAAACGAAACCTAGTCCCACCGCAGCTCTGAGACCACCTCTACAACCAATGTCTTCCTTACAAAATTTTCCAGCAGATGTACTCCTCATCGACCTTGTCGGAAAAATGCACCCTTCACCGTACACCTTCATATTATCCGGGATAGATGTCTTCTCGAAATACTTATTCGCAATACCTCTGATGAAAGGTGACGCCGACATTGTAGCCCGAGCGCTTATTTCTATTTTCCTGAAACATTCATACATTCCATCACAGATAATCTGCGATCTAGGGACAGCTTTTAAGTCACATTTAATGAGCGAACTCGCCACAATTCTTGAGATCAAACGCAAACACTGCACATTGAAACACGCACAAACAATTGGATTACTCGAAAGAAACCACGCCCAACTCAAACAAATTCTGCGAATCAATGAAAACCAAACGTCTTCCGACTGGCATAGATACGTTGATATTGCAGTATTCATACACAACACTACCTACGCTCCAGCAATAGGGTGTACACCATCAGACGTATTTCACGGACGCACGCCAGTCAACCCACTCGACCTACGCTTTCAAAACACACGTCTTTGGCAAAACAAGCCAAAAGCGGATTGCATAAAGGAAATCCAGGATAAAACAACTGCGCTATTCGCTTCCGTAAAAGAAAATCTTATTCATTCATACCTCAAATACAAGAAATATTACGACAGGAAAGCCAATGCATCTCCTCTGAAAGAACAAACTTATTGCCTCATTTTGGACCCAAAATGTACAACACAAATCGCAACTATGAACAAACAACAGAGCAGATGGATTCCTATGTACCGAGTGGAGAAGAGACTCACAAATGCCGACTATATTGTGCGGAAAATTAACACAAACTATACACAATGTGTACACAGAATGCGATTGCGACCAATAAAACCAAAAATGAAATCCAAGACTTAGAATCAATCGACCCTCGAAATTTTGAGGCCGATCCCTCAATCCCTGAAGAGGAACGAGAACCCCAGTTCTTTGATAACCAGATCGAGAACCACATCAACCAAGAAGCAATGACCCTACCCAGAACAGTGCCAGAAACCAGATCAATCAGTTTCAATCAAAATGTACAAACGGCGAGCTTCTCAACACAAGAACCGCCAACAAACCATCAACAAATACAACAAGACACTATATACGACGAAAATAAATTCTTTGTGGAAGGCTCAGTGCCGTCTGAAGAAAGAAACACCAGAAACAATAGATGTGGGAGACTACGTCTTTTCTGCAAACAGTAATTTCCCTCAAACAGATGCCCGATTTGGCTCACAAAGGCCCTACAACCTGAGACGAAGCGACCACCTTGCATTGGCAAGAGAGCACTCAGTATATAACAGCCTACAAATTTCCGAAGAAGATCCGCAAGTGAAAGTGATCACTTACTTCCCACTCAGTCATTACCCTGACCCTGACCACTCCATTGCTTTCAGTGATGCAGAAAATAGCGATATAGAAATTAGCACTAGTGACACCGAGTCCTCGCTTGAGTTCTATTTCTCAATAGCCTCGGGAAACATCGATGATACCTTCAATTCTGCGGAAACCAACAATTCAATGCCCCAAAACAATGATGCAACTGAACAAACACAAGGAATGGAAGATGGAAACAACTTGCCTGAGACAACTTCTCTACGAAACTCAGCAATCGGATCAGCAGTAACCAACTCCCAAGAACATAACGAGGTAGCATCGTACGACGATCCAGCATTCGAAACAACAGAAACTGACTCAGACATTAGTTTCCAAGGTCCTAGGCACTCATCGCCATTAAAGCATAGGGTACCTCCCAGAGAATTAATAGACCTAGGTCCAATTTTAACAAACAGAAGGCGGGTCATTCCACTAACTCTTCATAGGCAGCAAATTGACGGTAATCTTCATCAAACTCTGGACTACGCAACGGATACAGAAGATTCTTTACTATGACGTCATTACTTTACTGCTCCTTTCTTATTGGCTATTATCTCGCCCAATGACAATCGTTTGTATTCACTATATAAACGACAAAAATAACTAGTAAAATCATTCTTCACCTTTACCCACTTCGGAAAAAGCAGCATTCTCAACTCGAAAAACAACCCCATTCATAAACCATGTTCAATTACCTTCCAGAACAAGCTATAGCCTGCTTCCTACTTTACTTATTGACAAATATTCAAACCACCTCAAGTAACCAGCCGGCAGTGGCAACTAAAGATGGCGTACTTTTTAACTTACATCAGAAAATTCTCTTAACAGAAAAATTTGTATAGACAGAAATCCTAATCCCTTACCCAGTCTACAATAAAACAGTAGAGTCGAAAATTACAAATCTCACTCGAGAACTGGCAAGCATGTGGACTTCAAAGAATTATGGTTGCCCACTCAATTATACCAACATGACTGAATCAACATCTGGCTTACAATGGATCGCAAAACAAGCTATCATGGAAAACGAACTCGCACAGCAGGATATCGAATCCTTAAAAATAGAAATGTCACAACTTCTCCGCTCACACGCCGCAACTGATACAACTTTTTCTCGCAAACCAAGGGCAGCAGCCGCTGCAGCTGCAGCCGCTGCAGTTCTGGGAATTGGAATTGGCGCAGGAGACAAACTCCTGTGCTTTATCAAATCGGTATTTGGCGGATGCGACAAACGGGTAAAACGAAACCAAGAAAACATCAGACAAGCCATGGCTTACCTCCAATACCTGACAGAACATGTCGAACAAATAACAACTTCACAGAACGAAAAATTCTTTGTAGTCTCAGGAGAACTTAAAGCAATAAAAGAGGCGCAGGATGAGATAATTAAAACCCAAAACAGGAACTGGGAGCTAGCAGAGGGGCAGTTCACTGCGCTCCGTCAGAATGTCCACCATATGAGAAACTGCCTACAATACCTTTATGTACGCGAACAAATAAACCAACACAGTCTTGTCTTAAGCAATATCTTTCAGACAATTCTGGAGAACATTAAAACCTACAGAGCAGCTCTGTACACCTTTAGAATTAATGTTCTGAACTCACTAACACGACTCATGAAACAGCTATTACCTATGTCGCTGGTACCTCGTCAGCAGCTCCATGAAATTCTTACAATGGTACACTTACAACAAAATGGGCTACAGGACCGATTGTCACTTGCCGTACCAATTCAAGACATTCTCTCGTACTATGAGACAAAATTGGTCACAGGCCACAAAACTGATCCTGACACTGGCCATACCGATGGCATCAAAGAGCACAGTTATGAATGTGCTCCATGCCATTCCCATCCCCATGCCAGACGGGGATACAGGCAAAGCATTAGTTTGGCGTCTAGAAGCCAAATACATGGCCGTCTCGGAAGCATCCTGGAGTTTGCATCATAACACTGGGATGTGGAAAACAACTACGTGGACCAAACATTCATTTACGATCAGATCTTACAGCTTGCGATTCGGTACCGGCAACACGACTTGACTTTCAATTACCTGACCCAATAAGTACCATCTTTAACCTCCTACCGCCACTTGAAGAACTACCAAGTTTCTCATCAAGATCAGAAGCACAAATTCAAATTCTACATCACATACAGCCACAATTCCAACAAATTGATTCAAGAAGAACCAGCAAACAAACGATCGAAAAGATAGCGCAACCAATTCTGGAGAAAATTCAAGCACTGAAGCCCAAGCTTGAAAACAGACTGAAAGAATACATTCCGTGGCAGATGTCACTACTATTTGGATTCCTTTCATTCCTGATAAGTGTTTTTCTGCATCTCACATACTCACATTTATTACATAAATGGGCAAAACTATACCGCAGGTTTCCTTTCCGAATAACACACGAAGGGAGAAAGATCAAAACGAAGCCAGTGCAAGTAGTTGCAATCAATGACTATGAATATCTACAAGAGCATCCTGAACATCCACTACATAAATATTCACTTGTTCTGCCTTTGGAAATTAAAAACGAATTTGACACCCCGCAGGACAACGATAGCACACGAGTACGTCTTTTTGAGGGACTACATCAAACGACTGAAAAGATCGGAAGAGCCAACACTAACGATTGAACATATTAACAGACCTCCGCCAGTCACTTCTCAGCCAATTTACACTCATATACCAGAACATGCACAACCAAAACTACCAACCCATTACGTGGCGTACCCAATCAGAACCATGAACACCGGAAGTGTTTAATAAGAATTAAAAAATTTCTTTATACAAAAACAAAAAATTTTTTTTTCGCAACAAAAAATTTGAAGAAAAACGCCTAAGTCCAGAAATTTTCCCTTGGGAAGACTAATTTTGGAAAAAATTACAAGTGTCGAAAAAATTTTCAACTTTAAAGTGCGATATCTCGAAAACTAGAAGAGCTACGACCCTCAAACTTTCAGCCCAAAATTCGGACTGAAAAAAAAGAATAACGGATCCCCGGGCTCCTCGTGGAACCCGGCTTAAAATTTTTCCTAAGTCTTTCCTCAAATATACTATTTCAAAATTTGGGAAAAAACTAAAATAACAGGAAACTTAACAAAAGAAAAAAAAAAGAAAACTCTTACATTACAATGCTAATCTCATCAGCCTCCAAAACGCGGCTTAGTTATCAGCTCAAGCGCTAAAGATGTTTGTGCCTAAATAATCGCAGTCCAGCATAAATATAAAAACCAACGGAAAAACACGCGAAACAGAATTAGCAACAACGGTATTCCTAATATTCGAGCAAAAGCAGACCTATCAGTTTCTTTGATTTTCAAATCCAAAAGGAGGACATCAGGGACCATCAAACTCAAGTAACAAAACAACAACCAAGAAATCACTTCTAAACAACCGAGAAAAATGATAAATCAACTTACCTGCCACATAACAGAATCAAACAAAAGTAACTTTAAATAAAACGAAATCAAATACAGTTTTAACCTCACACGGGGAAGCGAATGTGTGAAATGCAACACAATTCAGACCCCAAAAATGAAAAATATACACGAATTAACAAAGCTACAGCGAAAATGGAAATTTGAATTACCAACCAATCACAAGACAGGGAATTATTTTCAAAAAAACGAAAATATTTGGGGAAATGCGCTATTTCACTATTTATTCCTTTAATGCAGAAAACAGACTCCAGTAGCAGCATTTACCAAATTGTATGGATAAACAAAACTTTGAATGGCTGAACCAATTTACGAAATTTTCATAGAAATACAAAACCCAATCTTTAAATACAAAACCCAATCATTACCTTAATCATTACAACGCCACAATCGACAGTTATAGAATTTCCTTTTTCTTACACCAGGAACCCCTCATCCAACTTAATATACGCCAGGAATTTATTATAAACGAAACAGTAACCGTGCACACATACCCTGTCATAATTGACCACACATCCCCCGTTTGGTCAGAAATCCAAAACTGTATAAATAACAATAACCAAAACGCCAACATTGATTTTATTTTCACCATCCTTTAGTTATTAGCAGCCTCCCTCAACACTCACAGCATCCCGAGCCTATCCCCGACACCCCAGAATCCCCCGACTACGAAATTATTTCAGATGAGCCTTTAACCCCTTCCCCAATTGCAAGTTCCCCCTTCAGCCAACCCCCTCCCTCTCCATAGACAATCCCAAACTAAAAATCCCCAAACACATTAATGTCCAGGTCCTCAACCCCCGAATTTCTTTCAATCGAACATTATGAAGACACTCTCCCATATTTTGATTTTATATCCACACGATTTACTCTATTTATGTATTTTTATATAGATTTTAATATTTCCCTATGTTATTTTGATCAATACGTTAAATTTCCTGACGAGTCTATTGTATTCTGGGTAACGACGTTCGAAAATACCACCCACAAAGTAATTTTTGAAAAAAAATTCTCCCTCCTGCATTGACGTTATTTCATTTATAGAACTTAGCACAGAGGAATTTTTAAACGGGGAATTTGAATTATTAAATATCAATTAAAATGAGTAAATTAAACCATAATGTAAATTCGCCCTTCATAAATTGGGATATTTACCGACAAGACCATGACGCAGGTTACTTCCCAACAACTCTCCCTTTCCCCATGTACCTTTACTTGCGTCATGGTCGCCGAGCAATGCTAGTTACATTTGACGACTACATTCTCCGCAATGACGGTACCATTTCCCTTTTTGTAGAATTTGTTGACCCGGGCTACACCCTAAAGACGGTCACCTTTAGCCCCAGCTGTTTAGACTATCAACAAGTTCTCGACAGTCTCAAAAACCTAGCAACGACACCCTCGAACCAACATTCGAACTACACAATGAATGATTCCCTGTCACTTCGACCCGCCCCTCCTCACACCCCTTCATTCTAATCTCATTCCCCACTAAAATGCATTTTGATGTAAACCTTGTGTTTATATTGAACAAGATTCCATTATATTCCTTTTAAAAATTCTTAACAAAAAATTAGAAAATTACAAAAAAAAGCAGAATACATTTAAATCTTTTTACGGTTCAAAACCTTTTTGTACTCATTATTATCTAATTACTTAGACCTCTGTAATCATCGAAGACCGCATGAGAGAGCGCGAGCAACCACTTCAAACCACTCAGCACAACATATTAGGTGAGAGAAAAGCTCTTAAAAAAGTGTATGTTTCTCCGGAAAAAGTGTTCCGCGGGTAAATTGAGATCAAACTCTAACTAATTACACTTATTTCTTCCAAAAAATCTTACTTTTAACTCTGAAGCAGTACTTCCCAACACGGGGGCAATTATTTTTTTTAACGAATACCCTACATCAAATTGGGTACGTCGAATTGACAAAAAGATCGATTTCTTCTCAAAAACAATTATTCTGCACCTGAATTGGCATCAAACTATTATTGTTCAACCATATTTGTAGACATATATCACCATCTTAACTCGGAATAACAATCTTTAAAAGGTCGGGCAATTACTTTTTCATAAAAATTCACACCTGCCGTAACCAATTATTAAAACTAAAACTTACGTTAAAGCTTGGAAGGATCCTTTGGAGGCAGGAAAGTGTACACAATTGGGTCTTCTTCTAGCTCGCCCACGTCTCCCGTTTTACTCAATTTCTTAGACTTACGCACACCCCCCCCCCCCCACATAATCCTTTTCTTATATGGTCTCTTAGTCATAGTGAATTCATTCTTTACTAAAGATTGTATATGTTCCGTAACATCTGAGGAGCCACCGACGTCCTTATCTCTCTTTAATGCCCATTCTAAAGCAGATTCCTTGCCTTTGTCTTTCAAAATTTTCTCAACAACTCCCTTTCGAGCCCCTAACCCAAATGAAGTAAATGTCCTTTGGGCAACTCTTGAATTTCGTAAGTCATGTGCTTCCCAGCCAGTAACTAGGGAGACTCCCAATGACATTGTTAAAACAACATGAGCACAGAGTGATGGCTGACATAAAACACTAGACTTATTTGATATATAGAACCAAATGTCACTCGGCAGCTCACTAGCTTTAGGACCACGTCTAACTAATTCCATGAAATACTGGGGTGTTCCTACAACATTATCAAATGCAATGGACGTCGTGTAGCTCCCACAAAGGAGAAACAGTTTTTCTCCTACAATTGTCTTTGATATACTATCACTCCCACCTATTTCTATATATGATCGTGTCCACCAGGGACCAAACTGTATCATTGCATCTCTCCTATTACAATCTAGGTCAGAGGGAACTTCTCCATTTAGAATTCCTTCAATATTAAATGTCCAGCCGACTGAGCCATACAAACATTCATAAGCTGATACCTTAGCATATATGCGTGATTCATCATGATAAGCCGGCATATTAGCGATAAAATTTTCAACTTGATTTATATCAGCAAGCGCTTCTACTTCTTTACAAAAATCTTCCTTTATCCCGACTATTTCTTCATTTCGAATCTCTAACGGCAACTTCGGCCAACCGTTTTCACCTACTATTGACCCCCTCCCCTCTTCAACTAACTTAGCCCTTAATTGATGCCAACTCTTCAACCCAGATCCGTCAACCCATGGAACTTCCTTCCACCCAAGTTCTATTAACTTACCCCTCTTTAGATACTCCTCCTTAAACTTACGTACATCCCCCAATAGATCACTTCTTTGCCGGGTACGCCTAAACAAGGCCATATTAAAGATTGTATCAAATGAAAACAAAAACTTTAAAACTATAAAAACAACGAACCTTTCTGGATGTGTCGATAGAATATTGGACACCTTTAACCCAGTTAATTGTCGAGCCAAAATACTTCACTGAAATAATAATTCTAAACTCGACAAATAATAAAACCAAAAAACCCTTTCCAAATAAAACCGAGCAAACACAATTTAAAAGAATCTACCCCCCCCCCCCTTCCCCCAACAAATGTGTACCAAAAATCCGTGACCGCTAGCAGTCAATCGAAGTATTAAATATTCAACTGAAATTCAAATCCTTGATTCACAATCACCGTTCCCATTAAAATTTCCCCCATTTCTGTCAGTCCATTTCCTCCTGATCCCACAAAATCTAATCAAAAAAGACATTTGGGAACCACTTCAATTAACTCTAACCACATTTCCCAAAAAAATTGCATTAGTTCATCTCAAATCTAATCTTCACTGACGTTACAACTAATGCTAATGGACTTCTCTGGGCGTCCTAATCACACTAAGAACGAGATTGCCAATGCAGCTACGCAAGGAATAATAGCAAAACTAATCCCCTGGGCTCCAGATGCCTCCACCCATTCACCGCATACAGAAAGACGAAAGGGGACAAAGCTCACATTTCTATCCCCAACGACAGAAGTTGTACTGTACTGGCAACAAATTGCCACAGAATCATTCCGAGGAATCCTCTCACAAGCAAAACTGACACAAAAGTGCACATAACAAAGCCACACAACTGAACATTTTCGATCTAGAAAAACTTGACACAACTTAAAACCAGAACTCAAACTCACATGTTAATGGGTTTTCCAACCCATGCTAAACGCTTTTCTAGATGGCCGCAGTATCGAGCATGAAGACTCAGACTCAAATAAAACTTATAACATACCCGGCAGATTGCCGGAAAATAGCCGCCATTGATTCCAATAAGCATGATTGGGATTGAAATAACAGAAGATATTGAAAAAAAAAAAGATTTTTGTACAAAAACATTTTTAAGTCCAATTTATTTTGATGGCATTTCGTAGTTGAACATACTTCTGTTTCTTAGAGAGAGGCTACAGGGGCTACTATCAATAACAATAAGCATTAGAGAGAGGTAACTAATATTTATAGGAACGACGTTCAAATAGCGGGCATCTAAAATTGGGCTTTATGGGTTTATCCCGTTTCTATTTCTGACTTCAATTTTTTATACTGACTCTGTTCATTTTGAATTGCTTTGCTGAGCAACTGATGTTTAAAATCACTTTTAGCAGAATGAGAGCAGAGAGAAACTAGCCTAGAGAAGTCAAAAAGATTTCACGCAAAATGTTGAAAAGGCGGCAAAATGAGGTAAAGCGAAACATTTTTTTATTCGACGAAGTAAAAAAAACATAGCAGGACAAGTCCTGACGTACAATTCAAAGAATTTTCATTGACTAAACAGAAAACTAGACAAAGAACGGACTATGAATGGATTACGAAAACCATTTAGAAAAAAATCCAATCCAAAAAATCGAAAAAACTGTAAAAATCAAAGTTAAATTGCCGCATGTGAACAAAAAACCACTAGCGAGAAAGCGAAACTTTGTTCAAACCCCGTTTTCTCACTCTACTTGAAATTTAGAGCGAAAAAATTTCACGCCGCAAAACCACTCGCTTTTTCGCTCCACTTCCTGTTTCGGCGTGACCAAAATCACTACTCCAATTTGACTTCAAAAATCATGAAAATGTGTGAACAGATCTTAAAAAAAAAAAGACAGCGCCCCAATACAATCCAAATTCTTTGAATTGTAAAAAAATAGGAGCGCTATAATAGCCGGCTGAGAAGATGAGGGCGGCTATTAAAAATATTCACTATCTATTAATAGAATGAACTCAATTCTGATTGGACAAAAATGTAAATAAAAAGTATAAATACGAAATGCATAACACGAATTATTCATTCATTCTTCAATTGATTCTTGTAAAACTTAGTGCTATTTTCCATCCTCAGAACTTGCGAAATTTTCTCATCTTAGCAGAATACCGGACGCTTGCGAACCTAAACACTTAAGAAAATATTTGAAAAGGAAACATAAAAACTGCACACGGAACCTAAACATTAGTAGGAAACTCCTATTAGAATAGCTCTGCAGAGAGTTACCATAATAGCCTCAGCTATGGCTTTGTGCGGCTATTAAAAGAGATGTTGAAAGGGGACAAAGAACAGCATTTTGACTAACATAAGTTCTCGATATCAGGGAATGTCCTATTGAGAGCTGATGCGTTGTATTGTGAGAGAATTGCAGATGATAAGTAATGGAGTAGCCTCCCCTTCACAGCCTGCGCACACTTGTAGCCCGCATGACCATCCACTACTCCCACACATAATATGCCATCATCAGTCTTCTCCTGATTGGCGGGAATTATTCCCAGAAAACGTCTGTCTTCTGTTGGGCTAAAATGCAATAACATTTCCTTCTAACAAAGTAATTGCCAAAACTCCGTGCCCATAACGCAGTTTTAACGATAAAACATCTAGCAACTTACATACCGAGCACTTTCCAGAGCATAGGAGGACACCTTTTTAATGCATCATATATTTTCGAAACCATCGCCTAACTATTTAGTAAAAACATAGCCGGCAGATTGCAGGAATAGCTGCAAAATAGACTTGCGTGCCGTAGAATACAGTTAGGAACAGATACAGAAATGAGTTAAAAGATAAATCTTTTCCGTTTGTTCCCCCTGTCAATTGTAGCTTGAGTTTGCCAGGGGACACTAGCTGACGCAATAACTTATACGCCACAACAGAAGGCAGCACAGCAGCTTATGGAGAGGATCCTGCACAGCCCTTACGTGGCAAAATTATAGGACCCATAGCAAAACGTCTACATTTGGTCAACAATTATTGCTTCATTTTCCAAACAGTTCTGATAGATACACATTCAGTAAGAACACGTCAGCGTGGTGACCAATGCATCCAGCACAGATCTGATCAACAAGAAAGACGCTATATATATATATATATATATATATACATATATATATATATATATATATATATATACATATATATATATATATATATATATATATATATATGTATATATATATATATATATATATATATATATATATATATATATATATATAAACTCAAATTGAACTTCGAAAAAATTCTATCTTCAACGTCAAAAATAAAAAATATATTTTTTTTGCAAATTTTGATGCCGAAAATGAAATCTGGCACTCTACATTGTAGGGTGCCTGATTTCATGTTATCAAGGAAAATTTATCAAGGTACAATTTGGCATGATTCAACGGGTACCATGAGAATAAAATATTTCAGTTTATGGATTTCATTTTCGAAAGCAACGGCGATACAAAATTCAATTCCAATTGGCTCTGCTTAATAATGTAATTAAGTATTCTCGATCTACGGTACTTTCTTTTGAAGGAATTTTGTAGAGCTTGGACTAATGCTTCTGGTATTGCGGTTAAAATCAACTTTCTTGAACAGTCGGCTCTTCGATTTTGAGCACATATCTAACACATACCCTTAAACTACGCAACGAAAACTTGACCAAATCGTACAAACATAATTGCATAGCAGTCATGATTTTGTTAAGTTTCAACTGATGGTCAACATTTGGTCGACATTTCGAAAAATATTAGCCAGACTTTTTTTCTTTGAAATATAGCTAAATCGAAGAGTTTTGACAGATTAGTTCCGCCATCAACTAAGATACCACAGTGAATCACAGGTTTTACGTAATAATTATAACAAATCAGAAATACTGACTGAAACTAAATGTCGCATATTTTGGGAGCAAAATTACAAAATGACCTTTTCAACTTGAAATTAGGTTTTCAATGAAGTTAGCAACCACTACTAAGGCCATCTACGGGCGTCTAACCTTATGCCAACTTAGCGTTACCTGTTTAGCCCAGTTTAAAAACATAGCAGGACAAGTCCGGAAATACAAACTAAACAAGAATATAATAATTGCTAAAACTTTAAAACTTTCACCCTGAAGGCCAAATTTCATCCATTTCAATATACCCATCAACCCATGCACAAGCCGTGAAAAAAGCTTATTGGCCAGTAAAGATAGAGAAACTCAAAGATAGAAAAAATTGATGAATCAAAAATGAAAATTGCAGAATTTAAAACAAAGTTCTAAAATTCGCATTATTAAACTGTTCAAAACCGCTATTCTCACAGGAAATTGTCCAGTAACAGAACTGCAGGATTAAGTTTTATTGACCCGTTATGGTTGATGAGCTCATAAAATGACAAAAATTTGCGAAAAAAAAATTGAGATCGATCAAATTTTGAAATGCGGCTGGAATTTGTCATACTAATATCTCCAGAACGACTTCATTGTCACCAGAGACTATCCAGTTACTCATTTCAAGCCTAAAGAACGTTTTCCTAGTAGGTTCGACTATCTAAGCCAGCTAAGGGCGTCTAACAAAACCTAATGCCTACTGAGCGTTACCTGTTTATCCCGGTTTGAAAACTCAAAACATGGCACAATGTGTGAACCATCTTCCAAGAAAAAAACATAGCAGGACAAGTCCCGATCAACAATCCAAAGAATGGAATGAAAAAATTAGAACTATTGTACCTGACCAGCAGATCAAACAAACTAAACAAGAATATAATCATTGCTAAAAAATTTCACCCTGAAGGCCAAATTTTATACAATTTAATAAACCCATGACAAGCCTTGAAGGAGGCTTATTGGCCATTCAAGATAGAAAAACTCAAGAAATATGACACATGCTTCAAAAAATGAAAGATGCAGAATTTAAGAAAACGTTCTAAATTTCGCAATATGAAACTCAAAAAAAACCATAGAAAACAATAGAAAACCATTTTTCTCTCAGGAAAATTTCCAGTAACCGAACAAGAGGACTTAAAAATTTTCATTGGCTCGTTAAGGTTGATGAGCTCAGAAAATGACAAAGATTTGCAAACAAATTTGAGATTTGTCAAATTTATATCTCCAAAACCATTTCATTGTCACCAGAGACTATCCAGTAACCAATTGCAAGCCTAAAGAGGCATCACTGGCTCTTAAATATCCGTAAACTTGGAAAAGGAGAATAACTCTCAGAAAATTTGGAAAAAATTTCAAAATTTACTTGAAAATTGCCAAATTCGTGATATTAAAAATAAAACCATTCTATTGCTTCTAGCAACGTTGAAGTAAAATACTATACAAAAGAACCCAAAAGAATCATTGGAAAGCGTAAGGCAGGTGACCAAAATCATCACTCCAATTTCACTTCAAAAATCATGAAAATGTGTGAACAATCTTTGAAAAAAAAGAGCGCCCCAATACAATTCAAATTCTTTGTATTGTAAAGACCAAGAGAAGGCCAATAATAGCCCCATCTATCGCTTTACGGTTTTTAAACATGAAAAACCTAAGAAAACTGCTTGAATGCTTTCAAAGGTGCCAATACGCACCTATTAGCTGGCAAGTGATTTGACTCAAAGAGGGTCACATTGTTCCTGCGAAGTGGAATGGACACCTCGTGAGTAGTGTAGACTCTATTCAGGTATTTGCACTCGGAATAAATTATATGTGAAGATGAGGCAGAGGGTTCCTTGGCTGCAGTGTCTGGTGGCTTTGTTGACAATGGCCGTTTGCTGCTGAGGGTTGCTGTTCTCGGTCTGAGATGAATCGGGGATGTCAACTCTTGTACCATTAATGACGGCGATGATGACGGTGACGTCAGAAGGCAGGCCTGGTTTCGTAAATGTCTGCAGAGAGGAGCCATAGCCTTAACAAGAATTACAAAAACTCAGTCAGCTTTTCTATTTCCTTTTCACCGTTCAGGTAGGTAAGGAAATAAATGCTTGAACAAACGTCGCTTCATGAAAATAATTTTCATCTATCAAACGAACAGTTTTATAAATAGATGCTATGTCGACAGAAAACTAGTTTGTAGACACCATTCTGATTGTAGCCTGAGGGGAGATCACTGTCGACATTTCAATCTGAACATACACTATTAAGTTCAAATGTTGCACATTTAAGCAATCCTGCATTTTTTTAAAATTTCAAAATTAAAAGTTACGCCTGATAAACTTATGGACGCTCAAAATAACAGTTAAAAAAATCTTCCCGCTAATTAGATCAGATACAAATGAAGTACATACACTAATGTTCATGAATATCAATTCATTTCAAATAGTCTAAAGAATTGAAGACTGGAAAATCAACGGATAAAATTGCTACCTTTTTTGAATTAAATTATTATAAGATTAATGAAAAGTATAAAACATAGCGGGCAGATTGCCAGAAAACAGCCGCAATAGATTCGTAGATCGGCAGTCTAAAAAAAACAGTAAAGACAGACCAAAAAAATTCGACTTTTCATTGAAGGCTGATCTGTTATATTTTTTGATTAAAAATCTGTATAAGTTATTGCTGCCTCTATTAGCTGATCTCAAATAACCTTCATTTAGAGTGACACACACCCATTTGACCTTATCTCTTTGAATTGAAGAAAATAAAAGTCAATTTCAAAGTGAGGAAGTCATTTTTGAGAGTGAGGTAAGTCAAGTGTGACCAAAAATTTAATCACGCGCATGAACAAAAACACGCGGTCCACTAAGAGCGAAAAATGGCGTCACACATGCAATTCAGTCGAAATTGCATGAACGAATGAACAAAAAGTGGCTGTGACGTCATATGGTCGTAACAAAAATCATGAAAACGAAATAAAAAAACATAGCAGGACAAGTCCTGACGTACAATTCAAAGAATTTTCATTGACTGAACAAACAACTAGACCTAGAACGGACAATGAGTGAATTGGGAAAACCATTTCTAAAAAAATTCTAAGAAAAAGAAAATCATTGTCAAAATGCTGCTAGGGAGAACAAAAAACCACTAGTCAGATATGTAATTTTGATTCAAACAAAAAACTAGGTCCAGAATGAGCTGTGAATGGATTGGGAAAACTATTAAGAAAAAAATCCGATCCAAAAAATCGAAAAAAACAGTAAAAATCAGGGTGAAATTGTCGCATGTGAACAAATAACCACTACGGAGAAACCGAATTATTGTTCAAACACCGTTTTCTCACTCTACTTTAAAATTAGAGCGAAAAAAATTCACTACGCAAAACCACTCGCTTTTTCGCTCTATATTCTGTTTCGGCGTATGCAAAATCACCACTCCAATTTGACTTCAAAAATCATGAAAATGTGTGAACAGATCTTAAAAAAAACATAGCCGGAAGAATTCCGGAAACGACTCGAAGTGGAAATTCATTTAAATGCCATTCAACTACTCATCAGACAAAACGTGCCTCCACTAATTTAGGATTATCTTGAAACAAAACCATAAAACAAAAAAGTTAAGAAAATCAAGCCTATTAGAATATGATGAAAAAAATCTTATCATAATTTGTCGTCAATCGAGACCCCGAAAAAACAATTTCTGTCAAAATTACTACTTCATCAACACAACTAGTACCTACTAAACCCACTCATGAGAAATTTTAAAAATACCTGAAGCCAGGTCATGAAAAAATAAGCTCTTCCAAACAACTGACGAAAAAACGGGAAAAAGTTAATAAATTTTTTAAGATTACAAAAGCACAAAAACCCAAAGACAAATTCTTTTCAGCCAATAGAGGATCCCAATGATCACAAAAACAATAGGATAGTCTAATAGGATAATAGGCTAAGAAATGTATCTTAAGAACAGAAAAAATGGAAAAATTGCAAAAAATTAAGAAATATAGTTCCAATTTTCGCTATTTTTCGTCATATTTCTCAACAAAAAATTGTGTCATATCCACAAAACTGCAACTATTTGTTAACTAAAAATTTCTCAAGTAATAGGGGTCTTTTCAATACCCATTTGAGGCAGTAAAACAAAACAAAAGTAAAAAAAATCGCAAAAATTAGCTCAAAAATCAGCAAAACTAACAGGCCCGCAAAAGCATCAACAAAATCATTTAAAAATAATGTTTAAAATTACGATTTTTTGCAACACATCGGGCTGCAACCCATTCCCCTAGTTCATCGGCCATAGGTATTACGTTACGTTACCGATGTGTTTGGTGTAGTATATTACCCCAAGTACAACCAATTTTTTTAATCATACATTTAATTGGCTTTGCTATCTTGCATATTTAAGGAGCGCTAAGACTTGTACAGATACGGAACTTCTACATGTTGGCCGAAAATAACTCATGTAAAAAATTAAGCTGCATGTTGAAGGTGGGGTAAAACATGCGAGGAAGAGGAGCTACAACATGCAAAGGACAAAAGAGAAAGGAAAAAATAAGCAAGGCAAAAAAACAGGTAAGATAGAAAAAAATGATTAAAGCAAGGCAAAAAAAACAGGAAAGATAGAAAAAATTGATTAAAAGAGAAAAAGATTTAAAAGAGTCCTAATTCTGTGGTTGTACTCCATGCCATGGTTAACGCCAGTTACATTTCATCAGCTGAAGATCACAAACACACACTCTCTAACACACACACACACACACACACACCCACACGCACACACACACACACACACAAGTATGCACGCACATCCACAAACAGTCACATAGACGTATACGGCCAATTTAAGAGAACGTTCGAAAACCAAGCAAACGTTCGAAAACGAAGTGAACATCCCAAAAGCGAAAAGTGCAAAATGGTAGTTTGAATGACTAAGTGCACACGCACACACACACACACACACACACACACACACACGCATGTACGCTTACGGACATACGCACGCACACACAAGTACACATCACTAACATGCAAGCTGAAACCATTGCGCATACACATGCAAAACACTAGGCTGCGTGTTTAAGGACTGTTAAAACATGGGAAGATTGGCGCTTAAACATGTTGGTATAGCATGCATGCATTACGCTAGGCTGCGTGTTTAAGGGACGCTTAAACATGTGAAGATAGGCTCTTAAACATGGTGCCATAGCATGCATGCATTACGCTAGGCTGCATGTTCAAGGGACGCTTAAACATGTGAAGATAGGCGCCTGAACATGGTGGTATAGCATTCGAATTAGAAAAGTGAGAAAAATAAGTGAGGAAAGAAAGTGAGAAAAGACAGTGAGAAAAGAAAGTGAGAAAAGAAAGTGCGAAAAGAAAGTTAGAAAAGAAAATGAAAGTGAGAAAAAAAGTAAAAAGAAAGTGAGAAAAGAAAGTGAGAAAAAAGTGAGAAAACAAAGAGAGACAAGGAAGTGAGAAAAGAAAAATGAGAAAAGAAAGTGAGAAAAGAAAGTGAGAAAAGAAAGTGAGAAAAGAAAGTGTGAAAAGAAAGTGAGAAAAGAAAGTGAGAAAAGAAAATGAGAAAAAAAAGTGAGAAAAAAAGTGAGAAAAAAGTGAGAAAACAAAGAGAGAAAAGAAAAATGAGAAAAGAAAGTGAGAAAAGAAAGTGAGAAAGGAAAGTGAGAAAAAAAAGTGAGAAAAGAAAGTGAGAACAGAAAGAGAAAAGAAAGAGAGAAAGAAAGTGAGAAAAGAAAGTGAGAAAAGAAAGTGAGAACAGAAAGAGAAAAGAAATAGAGAAAGAAAGTGAGGAAAGAAAGTGAGAAAAGAAAGTGAGAAAAGCAAGTAAGAAAAGAAAGTGAGGAAAGAAAGTGAGAAAAGAAAGTGAGAAAAGAAAGTGAGAAAGAAAGTGAGAAAAGAAAGTGAGAAAAGAAAATGAGAAAAAAAGTGAGAAAAAAAGTGAGAAAAAAGTGAGGAAAGTGAGAAAAGAAAGTGAGAAAAGAAAGTGAGAACAGAAAGAGAAAAGAAAGAGAGAAAGAAAGTGAGAAAAGAAAGTGAGAAAAGAAAGTGAGAAAAGAAAGTGAGAAAAGAAAGTAAGAAAAGAAAGTGAGAAAAGAAAGTGAGAAAAAAAGTGAGAAAAGAAAGTGAGAAAAGAAAGTGCGAAAAGAAAATGAGAAAAAAAAGTGAGAAAAAAAAGTGAGAAAAAAGTGAGAAAACAAAGAGAGACAAGGAAGTGAGAAAAGAAAGTGAGAAAGGAAAGTGAGAAAAGAAAGTGAGAAAAGAAAGTGAGAACAGAAAGAGAAAAGAAAGAGAGAAAGAAAGTGAGAAAAGAAAGTGAGAAAAGAAAGTGAGAACAGAAAGAGAGAAAGAAAGTGAGAAAAGAAAGTGAGAAAAGCAAGTAAGAAAAGAAAGTGAGGAAAGAAAGTGAGAAAAGAAAGTGAGAAAAGAAAGTGAGAAAAGAAACTGAGAAAAGAAAGTGAGAAAAGAAAGTGAGAAAAGAAAATGAGAAAAAAAAGTGAGAAAAAAAGTGAGAAAAAAGTGAGAAAGGAAAGTGAGAAAAGAAAGTGAGAAAAAGTGAGAACAGAAAGAGAAAAGAATGAGAGAAAGAAAGTGAGAAAAGAAAGTGAGAAAAGAAATTAAGAAAAGAAAGTGAGAAAAGTGAGAAAAAAAGTGAGAAAAGAAAGTGAGAAAAGAAAGTGAGAAAAGAAAAATGAGAAAAGAAAGTGAAAAAAGAAAGTGAGAACAGAAAGAGAAAAGAAAGAGAGAAAGAAAGTGAGAAAAGAAAGTGAGAAAAGAAAGTAAGAAAAGAAAGTGAGGAAAGAAAGTGAGAAAAGAAAGTGAGAAAAGAAAGTGAGAAAAGAAAGAGAGAAAAGAAAGTGAGAAAAGAAAGTGAGAAAAGAAAGTGAGAAAAAAAGTGAGAAAAGAAAGTGAGAAAAGAAAGTGAGAAAAGAAAATGAGAAAAAAAAAGTGAGAAAAAAAAGTGAGAAAAAAGTGAGAAAACAAAGAGACACAAGGAAGTGAGAAAAGAAAAATGAGAAAAGAAAGTGAGAAAAGAAAGTGAGAAAGGAAAGTGAGAAAAGAAAGTGAGAAAGGAAAGTGAGAAAAGAAAGTGAGAAAAGAAAGTGAGAACAGAAAGAGAAAAGAAAGAGAGAAAGAAAGTGAGAAAAGAAAGTGAGAACAGAAAGAGAGAAAGAAAGTGAGAAAAGAAAGTGAGAAAAGCAAGTAAGAAAAGAAAGTGAGGAAAGAAAGTGAGAAAAGAAAGTGAGAAAAGAAAGTGAGAAAAGAAAGTGAGAAAAGAAAGTGAGAAAAGAAAGTGAGAAAAGAAAATGAGAAAAAAAGTGGAAAAAAAGTGAGAAAAAAGTGAGAAAGGAAAGTGAGAAAAGAAAGTGAGAAAAGAAAGTGAGAACAGAAAGAGAAAAGAAAGTGAGAAAGAAAGTGAGAAAAGAAAGTGAGAAAAGAAAGTGAGAAAAGAAAGTAAGAAAAGAAAGTGAGAAAAGAAAGTGAGAAAAAAAGTGAGAAAAGAAAGTGAGAAAAGAAAGTGAGAAAAGAAAAATGAGAAAAGAAAGTGAAAAAAGAAAGTGAGAACAGAAAGAGAAAAGAAAGAGAGAAAGAAAGTGAGAAAAGAAAGTGAGAAAAGAAAGTAAGAAAAGAAAGTGAGGAAAGAAAGTGAGAAAAGAAAGTGAGAAAAGAAAGTGAGAAAAGAAAGAGAGAAAAGAAAGTGAGAAAAGAAAGTGAAAAGAAAAATGAGAATAGAAAGTGAGAAAATAAACTGAGAAAATAAAGTGAGAAAAGAAAGTGAGAAAAGAAAGTGAGAAAAGAAAGTTAGAAAAAAAGTGAGAAAATAAAGTGAGAAGAGAAATTGAGAAAAAAAAAATGAGAAAAGAAAAATGAGAAAAGAAAACGAAAAAAGAAAGTGAGAAAAGAAAGTAAGAAAAACAAGTGAGAAAAGAAAGTGAGAAAAGAAAAATGAGAAAAGAAAGGGAGAAAAGAAAGTGAGAAAAGAAAATGAGAAAAGAAAGTGAGAAAAGAAAGTGGGAAAAGAAAAATGAGAAAAGAAAGTGAGAGAAATTAAAGTAAGAAAAGAAAGTGAGAAAAGAAAGTGAGAAAAAAAGTGAGAAAAGAAAGTGAGAAAAGAAAGTGAGAAAAGAAAAATGAGAAAAGAAAGTGAGAAAGGAAAGTGAGAAAAGAAAGTGAGAAAAGAAAGTGAGAACAGAAAGAGAAAAGAATGAGAGAAAGAAAGTGAGAAAAGAAAGTGAGAAAAGAAATTAAGAAAAGAAAGTGAGAAAAGTGAGAAAAAAAGTGAGAAAAGAAAGTGAGAAAAGAAAGTGAGAAAAGAAAAATGAGAAAAGAAAGTGAAAAAAGAAAGTGAGAACAGAAAGAGAAAAGAAAGAGAGAAAGAAAGTGAGAAAAGAAAGTGAGAAAAGAAAGTAAGAAAAGAAAGTGAGGAAAGAAAGTGAGAAAAGAAAGTGAGAAAAGAAAGTGAGAAAAGAAAGAGAGAAAAGAAAGTGAGAAAAGAAAGTGAGAAAAGAAAGTGAGAAAAAAAGTGAGAAAAGAAAGTGAGAAAAGAAAGTGAGAAAAGAAAATGAGAAAAAAAAGTGAGAAAAAAAAGTGAGAAAAAAGTGAGAAAACAAAGAGACACAAGGAAGTGAGAAAAGAAAAATGAGAAAAGAAAGTGAGAAAAGAAAGTGAGAAAGGAAAGTGAGAAAAGAAAGTGAGAAAGGAAAGTGAGAAAAGAAAGTGAGAAAAGAAAGTGAGAACAGAAAGAGAAAAGAAAGAGAGAAAGAAAGTGAGAAAAGAAAGTGAGAAAAGAAAGTGAGAACAGAAAGAGAGAAAGAAAGTGAGAAAAGAAAGTGAGAAAAGCAAGTAAGAAAAGAAAGTGAGGAAAGAAAGTGAGAAAAGAAAGTGAGAAAAGAAAGTTAGAAAAAAAGTGAGAAAATAAAGTGAGAAGAGAAATTGAGAAAAAAAAATGAGAAAAGAAAAATGAGAAAAGAAAACGAAAAAAGAAAGTGAGAAAAGAAAGTAAGAAAAACAAGTGAGAAAAGAAAGTGAGAAAAGAAAAATGAGAAAAGAAAGGGAGAAAAGAAAGTGAGAAAAGAAAATGAGAAAAGAAAGTGAGAAAAGAAAGTGGGAAAAGAAAAATGAGAAAAGAAAGTGAGAGAAATTAAAGTAAGAAAAGAAAGTGAGAAAAGAAAGTGAGAAAAAAAGTGAGAAAAGAAAGTGAGAAAAGAAAGTGAGAAAAGAAAAATGAGAAAAGAAAGTGAAAAAAGAAAGTGAGAACAGAAAGAGAAAAGAAAGTGAGGAAAGAAAGTGAGAAAAGAAAGTGAGAAAAGAAAGTGAGAAAAGAAAGAGAGAAAAGAAAGTGAGAAAAGAAAGTGAGAAAAGGAAAATGAGAATAGAAAGTGAGAAAAGAAACTGAGAAAATAAAGTGAGAAAAGAAAGTGAGAAAAGAAAGTGAGAAAAGAAAGTTAGAAAAAAAGTGAGAAAAGAAAGTGAGAAGAGAAAGTGAGAAAAAAAATGAGAAAAGAAAATGAAAAAAGAAAGTGAGAAAAGAAAGTAAGAAAAACAAGTGAGAAAAGAAAGTGAGAAAAGAAAAATGAGAAAAGAAAGGGAGAAAAGAAAGTGAGAAAAGAAAGTGAGAAAAGAAAGTGAGAAAAGAAAGTGAGAAAAGAAAGTGAGAAAAGAAAGTGGGAAAAGAAATATGAGAAAAGAAAGTGAGAGAAAATAAAGTAAGAACAGAAAGTGAGAAAAGAAAGTGAGAAAAGAAAGTGAGAAAAAAGTGAAAACAACGTGAGAAAAGAAAGTGAGAAAAAAGAGTGGGAAAACAAAGTGAGAAAAGAAGGTGAGAAAAGAAAGTTAGAACAGAATGTGAGAAAAGAAAGTGAGAAAAGAAGCGGAAAAAGAAAGTGAGAAAACAACTTGAGAAAAGAAAGTGAGCAAAGAAAGTGAGAAAAGAAACTGAGAAAAGAAAGTGAGAAAAGAAAGTGAGAAAAGAAAGTGAGAAAAGAAAGTGAGAAAAGAAAGTGAGAAAAAGAAAGTGAGAAAACAACTTGAGAAAAGAAAGTGAGCAAAGAAAGTGAGAAAAGAAACTGAGAAAAGAAAGTGAGAAAAGAAAGTGAGAAAAGACAGTGAGAAAAAAAGTGAGAAAAGAAAGTGAGAAAAATGAGAAAAGAAAATGAGAAAAGAAAGTGAGAAAAGAAACTAAGAAAAGCAAGTGAGAAAAGAAAGTGAGAAAAGAAAAATGAGAAAAGAAAGTGAGAAAAGAAAGTGAGAAAAGAAAGTGAGAAAAGAAAGTGAGAAAAGAAAGTGAGAAAAGAAACTGAGAAAGTGAGAAAAAAAGTGAGAAAAGAAAGTGAGAAAAGAAAGTGAGAAAAGAAAGTGAGAAAAAAAAGTGAGAAAAGAAAGTGAGAAAAAAAGTGAGAAAAGAAAGTGAGAAGAGAAAGTGAGAAAAATGAGAAAAGAAAATGAGAAAAGAAAGTGAGAAAAGAAACTAAGAAAAGCAAGTGAGAAAAGAAAGTGAGAAAAGAAAGTGAGAACAGAAAGAGAAAAGAAAGAGAGAAAGAAAGTGAGAAAAGAAAGTGAGAAAAGAAAGTGAGAAAAGAAAGTAAGAAAAGAAAGTGAGAAAAGAAAGTGAGAAAAAAAGTGAGAAAAGAAAGTGAGAAAAGAAAGTGAGAAAAGAAAATGAGAAAAAAAAGTGAGAAAAAAAGTGAGAAAAAAGTGAGAAAACAAAGAGAGACAAGGAAGTGAGAAAAAAAAATGAGAAAAGAAAGTGAGAAAAGAAAGTGAGAAAAGAAAGTGAGAAAAGAAAGTGAGAAAAGAAAGTGAGAAAAGAAACTGAGAAAGTGAGAAAAAAAGTGAGAAAAGAAAGTGAGAAAAGAAAGTGAGAAAAGAAAGTGAGAAAAAAAAGTGAGAAAAGAAAGTGAGAAAAAAAGTGAGAAAAGAAAGTGAGAAGAGAAAGTGAGAAAAATGAGAAAAGAAAATGAGAAAAGAAAGTGAGAAAAGAAACTAAGAAAAGCAAGTGAGAAAAGAAAGTGAGAAAAGAAAGTGAGAACAGAAAGAGAAAAGAAAGAGAGAAAGAAAGTGAGAAAAGAAAGTGAGAAAAGAAAGTGAGAAAAGAAAGTAAGAAAAGAAAGTGAGAAAAGAAAGTGAGAAAAAAAGTGAGAAAAGAAAGTGAGAAAAGTGAGAAAAGAAAATGAGAAAAAAAAGTGAGAAAAAAAGTGAGAAAAAAGTGAGAAAACAAAGAGAGACAAGGAAGTGAGAAAAGAAAAATGAGAAAAGAAAGTGAGCAAAGAAAGTGAGAAAGGAAGGTGAGAAAAGAAAGTGAGAAAAGAAAGTGAGAACAGAAAGAGAAAAGAAAGAAAGAAAGTGAGAAAATAAAGTGAGAAAAGAAAGTGAGAAAAGAAAGTGAGAACAGAAAGAGAGAAAGAAAGTGAGAAAAGAAAGTGAGAAAAGCAAGTAAGAAAAGAAAGTGAGGAAAGAAAGTGAGAAAAGAAGGTGAGAAAAGAAAGTGAGGAAAGAAAGTGAGAAAAGAAAGAGAGAAAAGAAAGTGAGAAAAGAAAGTGAGAAAAGAAAGTGAGAAAAGAAAGTGAGAAAAGAAAGTAAGAAAAGAAAGTGAGGAAAGAAAGTGAGAAAAGAAAGTGAGAAAAGAAAGTGAGAAAAGAAAAATGAGAAAAGAAAGTGAGAACAGAAAGAGAAAAGAAAGAGAGAAAGAAAGTGAGAAAAGAAAGTGAGAAAAGAAAGTAAGAAAAGAAAGTGAGGAAAGAAAGTGAGAAAAGAAAGTGAGAAAGTGAGAAAAAAAGTGAGAAAAGAAAGTGAGAAAAGAAAGTGAGAAAAGAAAGTGAGAAAAAAAAGTGAGAAAAGAAAGTGAGAAAAAAAGTGAGAAAAGAAAGTGAGAAGAGAAAGTGAGAAAAATGAGAAAAGAAAATGAGAAAAGAAAGTGAGAAAAGAAACTAAGAAAAGAAAGTGAGAAAAGAAAGTGAGAAAAAAAGTGAGAAAAGCAAGTGAGAAAAGAAAGTGAGAAAAGAAAGTGAGAACAGAAAGAGAAAAGAAAGAGAGAAAGAAAGTGAGAAAAGAAAGTGAGAAAAGAAAGTGAGAAAAGAAAGTAAGAAAAGAAAGTGAGAAAAGAAAGTGAGAAAAAAAGTGAGAAAAGAAAGTGAGAAAAGAAAGTGAGAAAAGAAAATGAGAAAAAAAAGTGAGAAAAAAAGTGAGAAAAAAGTGAGAAAACAAAGAGAGACAAGGAAGTGAGAAAAAAAAATGAGAAAAGAAAGTGAGAAAAGAAAGTGAGAAAAGAAAGTGAGAAAAGAAAGTGAGAAAAGAAAGTGAGAAAAGAAACTGAGAAAGTGAGAAAAAAAGTGAGAAAAGAAAGTGAGAAAAGAAAGTGAGAAAAGAAAGTGAGAAAAAAAAGTGAGAAAAGAAAGTGAGAAAAAAAGTGAGAAAAGAAAGTGAGAAGAGAAAGTGAGAAAAATGAGAAAAGAAAATGAGAAAAGAAAGTGAGAAAAGAAACTAAGAAAAGCAAGTGAGAAAAGAAAGTGAGAACAGAAAGAGAAAAGAAAGAGAGAAAGAAAGTGAGAAAAGAAAGTGAGAAAAGAAAGTGAGAAAAGAAAGTAAGAAAAGAAAGTGAGAAAAGAAAGTGAGAAAAAAAGTGAGAAAAGAAAGTGAGAAAAGTGAGAAAAGAAAATGAGAAAAAAAAGTGAGAAAAAAAGTGAGAAAAAAGTGAGAAAACAAAGAGAGACAAGGAAGTGAGAAAAGAAAAATGAGAAAAGAAAGTGAGCAAAGAAAGTGAGAAAGGAAGGTGAGAAAAGAAAGTGAGAAAAGAAAGTGAGAACAGAAAGAGAAAAGAAAGAAAGAAAGTGAGAAAATAAAGTGAGAAAAGAAAGTGAGAAAAGAAAGTGAGAACAGAAAGAGAGAAAGAAAGTGAGAAAAGAAAGTGAGAAAAGCAAGTAAGAAAAGAAAGTGAGGAAAGAAAGTGAGAAAAGAAGGTGAGAAAAGAAAGTGAGGAAAGAAAGTGAGAAAAGAAAGAGAGAAAAGAAAGTGAGAAAAGAAAGTGAGAAAAGAAAGTGAGAAAAGAAAGTGAGAAAAGAAAGTAAGAAAAGAAAGTGAGGAAAGAAAGTGAGAAAAGAAAGTGAGAAAAGAAAGTGAGAAAAGAAAAATGAGAAAAGAAAGTGAAAAAAGAAAGTGAGAACAGAAAGAGAAAAGAAAGAGAGAAAGAAAGTGAGAAAAGAAAGTGAGAAAAGAAAGTAAGAAAAGAAAGTGAGGAAAGAAAGTGAGAAAAGAAAGTGAGAAAAGAAAGAGAGAAAAGAAAGTGAGAAAAGAAAGTGAGAAAAGAAAAATGGAAATAGAAAGTGAGAAAAGAAACTGAGAAAAGAAAGTGAGAAAAGAAAGTGAGAAAAGAAAGTGAGAAAAGAAAGTTAGAAAAAAAGTGAGAAAAGAAAGTGAGAAGAGAAAGTGAGAAAAAAATGAGAAAAGAAAAATGAGAAAAGAAAATGAAAAAAGAAAGTGAGAAAAGAAAGTAAGAAAAACAAGTGAGAAAAGAAAGTGAGAAAAGAAAAATGAGAAAAAAAGTGAGAAAAAAGTGAGAAAGGAAAGTGAGAAAAGAAAGTGAGAAAAGAAAGTGAGAACAGAAAGAGAAAAGAAAGAGAGAAAGAAAGTGAGAAAAGAAAGTGAGAAAAGAAAGTGAGAAAAGAAAGTAAGAAAAGAAAGTGAGAAAAGAAAGTGAGAAAAAAAGTGAGAAAAGAAAGTGAGAAAAGAAAGTGAGAAAAGAAAAATGAGAAAAGAAAGTGAAAAAAGAAAGTGAGAACAGAAAGAGAAAAGAAAGAAAGAAAGTGAGAAAAGAAAGTGAGAAAAGAAAGTAAGAAAAGAAAGTGAGGAAAGAAAGTGAGAAAAGAAAGTGAGAAAAGAAAGTAAGAAAAGAAAGTGAGAAAAGAAAGAGAGAAAAGAAAGTGAGAAAAGAAAGTGAGAAAAGAAAAATGAGAATAGAAAGTGAGAAAAGAAACTGAGAAAAGAAAGTGAGAAAAAAAAGTGAGAAAGTGAGAAAAGAAGGTGAGAAAAGAAAGTGAGAAAAGAAAGTGAGAAAAGAAAGTGAGAAAAGAAAGTGAGAAAAAAAGTGAAAAAAGAAAGTGAGAACAGAAAGAGAAAAGAAAGAAAGAAAGTGAGAAAAGAAAGTGAGAAAAGAAAGTAAGAAAAGAAAGTGAGGAAAGAAAGTGAGAAAAGAAAGTGAGAAAAGAAAGTAAGAAAAGAAAGTGAGAAAAGAAAGAGAGAAAAGAAAGTGAGAAAAGAAAGTGAGAAAAGAAAAATGAGAATAGAAAGTGAGAAAAGAAACTGAGAAAAGAAAGTGAGAAAAAAAAGTGAGAAAGTGAGAAAAGAAGGTGAGAAAAGAAAGTGAGAAAAGAAAGTAAGAAAAGAAAGTGAGAAAAGAAAGTGAGAAAAAAAGTGAGAAAAGAAAGTGAGAAAAGAAAGTGAGAAAAGAAAAATGAGAAAAGAAAGTGAAAAAAGAAAGTGAGAACAGAAAGAGAAAAGAAAGAAAGAAAGTGAGAAAAGAAAGTGAGAAAAGAAAGTAAGAAAAGAAAGTGAGGAAAGAAAGTGAGAAAAGAAAGTGAGAAAAGAAAGTAAGAAAAGAAAGTGAGAAAAGAAAGAGAGAAAAGAAAGTGAGAAAAGAAAGTGAGAAAAGAAAAATGAGAATAGAAAGTGAGAAAAGAAACTGAGAAAAGAAAGTGAGAAAAGAAAGTGAGAAAAGAAAGTGAGAAAAGAAAGTGAGAAAAGAAAGTTAGAAAAAAAGTGAGAAAAGAAAGTGAGAAGAGAAAGTGAGAAAAAAAATGAGAAAAGAAAAATGAGAAAAGAAAATGAAAAAAGAAAGTGAGAAAAGAAAGTAAGAAAAACAAGTGAGAAAAGAAAGTGAGAAAAGAAAAATGAGAAAAGAAAGGGAGAAAAGAAAGTGAGAAAAGAAAGTGGGAAAAGAAAAATGAGAAAAGAAAGTGAGAGAAAATAAAGTAAGAAAAGAAAGTGAGAAAAGAAAGTGAGAAAAGAAAGTGAGAAAAGAAAGTGAGAAAAAAGTGAAAACAACGTGAGAAAAGAAAGTGAGAAAAAAGAGTGGGAAAACAAAGTGAGAAAAGAAAGTGAGAAAAGAAAGTTAGAACAGAATGTGAGAAAGGAAAGTGAGAAAAGAAGCGGACAAAGAAAGTGAGAAAACAACTTGAGAAAAGAAAGTGAGCAAAGAAAGTGAGAAAAGAAACTGAGAAAAGAAAGTGAGAAAAGAAAGTGAGAAAAGAAAGTGAGAAAAGAAAGTGACAAAAAAAAGTGAGAAAAGAAAGTGAGAAGAGAAAGTGAGAAAAATGAGAAAAGAAAATGAGAAAAGAAAGTGAGAAAAGAAAGTAAGAAAAGCAAGTGAGAAAAGAAAGTGAGAAAAGAAAAATGAGAAAAGAAAGTGAGAAAAGAAAGTGAGAAAAGAAAGTGAGAAAAGAAAGTGAGAAAAGAAAGTGAGAAACGAAACTGAGAAAAGAAAGTGAGAAAAGAAAGTGAGAAAAAAAAGTGAGAAAAGAAAGTGAGAAGAGAAAGTGAGAAATATGAGAAAAGAAAAATGAGAAAAGAAAGTGAGAAAAGCAAGTGAGAAAAGAAAGTGAGAAAAGAAAAATGAGAAAAGCAAGTGAGAAAAGAAAGTGAGAAAAGAAAGTGAGAAAAGAAAGTGAGAAAAGAAAGTGAGAAAAGAAAGGGGGAAAAGAAAAATGAGAAAAGAAAGTGAGAAAAGAAAGTGAGAAAAGAAAGTGGGAAAAGAAAGTGAGAAAAGAAAGTGAGAAAAAAGAGTGGGAAAACAAAGTGAGAAAAGAAAGTGAGAAAAGAAAGTTAGAACAGAATGTGAGAAAAGAAAGTGAGAAAAGAAGCGGAAAAAGAAAGTGAGAAAACAACTTGAGAAAAGAAAGTGAGCAAAGAAAGTGAGAAAAAAAGTGAGAAAAGAAAGTGAGAGAAAAGAAAGTGAGAGAGAAAAGAAAGTGAGAGAAGAAAGGGAGAAAAAAAGTGAGAAAAGAAAACGAGAAAAGAAAGTGAGAAAAGAAAGTGAGAAAAAAGTGAGAAAAGAAAGTGAGAAAAGAAAGTGAGAAAAGAAAGTGAGAAAAGAAAGTGAGAAAAGAAAGTGAGAAATAAGTGAGAAAACAACGTGAGAAAAGAAAATGAGAAAAGAAAGTGAGAAAAGAAAGTGAGAAAAAAGTGAGAAAAGAAAGTGAGAAAAGAAAGTGAGAAATAAGTGAGAAAACAACGTGAGAAAAGAAAATGAGAAAAGAAAGTGAGAAAAGAAAGTGGGAAAGTGATAAAAGAAAGTGAGGAAAAAAGAGAGAAAAAAAGTGAAAGAAAGTGAGAAAAAAGAGTGGGAAAACAAAGTGAGAAAAGAAAGTGAGAAAAGAAAGTTAGAACAGAATGTGAGAAAAGAAAGTGAGAAAAGAAGCGGAAAAAGAATGTGAGAAAACAACTTGAGAAAAGAAAGTGAGCAAAGAAAGTGAGAAAAAAAGTGAAAAAAGAAAGTGAGAAAAAAAGTGAGAAAAGAAAGTGAGAAAAAAATGAGAAAAGAAAATGAGAGAAAAGAAAGTGAGAGAGAAAAGAAAGTGAGAGAAGAAAGGGAGAAAAAAAGTGAAAAAGAAAACGAGAAAAGAAAGTGAGAAAAGAAAGTGAAAAAACAACGTGAAAAGAAAGTGAGATGAAAAAAATGAGAAAACAAAGTGAGAAAAGAAAGTGAGAAAAGAAAGTGGGAAAAGAAAGGGAGAAAACAAAGTGAGAAATAAATGAGAAAACAACGTGAGAAAAGAAAATGAGAAAAGAAAGTGAGAAAAGAAAGTGGGAAAGTGAGAAAAGAAAGTGAGAAAAGAAAGGGAGAAAAGAAATTGAGAAATAAGTGAGAAAACAACGTGAGAAAAGAAAATGAGAAAAAAAGTGAGAAAAGAAAGTGGGAAAGTGAGAAAAGAAAGTGAGGAAAAAATAAAAAAAGTTAAGAAAGTGAGAAAAAAAGTGAGAAAAGAAAGTGAGAAAAAAAAGTGAGAAAAGAAAGTGAGAGAGAAAAGAAAGTGAGAAAAGAAAGGGAGAAAAAAAGTGAGAAAAGAAAGTGAGAAAAGAAAACGAGAAAAGAAAGTGAGAAAAGAAAGTGAAAATACAACGTGAGAAAATAAAGTGAGATAAAAAAAGAGAAAAGAAAGTGAGAAAAGAAAGTGAGAACAGAAAGTGAGAAAAGAAAGTAAGAAGAGAAAGCGAGAAAAGAAAGTGAGAAAAAAAGTGAGAAAAGAAAGTGAGAAAAAAGTGAGAAAACAACGTGAGAAAAGAAAGTGAGAAAAGAAAGTGAGAAAAGAAAGTGAGAAAAGAAAGTAAGAAAAGAAAGTGAGAAAGTGAGAAAACAACGTGAGAAAAAGAAAGTGAGAAAAGAGAGTGAGAAAAGAAAGTGAGCAAATAAAGTGAGAAAAGAAAGTGAGAAAAGAAATTGAGAAAAGAAAGTGAGAAAAAAAGTGAGAAAAAAGTGTGAAAAAAGTGAAAAACAAAATTGAGGAACAAAGTGAGAAAAGAAAGTGAGAAAAAGATTGAAAAAAGAAAGTGAGAAAAGAAAGCGAGAAAAGGAAGTGAGAAAAAAAGCGAGAAAAGAAAGTGAGAGAAAAGAAAGTGAGAGGGAAAAAAAGTGAGAAAAAAAGTGAGAAAAAAGTGAGAAAGGAAAGTGAGAAAAGAAAGTGAGAAAAGAAAGTGAGAACAGAAAGAGAAAAGAATGAGAGAAAGAAAGTGAGAAAAGAAAGTGAGAAAAGAAAGTAAGAAAAGAAAGTAAGAAAAGAAAGTGAGAAAAGAAGGTGAGAAAAAAAGTGAGAAAAGAAAGTGAGAGGGAAAAAAAGTGAGAAAAGAAAACGAGAAAAAAAAGTGAGAAAAGAAAGTGAAAAGACAACGTCAGAAAAGAAAGTGAGATAAAAAAGGTGAGAAAAGAAAGTGAGAAAAGAAAGTGAGAACAGAAAGTGAGAAAAAAGTGAGAAAAGAAAGTAAGAAAAGAAAGTGAGAAAAAAAAGTGAGAAAAGAAAGTGAGAAAATAAAGTGAGAAAAAAGTGAGAAAAAAACGTGAGAAAAGAAAATGAGAAAAGAAAGTGAGAAAAGAAAATGAGAAAAGAAAGTGAGAAAAGAAAGTGAGAAAAGAAAGTGGGAAAGTGAGAAAAGAAAGTGAGGAAAAAAAGTGAGAAAAAAAGTGAGAAAAGAAAGTGAGAACAGAAAGTGAGAAAAATGTGAGAAAAGAAAGTGAGAAAAAAGTGAAAAAACAACGTGAGAAAAGAAAGTGAGAAAAGAAAGTGAGAACAGAAAATGAGAAAAGAAAGTGAGAAAACAACGTGAGAAAAGAAAGTGAGAAAAAAGAGTGGGAAAACAAAGTGAGAAAAGAAAGTGAGAAAAGAAAGTTAGAACAGAATGTGAGAAAAGAAAGTGAGAAAAGAAGCGGAAAAAGAAAGTGAGAAAACAACTTGAGAAAAGAAAGTGAGCAAAGAAAGTGAGAAAAAAAGTGAAAAAAGAAAGTGAGAAAAAAAGTGAGAAAAGAAAGTGAGAAAAAAAGTGAGAAAAGAAAGTGAGAGAAAAGAAAGTGAGAGAGTGAGAAAATAAAGCGAAAAACAAAAGTGGGGAAAAAGTGGAGAAGAAAGTGAGAACAGAAAGTGAGAAAAAGTGAGAAACAAGTTAGAAGACAGCGTGAGAAAAGAAAGTGAGAAAAAAAGTGAGAAAAGAAAGAGAGAAAGTGAGAAAATAAAGAGAGAAAAGAAAGTGAGAAAAGAAACTGAGAAAAAAATGAGAAAATAAAGTGAAACTAAAAGTGAGAAAAGAAAGTGAGAGAAAAGAAAGTGAGAGAAAAGAAAGTGAGAGAGTGAGAAAATAAAGCGAAAAACAAAAGTGGGGAAAAAGTGGAGAAGAAAGTGGGAAAAAAAGTGAGAAAAGAAAGAGAGAAAGTGAGAAAATAAAGTGAGAAAAAGTGAGAAACAAGTTAAAAGACAGCGTGAGAAAAGAAAGTGAGAAAAAAAGTGAGAAAAGAAAGAGAGAAAGTGAGAAAATAAAGTGAGAAAAGTGAGAACAGAAAGTGAGAAAAGAAACTCCGAAAAAAAATGAGAAAATAAAGTGAGAAACTAAAAGTGAGAACAGAAAGTGAGAAAAGAAAGTGAGAAAATAAAGCGAAAAACAAAAGTGGGAAAAAAGTGGAGAAGAAAGTGAGAAAATAAAGTGAGAAACAATAAAGAAAACAACGTGCGAAAAGTTAGTGAGAAAAAGTGAGAAACAAAATTGAGAAAAAAATTGAGAAAAGAAGGTGAGGAAAGAAAACGAGAACAGAAAGTGCGAAAACAAAGTGAAAAAACAACGTGAGAAGAGAAAGTGAGAAAAGAAAGTGAGAAAAGAAAGTGAGAGAAAAGAAAGTAGGAACAGAAAGTGAGAAAAGAAAGTGAGAAAAAAGTGAAAAAAACAACGTGAGAAAAGAAAGTGAGAAAAAAGAGTGGGAAAACAAAGTGAGAAAAGAAAGTGAGAAAAGAAAGTTAGAACAGAATGTGAGAAAAGAAAGTGAGAAAAGAAGCGGAAAAAGAAAGTGAGAAACCAACTTGAGAAAAGAAAGTGAGCAAAGAAAGTGAGAAAAAAAGTGAAAAAAGAAAGTGAGAAAAAAAAGTGAGAAAATAAAGTGAGAAAACAAGTGAGAAAAGAAAGTGAGAGAAAAGAAAGTGAGAGAGTGAGAAAATAAAGCGAAAAACAAAAGTGGGGAAAAAGTGGAGAAGAAAGTGAGAACAGAATGTGAGAAAAAGTGAGAAACAAGTTGGAAGAAAGCGTGAGGAAAGAAAGTGAGAAAAAAAGTGAGAAAAGAAAGAGAGAAAGTGAGAAAATAAAGTGAGAAAAGAAAGTGAGAAAAGAAACTGAGAAAAAAAATGAGAAAATAAAATGAAACTAAAAGTGAGAAAAGAAAAAGAGAGAAAAGAAATTGAGAGAAAAGAAAGTGAGAGAGTGAGAAAATAAAGCGAAAAACAAAAGTGGGGAAAAAGTGAAGAAAGTGAGAAAAAAAGTGAGAAAAGAAAGAGAGAAAGTGAGAAAATAAAGTGAGAAAAAGTGAGAAACAAGTTAGAAGACAGCGTGAGAAAAGAAAGTGAGAAAAAAAGTGAGAAAAGAAAGAGAGAAAGTGAGAAAATAAAGTGAGAAAAGTGAGAACAGAAAGTGAGAAAAGAAACTCAGAAAAAAAAATGAGAAAATAAAGTGAGAAACTAAAAGTGAGAAAAGAAAGTGAGAAAGTGAGAAAATAAAGCGAAAAACAAAAGTGGGGAAAAAGTGAAGAAGAAAGTGAGAACAGAAAGTGAGAAAAAGTGAGAAACAAGTTAGAAGACAGCGTGAGAAAAGAAAGTGAGAAAAAAAGTGAGAAAAGAAAGAGAGAAAGTGAGAAAATAAAGAGAGAAAAGAAAGTGAGAAAAGAAACTGAGAAAAAAAATGAGAAAATAAAGTGAAACTAAAAGTGAGAAAAGAAAGTGAGAGAAAAGAAAGTGTGAGAAAAGAAAGTGAGAGAAAAGAAAGTGAGAGAGTGAGAAAATAAAGCGAAAAACAAAAGTGAAGAAAAAGTGAAGAAGAAAGTGAGAAAAAAAGTGAGAAAAGAAAGAGAGAAAGTGAGAAAATAAAGTGAGAAAAAGTGAGAAACAAGTTAGAAGACAGCGTGAGAAAAGAAAGTGAGAAAAAAAGTGAGAAAAGAAAGAGAGAAAGTGAGAAAATAAAGTGAGAAAAGAAAGTGAGAAAAGAAACTGAGAAAAAAAATGAGAAAATAAAGTGAAACTAAAAGTGAGAAAAGAAAGTGAGAGAAAAGAAAGTGAGAGAAAAGAAAGTGAGAGAGTGAGAAAATAAAGCGAAAAACAAAAGTGGGGAAAAAGTGGAGAAGAAAGTGAGAAAAAAAGTGAGAAAAGAAAGAGAGAAAGTGAGAAAATAAAGTGAGAAAAAGTGAGAAACAAGTTAGAAGACAGCGTGAGAAAAGAAAGTGAGAAAAAAAGTGAGAAAAGAAAGAGAGAAAGTGAGAAAATAAAGTGAGAAAAGTGAGAACAGAAAGTGAGAAAAGAAACTCAGAAAAAAAAATGAGAAAATAAAGTGAGAAACTAAAAGTGAGAAAAGAAAGTGAGAAAAGAAAGTGAGAAAGTGAGAAAATAAAGCGAAAAACAAAAGTGGGGAAAAAGTGGAGAAGAAAGTGAGAACAGAAAGTGAGAAAAAGTGAGAAACAAGTTAGAAGACAGCGTGAGAAAAGAAAGTGAGAAAAAAAGTGAGAAAAGAAAGAGAAAGTGAGAAAATAAAGTGAGAAAAAGTGAGAAACAAGTTAGAAGACAGCGTGAGAAAAGAAAGTGAGAAAAAAAGTGAGAAAAGAAAGAGAGAAAGTGAGAAAATAAAGTGAGAAAAGTGAGAACAGAAAGTGAGAAAAGAAACTCAGAAAAAAAAATGAGAAAATAAAGTGAGAAACTAAAAGTGAGAAAAGAAAGTGAGAAAGTGAGAAAATAAAGCGAAAAACAAAAGTGGGGAAAAAGTGGAGAAGAAAGTGAGAACAGAAAGTGAGAAAAAGTGAGAAACAAGTTAGAAGACAGCGTGAGAAAAGAAAGTGAGAAAAAAAGTGAGAAAAGAAAGAGAGAAAGTGAGAAAATAAAGAGAGAAAAGAAAGTGAGAAAAGAAACTGAGAAAAAAAATGAGAAAATAAAGTGAAACTAAAAGTGAGAAAAGAAAGTGAGAGAAAAGAAAGTGTGAGAAAAGAAAGTGAGAGAAAAGAAAGTGAGAGAGTGAGAAAATAAAGCGAAAAACAAAAGTGAAGAAAAAGTGAAGAAGAAAGTGAGAAAAAAAAGAGAAAAGAAAGAGAGAAAGTGAGAAAATAAAGTGAGAAAAAGTGAGAAACAAGTTAGAAGACAGCGTGAGAAAAGAAAGTGAGAAAAAAAGTGAGAAAAGAAAGAGAGAAAGTGAGAAAATAAAGTGAGAAAAGAAAGTGAGAAAAGAAACTGAGAAAAAAAATGAGAAAATAAAGTGAAACTAAAAGTGAGAAAAGAAAGTGAGAGAAAAGAAAGTGAGAGAAAAGAAAGTGAGAGAGTGAGAAAATAAAGCGAAAAACAAAAGTGGGGAAAAATTGGAGAAGAAAGTGAGAAAAAAAGTGAGAAAAGAAAGAGAGAAAGTGAGAAAATAAAGTGAGAAAAAGTGAGAAACAAGTTAGAAGACAGCGTGAGAAAAGAAAGTGAGAAAAAAAGTGAGAAAAGAAAGAGAGAAAGTGAGAAAAAAAAGTGAGAAAAGTGAGAACAGAAAGTGAGAAAAGAAACTCAGAAAAAAATGAGAAATTAAAGTGAGAAACTAAAAGTGAGAAAAGAAAGTGAGAAAAGAAAGTGAGAAAGTGAGAAAATAAAGCGAAAAACAAAAGTGGGGAAAAAGTGGAGAAGAAAGTGAGAACAGAAAGTGAGAAAAAGTGAGAAACAAGTTAGAAGACAGCGTGAGAAAAGAAAGTGAGAAAAAAAGTGAGAAAAGAAAGAGAGAAAGTGAGAAAATAAAGAGAGAAAAGAAAGTGAGAAAAGAAACTGAGAAAAAAAATGAGAAAATAGAGTGAAACTAAAAGTGAGAAAAGAAAGTGAGAGAAAAAAAAGTGAGAGAAAAGAAAGTGAGAGAAAAGAAAGTGAGAGAGTGAGAAAATAAAGCGAAAAACAAAAGTGGGGAAAAAGTGGAGAAGAAAGTGAGAAAAAAGTGAGAAAAGAAAGAGAGAAAGTGAGAAAATAAAGTGAGAAAAAGTGAGAAACAAGTTAGAAGACAGCGAGAGAAAAGAAAGTGAGAGAGTGAGAAAATAAAGCGAAAAACAAAAGTGGGGAAAAAGTGGAGAAGAAAGTGAGAAAAAAGTGAGAAAAGAAAGAGAGAAAGTGAGAAAATAAAGTGAGAAAAAGTGAGAAACAAGTTAGAAGACAGCGTGAGAAAAGAAAGTGAGAAAAAAAGTGAGGAAAGAAAGAGAGAAAGTGAGAAAATAAAGTGAGAAAAGAAACTGAGAAAAAAAATGAGAAAATAAAGTGAGCAACTAAAAGTGAGAAAAGAAAGTGAGAAAAGAAAGTGAGAAAATAAAGCGAAAAACAAAAGTGGGGAAATAGTGGAGAAGAAAGTGAGAACAGAAAGTGAGAAAAAGTGAGAAACAAGTTGGAAGAAAGCGTGAGGAAAGAAAGTGAGAAAAAAAGTGAGAAAAGAAAGAGAGAAAGTGAGAAAATAAAGTGAGAAAAGAAAGTGAGAAAAGAAACTGAGAAAAAAAATGAGAAAATAAAGTGAAACTAAAAGTGAGAAAAGAAAGTGAGAGAAAAGAAAGTGAGAGAAAAGAAAGTGAGAGAAAAGAAAGTGAGAGAGTGAGAAAACAAAGCGAAAAACAAAAGTGGGGAAAAAGTGGAAAAGAAAGTGAGAAAAAAAGTGAGAAAAGAAAGAGAGAAAGTGAGAACAGAAAGTGAGAAAAAGTGAGAAACAAGTTAGAAGACAGCGTGAGAAAAGAAAGTGAGAAAAAAAGTGAGAAAAGAAAGAGAGAAAGTGAGAAAATAAAGAGAGAAAAGAAAGTGAGAAAAGAAACTGAGAAAAAAAATGAGAAAATAGAGTGAAACTAAAAGTGAGAAAAGAAAGTGAGAGAAAAAAAAGTGAGAGAAAAGAAAGTGAGAGAAAAGAAAGTGAGAGAGTGAGAAAATAAAGCGAAAAACAAAAGTGGGGAAAAAGTGGAGAAGAAAGTGAGAAAAAAGTGAGAAAAGAAAGAGAGAAAGTGAGAAAATAAAGTGAGAAAAAGTGAGAAACAAGTTAGAAGACAGCGAGAGAAAAGAAAGTGAGAGAGTGAGAAAATAAAGCGAAAAACAAAAGTGGGGAAAAAGTGGAGAAGAAAGTGAGAAAAAAGTGAGAAAAGAAAGAGAGAAAGTGAGAAAATAAAGTGAGAAAAAGTGAGAAACAAGTTAGAAGACAGCGTGAGAAAAGAAAGTGAGAAAAAAAGTGAGGAAAGAAAGAGAGAAAGTGAGAAAATAAAGTGAGAAAAGAAACTGAGAAAAAAAATGAGAAAATAAAGTGAGCAACTAAAAGTGAGAAAAGAAAGTGAGAAAAGAAAGTGAGAAAATAAAGCGAAAAACAAAAGTGGGGAAATAGTGGAGAAGAAAGTGAGAAAAAAAGTGAAAGTGAGAAAATAAAGTGAGAAACAATAAAGAAAACAACGTGCGAAAAGTTAGTGAGAAAAAGTGAGAAACAAAATTGAGAAAAAAATTGAGAAAAGAAGGTGAGAAAAGAAAACGAGAACAGAATGTGCGAAAACAAAGTGAAAAAACAACGTGAGAAAAGAAAGTGAGAAAAGAAAGTGAGAAAAGAAAGTGAGAGAAAAGAAAGTAGGAAAAGAAAGTGAGAAAAGAAAGTGAGAAAAAAGTGAAAAAAACAACGTGAGAAAAGAAAGTGAGAAAAAAGAGTGGGAAAACAAAGTGAGAAAAGTGAGAAAAGAAAGTTAGAACAGAATGTGAGAAAAGAAAGTGAGAAAAGAAGCGGAAAAAGAAAGTGAGAAACCAACTTGAGAAAAGAAAGTGAGCAAAGAAAGTGAGAAAAAAAGTGAAAAAAGAAAGTGAGAAAAAAAAGTGAGAAAATAAAGTGGGAAAAAAAGTGAGAAAAGAAAGTGAGAGAAAAGAAAGTGAGAGAGTGAGAAAATAAAGCGAAAAACAAAAGTGGGGAAAAAGTGGAGAAGAAAGTGAGAACAGAAAGTGAGAAAAAGTGAGAAACAAGTTGGAAGACAGCGTGAGAAAAGAAAGTGAGAAAAAAAGTGAGAAAAGAAAGAGAGAAAGTGAGAAAATAAAGAGAGAAAAGAAAGCGAGAAAAGAAACTGAGAAAAAAAATGAGAAAATAGAGTGAAACTAAAAGTGAGAAAAGAAAGTGAGAGAAAAGTAAGTGAGAGAAAAGAAAGTGAGAGAAAAGAAAGTGAGAGAGTGAGAAAATAAAGCGAAAAACAAAAGTGGGGAAAAAGTGGAGAAGAAAGTGAGAAAAAAGTGAGAAAAGAAAGAGAGAAAGTGAGAAAATAAAGTGAGAAAAAGTGAGAAACAAGTTAGAAGACAGCGTGAGAAAAGAAAGTGAGAAAAAAAGTGAGGAAAGAAAGAGAGAAAGTGAGGAAATAAAGTGAGAAAAGAAACTGAGAAAAAAAATGAGAAAATAAAGTGAGCAACTAAAAGTGAGAAAAGAAAGTGAGAAAAGAAAGTGAGAAAATAAAGCGAAAAACAAAAGTGGGGAAATAGTGGAGAAGAAAGTGAGAAAAAAAGTGAAAGTGAGAAAATAAAGTGAGAAACAATAAAGAAAACAACGTGCGAAAAGTTAGTGAGAAAAAGTGAGAAACAAAATTGAGAAAAAAATTGAGAAAAGAAGGTGAGAAAAGAAAACGAGAACAGAAAGTGCGAAAACAAAGTGAAAAAACAACGTGAGAAAAGAAAGTGAGAAAAGAAAGTGAGAAAAGAAAGTGAGAGAAAAGAAAGTAGGAAAAGAAAGTGAGAAAAGAAAGTGAGAAAAAAGTGAAAAAAACAACGTGAGAAAAGAAAGTGAGAAAAAAGAGTGGGAAAACAAAGTGAGAAAAGAAAGTGAGAAAAGAAAGTTAGAACAGAATGTGAGAAAAGAAAGTGAGAAAAGAAGCGGAAAAAGAAAGTGAGAAACCAACTTGAGAAAAGAAAGTGAGCAAAGAAAGTGAGAAAAAAAGTGAAAAAAGAAAGTGAGAAAAAAAAGTGAGAAAATAAAGTGGGAAAAAAAGTGAGAAAAGAAAGTGAGAGAAAAGAAAGTGAGAGAGTGAGAAAATAAAGCGAAAAACAAAAGTGGGGAAAAAGTGGAGAAGAAAGTGAGAACAGAAAGTGAGAAAAAGTGAGAAACAAGTTGGAAGAAAGCGTGAGGAAAGAAAGTGAGAAAAAAAGTGAGAAAAGAAAGAGAGAAAGTGAGAAAATAAAGTGAGAAAAGAAAGTGAGAAAAGAAACTGAGAAAAAAAATGAGAAAATAAAGTGAAACTAAAAGTGAGAAAAGAAAGTGAGAGAAAAGAAAGTGAGAGAAAAGAAAGTGAGAGAAAAGAAAGTGAGAGAGTGAGAAAACAAAGCGAAAAACAAAAGTGGGGAAAAAGTGGAAAAGAAAGTGAGAAAAAAAGTGAGAAAAGAAAGAGAGAAAGTGAGAAAATAAAGTGAGAAAAAGTGAGAAACAAGTTAGAAGACAGCGTGAGAAAAGAAAGTGAGAAAAAAAGTGAGAAAAGAAAGAGAGAAAGTGAGAAAATAAAGTGAGAAAAGTGAGAACAGAAAGTGAGAAAAGAAACTGAGAAAAAAAATGAGAAAATAAAGTGAGAAACTAAAAGTGAGAAAAGAAAGTGAGAAAAGAAAGTGAGAAAGTGAGAAAATAAAGCGAAAAACAAAAGTGGGGAAAAAGTGGAGAAGAAAGTGAGAAAAGAAAATGAGAAAAAAGTGAAAGTGAGAAAATAAAGTGAGAAACAATAAAGAAAACAACGTGCGAAAAGTTAGTGAGAAAATAAAGTGAGAAACAAAATTGAGAAAAAAATTGAGAGAAGAAGGCGAGAAAAGAAAACGAGAAAAGAAAGTGCGAAAACAAAGTGAAAAAACATTGTGAGAAAAGAAAGTGAGAAAAGAAAGAGTGAAAAGAACGTGAGAACAGAAAATGAGAAAAGAAAGTGAGAAAAAAGTGAGAAAAGAAATAGAGAAAAGAAAGTGAGAAAAAGAAAGTGAGAAAAGAAAGTGAGAAAAGAAAGTGAGAAAAGAAAGTGAGAAAAAAAAGTGAGAAAGTGAGAAAAGAAGGTGAGAAAAGAAAGTGAGAAAAGAAAGTGAGAAAAGAAAGTGAGGAAAAAAATGAGAAAAAAAGTGAAAAAAAGTGTGAAAAAAAGTGTGAAAGGAAAGTGAGAAGTGAGAAAAAAGAAAGTGAGAAAGTGAGAAAATAAAGTGAGAAACAATAGAGAAAACAACGTGAGAAAAGTTAGTGAGAAAATAAAGTGAGAATCAAAATTGAGAAAAAAAGTGAGAAAAGAAGGTGAGAAAAAAGAGTGAGAAAAGAAATAGTGAAAAGAACGTGAGAACAGAAAGTGAGAAAAGAAAGTGAGAAAAAAGTGAGAAAAAAGTGAGAAAAGTAATAGAGAAAAGAAAGTGAGAAAGTGAGAAAAGAAGGTGAGAAAAGAAAGTGAGAAAAGAAAGTGAGAAAAGAAAGTGAGAAAAGAAAGTGAGAAAAGAAAGTGAGGAAAAAAGTGAGAAAAAAAGTAAAAAAAGTCGAAAAAGTGAGAAAAAAAGTGAGAAAATAAGTGTGAAAAGAAAGTGAGAAAAGGAGAAAATAAAGTGAGAAACAAAAGTGGGAAAAAAGTGAAGAAAGTAGAGAAGAAAGTGAAAAAAGAAAGTGAGAAAAAAGTTAAAGTGAGAAAATAAAGTGAGAAACAATAAAGAAAACAACGTGAGAAAAGTTAGCGAGAAAATAAAGTGAGAAACAAAATTGAGAAAAAAAGTGAGAAAAGAAGGTAAGAAAAAAAAACGAGAAAAGAAAGTGAAAGAAAGTGAAAAAACAACGTGAGAAAAAAAGAGTGAGAAAAGAAAGTGAGAAAAGAAAGAGTGAAAAGAACGTGAGAACAGAAAGTGAGAAAAGAAATAGAGAAAAGAAAGTGAGAAAGAAAGTGAGAAAAGAAAGTGAGAAAAGAAAGTGAGAAAGTGAGAAAAGAAGGTGAGAAAAGAAAGTGATAAAAGAAAGTGAGAAAAGAAAGTGAGAAAAGGATGTGAGAAAGTGAGGAAAAAAGGAAAAAAAAGTGTGAAAAAGCGAGAAAAAAGTGAGAAAATAAGTGTGAAAAGAAAGTGAGAATATAAATTTAGAGACAAAAGTGGGAAAAAAGTGAAGAAAGTGAGAAAACAAAATGAGAAAAAAGTTAAAGTGAGAAAATAAAGTGAGAAACAAAATTGAGAAAAAAAGTGAGAAAAGAAGGTCAGAAACGAAAACGAGAAAAGAAAGTGAGAAAAGAAAGTGAGAAAAAAAAGTGAGAAAAGAAAGTGAGAAAAGAAAGAGTGAAAAGAACGTGAGAACAGAAAGTGAGAAAAGAAAGTGAGAAAAAAGTGAGAAAAAAGTAAAAAAAGAAAGTGAGAAAAGAAATAGAGAAAAGAAAGTGAGAAAAGAAAGTGAGAAAAGAAAGTGAGAAAGTGAGAAAAGAAGGTGAGAAAAGAACGTGAGGAAAGAAAGTGAGAAAAGAAAGTGAGAAAAAAGAGTGAGAAAAGAAAGTGAAAAAAGAAAGAGTGAAAAGAACGTGAGAACAGAAAGTGAGAAAAGAAAGTGAGAAAAAAGTGAGAAAAAAGTAAAAAAAGAAAAGGAGAAAAGAAATAGAGAAAAGAAAGTTAGAAAAGAAAGTGAGAAAAGAAAGTGAGAAAAGAAAGTGAGAAAGTGAGAAAAGAAGGTGAGAAAAGAAAGTGAGGAAAGAAAGTGAGAAAAGAAAGTGAGAAAAGAAAGTGAAAAAAGAAAGTGAGAAAAGAAAGTGAGAAAGTGAGAAAAGAAAGTGAAGAAAAAAAGTGAGGAAAAATAGTGCCAAAAAAAGTGAGAAGTGAGAAAAACAATGAGAAAAAGAGTGCGAAAAGAAAGTGAGAAAAGAAAGTGAGAAAGTGAGAAAAGAAGGTGAGAAAAGAAAGTGAAGAAAGAAAGTGAGAAAAGAAAGTGAGAAAAGAAAGTGAGAAAAGAAAGTGAGAAAAGAAAGTGAGAAAGTGAGAAAAGAAAGTGAAGAAAAAAAGTGAGGAAAAAAAGTGCCAAAAAAGTGAGAAGTGAGAAAAACAATGAGAAAAAAGTGTGAAAAGAAACTGAGAACAGAAAGTGAGAAAAAATGAGAAAAAAAGTAGGAAAAAAAGTGAGAAAACAACGAGAGAAAAGAAAGTGAGAAAAGATAGTGAGAACAGAAACTGAGAAAATAAAGTGAGAAAAGAAAGTGAGAAAAGAACGTGACGAAAAGTGAGAAAACAACGTGAGAAAAGAAAGTGAGAAAAGAAAGTGAGAAAAGAAAGTGAGAAAAGAAAATGAGAAAAGAAAGTGAGAAAAGAAAGTGAGAACAGAAAGTGAGAAAAGTGAGAAACGAAATTGAGAAAAGAAAGTGAGAAAAGAAAGTGAGAAAAGGAAGTGAGAAAGTGAGAAAAGAAGGTGAAAAAAGAAAGTGAGAAAAGAAAGTCAGAAAAGAAATTGAGAAAGTGAGAAAAGAAAGTGAGAAAAAGTGAGAAAAAAAGTAAAGTGTGAAAAGAAAGTGAGAACCAAAAGTGAGAAAAAATTGAGAAAAGAAATTGAGAAAAAGAAGTGAGAAAAAAAGTGAGAAAACAACGTGAGAAAAGAAAGTGAGAAAAGATAGTGAGAACAGAAAGTGAGAAAAGAAAGTGAGAAAAGAAAGTGAGAAAAGAAGGTGACGAAAAGTGAGAAAACAACGTGAGAAAAGAAAGTGAGAAAAGAAAATGAGAAAAGAAAGTGAGAAAAGAAAGTGAGAACAGAAAGTGAGAAAAGTGAGAAACGAAATTGAGAAAAGAAAGTGAGAAAAGGAAGTGAGAAAAAGAGAAAAGAAGGTGAGAAAAGAAAGTGAGAAAAGAAAGTGAGAAAAGAAAGTGAGAAAAGAAAGTGAGAAAAGAAAGTGTGAAAATCAAAAAAGTGAGAAAAAAGTGAGAAAAAGTGAGAAAAAAGTTAAGTGTGAAAAGAAAGTGAGAACAGAAAGTGAGAAAAAAGTGAGAAAAGAAAGTGAGAAAAAAATGAGAAAAAAAGTGAGAAAAAAAATGAGAAAAGAAAGTCAGAAAAAAAATGAGAAAAGAAAGTGAGAAAAGATAGTGAGAACAGAAAGTGAGAAAAGAAAGTGAGAAAAGAACGTGAGGAAAAGTGAGAAAACAACGTGAGAAAAGAAAGTGAGAAAAGAAATTAAGATAAAAAAGTGAGAAAAGAAAGTGAGAAAAGAAAGTGAGAAAATAGAGAAACGAAACTGAGAAAAGAAAGTGAGAAAAGAAAGTGAAAAAAGAAAGTGAGAAACGAAAATGAGAAAAGAAAGTGAGCAAAATGTGAGAAAAACAATGAGAAAAAAAGTGCGAAAAGAAAGTGAGAAAAGAAAGTGAGAAAAGAAAGTGAGAAAGTGAGAAAAGAAGGTGAGAAAAGAAAGTGAGGAAAGAAAGTGAGAAAAGAAAGTGAGAAAAGAAAGTGAGAAAAGAAAGTGAGAAAAGAAAGTGAGAAAGTGAGAAAAGAAAGTGAAGAAAAAAAGTGAGGAAAAAAAGTGCCAGAAAAGTGAGAAGTGAGAAAAACAATGAGAAAAAAGTGTGAAAAGAAACTGAGAACAGAAAGTGAGAAAAAAGTGAGAAAAAAAGTAGGAAAAAAAGTGAGAAAACAACGAGAGAAAAGAAAGTGAGAAAAGATAGTGAGAACAGAAAGTGAGAAAATAAAGTGAGAAAAGAAGGTGAGAAAAGAACGTGACGAAAAGTGAGAAAACAACGTGAGAAAAGAAAGTGAGAAAAGAAAGTAAGAAAAGAAAGTGAGAAAAGAAAATGAGAAAAGAAAGTGAGAAAAGAAAGTGAGAACAGAAAGTGAGAAAAGTGAGAAACGAAATTGAGAAAAGAAAGTGAGAAAAGAAAGTGAGAAAAGGAAGTGAGAAAGTGAGAAAAGAAGGTGAAAAAAGAAAGTGAGAAAAGAAAGTCAGAAAAGAAATTGAGAAAGTGAGAAAAGAAAGTGAGAAAAAGTGAGAAAAAAAAGTAAAGTGTGAAAAGAAAGTGAGAACCAAAAGTGAGAAAAAAATGAGAAAAGAAATTGAGAAAAAGAAGTGAGAAAAAAAGTGAGAAAACAACGTGAGAAAAGAAAGTGAGAAAAGATAGTGAGAACAGAAAGTGAGAAAAGAAAGTGAGAAAAGAAAGTGAGAAAAGAAGGTGACGAAAAGTGAGAAAACAACGTGAGAAAAGAAAGTGAGAAAAGAAAATGAGAAAAGAAAGTGAGAAAAGAAAGTGAGAACAGAAAGTGAGAGAAGTGAGAAACGAAATTGAGAAAAGAAAGTGAGAAAAGGAAGTGAGAAAAAGAGAAAAGAAGGCGAGAAAAGAAAGTGAGAAAAGAAAGTGAGAAAAGAAAGTGAGAAAAGAAAGTGAGAAAAGAAAGTGTGAAAATCAAAAAAGTGAAAAAAAAGTTAAGTGTGAAAAGAAAGTGAGAACAGAAAGTGAGAAAAAAGTGAGAAAAGAAAGTGAGAAAAAAATGAGAAAAAAAGTGAGAAAAAAAATGAGAAAGGAAAGTGAGAAAAGATAGTGAGAACAGAAAGTGAGAAAAGAAAGTGAGAAAAGAAAGTGAGAAAAGAACGTGAGGAAAAGTGAGAAAACAACGTGAGAAAAGAAAGTGAGAAAAGAAATTAAGATAAAAAAGTGAGAAAAGAAAGTGAGAAAAGAAAGTGAGAAAATAGAGAAACGAAACTGAGAAAAGAAAGTGAGAAAAGAAAGTGAGAAAAGAAAGTGAGAAAAGAAAGTGAGAAAAGAAAGTGAGAAACGAAAATGAGAAAAGAAAGTGAGCAAAATGTGAGAAAAAAAGTTAGAAGAAAAAGTGAGAAAAGAAAAGAAATTGAGAAAAGAAAGTGAGAAAAAAAGTCAGAAGAAAAGAAAGTGAGAAAAGAAAGTGAGAAGAAAAGAGTGAGAAGAAAAGAAAATGAGAAAAGAAGGTGAGAAGAAAAGAGAGAAAACAAAGAGAAGAAAAGAAAGTGAGAAGAAAAGAAAGTGAGAAGAAAAGAAGTGAGAAGAAAAGAAGTGAGAAGAAAAGAAGTGAGAAGAAAAGAAAGTGAGAAAAGAAAGTAAGAAAAGAAAGTGAGAAAAAAAGAGACAAAAGAAAGTGACAAAACTCAGAAAATAAAGTGAGAAAAGAAAGCGAGAAAAAAAGTGAGAAAAGAAAGTGAGAAAAGAAAGTGAGAAAAGAAAGTGAGAAAAGAAAGTGAGAAAATACAGTGAGAAAAGAAAGTGAGAAAATTGAGAAACGAAATTGAGAAAAGAAAGGGAGAAAGGAAGTGAGAAAAGAAAGTGAGAAAAGAAAGCGAGAAAAGAAAGTGAGAAAAGAAAGTGAGAAAAGAAAGTGAGAAACGAAAGTGAGCAAAATGTGAGAAAAAAAGTTAGAAGAAAAAGTGAGAAAAGAAAGTGAGAAGAAAAGAAAGTGAGAAGAAAAGAGTGAGAAGAAAAGAAAATGAGAAGAAAAGAAGGTGAGAAGAAAAGAAAGTGAGAAGAAAAGAAAGTGAGAAGAAAAGAAAGTGAGAAGAAAAGAAGTGAGAAGAAACGAAGTGAGAAGAAAAGAAAGTGAGAAAAGAAAGTGAGAAAAGAAAGTGGGAAAAGAAAGAGAGAAAAGAAAGTGACAAAACTCAGAAAAGAAAGTGAGAAAAGAAAGCGAGAAAAGAAAGCGAGAAAAGAAAGTGAGAAAAGAAAGTGAGAAAAGAAAGTGAGAAAAAAAGTGAGAAAAGAAAGTGAGAAAAGAAAGTGAGAAAAGAAAGTGAGAAAATACAGTGAGAAAAGAAAGTGAGAAAAGTGAGAAACGAAATTGAGAAAAGAAAGTGAAAAAGGAAGTGAGAAAATAAATTGAGAAAAGAAAGTGGGAAAAGAAAGTGAGAAAAAAAGTGAGCAAAAAAGTGAGAAAAAAAAGTGAGACAAAAAGTGAGAAAAAAAAGAGAAAAAAGAAAAGAAATTGAGAAAAGAAGGTGAGAAAACCAAGTGAGAAAAGAAAGTAAGAAAAGAAAGTGAGAAAAGAAAGTGAGGGGAAAAGAAGGTGAGAAAAGAAAGAGAAGAAAAGAAAGTGACAAGAAAAGAAAGTGAGAAGAAAAGAAAGTGAGAAAAGAAAGTGAGAAAAGAAAGAGAGAAAAGAAAGTGACAAAAGAAAGTGAAAAAAGAAAGCGACAAAAGAAAGTGACAAAAGAAAGTGAGAAAAGAAATTGAGAAAAGAAAGTGAGAAAAGGAAGTGAGAAAATAAAGCGAGAAAATAAAGCGAGAAAAGAAAGTGAGAAAAAAAGTGAGGAAAGAAAGTGAGAAAAGCAAGTGAGAAAAGAAAGTGAGAAAAGAAAGTGAGAAAGGAAAGCGAGAAAAGAAAGTGAGAAAAGAAAGTGAGAAAAAAAAGTGAGAAAAGAAAGTGAGAAAAGAAAGTGAGAAAAGAAAGTGAGAAAAGAAAGTGAGAAAAGAAAGTGAGAAAAGAAAGTGAGAAGAAAAAGTGAGAAGAAAAAGTGAGAAAAGAAAGTGAGAAGAAAAAGTGAGAAGAAAAAGTGAGAAAAGAAAGTGAGAAAAGAAAGTGACAAAAGAAAGTGAAAAAAGAAAGCGACAAAAGAAAGTGACAAAAGAAAGTGAGAAAAGAAATTGAGAAAAGAAAGTGAGAAAAGGAAGTGAGAAAATAAAGCGAGAAAATAAAGCGAGAAAAGAAAGTGAGAAAAAAAGTGAGGAAAGAAAGTGAGAAAAGCAAGTGAGAAAAGAAAGTGAGAAAAGAAAGTGAGAAAGGAAAGCGAGAAAAGAAAGTGAGAAAAGAAAGTGAGAAAAAAAAGTGAGAAAAGAAAGTGAGAAAAGAAAGTGAGAAAAGAAAGTGAGAAAAGAAAGTGAGAAAAGAAAGTGAGAAAAGAAAGTGAGAAAAGAAAGCGAGGAACGAAATTGAGAAAAGAAAGTGAGAAGAAAAAGTGAGAAGAAAAAGTGAGAAAAGAAAGTGAGAAAAGAAAGTGAGAAAAGAAAGTGAGAAAAGAAAGTGAGAAAAGAAAGTGAGAAAAGAAAGCGAGGAACGAAATTGAGAAAAGAAAGTGAGAAGAAAAAGTGAGAAGAAAAAGTGAGAAAAGAA